>NC_143523.1:6059504-6359504 GCF_031878675.1 Megascapheus bottae
AGGGAAGTAGGCCAGCTGGAATCGTGTCCTGTGCATTTCCTCGGAGAGACAGGTCTGGCTTCAGTGGGCCGCAACCTGCACAGTCACAAAGAGCTCCACTCTTGGGTTAAGGCTCTTGTGATACCAGTTGGAAATCATCTTAGCATTGTCTAGGAACTTGTGTTCAGTGGAGCACGGAGAGACCCTGGAGCAGGCAGGACAGCACAGGTGATTCTTGCAGTGTACCTGTCAGTTACTTCCTGCTGCCTAATTTGCATGTCACCTCCTCCTTGCCTGTCTGCCCAGAATTCTGGTGAACCCTGGGTGTGTGGGAGCTCAGTGACACTCAGAGAATGCGAGGGCACGCGTTACAACTGAGTGAATGGCTGCTGACAGCCCCGAGAAGCCCTGTTTGCCATTAAACCTGAACTTGCTTTGGATGCAGAGACAAGGCACTGAACTTTGGGGAAACACAGGTGAAGAGGAATCTTTTTACATTCTCCACATCAGCACTGAAAGACAAGGAAAAGCTGGGCCAACCACAGGAGTGTCCTTCCTCTTTCCTTCTTCATTGGTAAGCAAGGGACAGAAACCATACCGGAAAACAGTCAAGTAGCTGTGTGCAGTGTTTTCCACTATTCTTTGAGTACAAAAATCCATCTGCATGTGCAAACTATGCAGCGTGCACTGTATAATTCTGGAGATTTCACATAATGAGCTAAATTGTTCGTATATTAGCATTTCAAACTGCATGGCACTACATAATGATGGGTAGTAAAGTAACGGAAAATGTTAATATTTTTCTGTATTTAAAATGGCATGAAATAAATAAAAAAACACCACAAGAACCGAGAGAGGAGGCAGGGGGGGAGGGGGAAGAAAGGAGAATGCTTTATATTTTAGTAACTTTTAAATTTTATTGTCTTGTGGCACTAGGGAACTCTGATTTTGTGGGTATTTCAGGGAGCCATGCTGGCATATATAGTTTTGGTCCTTGAATCGGCTAATAAGGTCGAGACATTCTTCTGTGTGGCTTGGGAAGCAAAGTCTTGTCTCCCCCCTCCCCTTTCCTCCCATGCACTTCAGACAAGGTCCCCCATGTTTTACTCATCTGGCGCATATACTTTCTATGTATTACTCTTACCAGCACACTGGGCCGTGGGGGTGTGGGTGGGGAGTCGTCCTTGAATTTGAGATCAGCCACCTTTTTTCTGGGTAACCACCCAGACTAGCTCTATGGGGCCTCCAGCCAGGCTGTGGCTCAGGCTTGCCGTGGTCACCAGGGTGTGGGTCAGAAACGGTGTGATCCTGGGTGGTCTCTGTCTCCTCTCCTGGATGGTGGCCACTGGGCCACCAAATTGCTGTTTCCAATAGGTGGGGCCGAGGTTAGGTCCCCAGATTAATTTGAGCGAAAACTATCTGGAGAGATTTGCCAGTATTCCACAGGCTTGGTTTGGGGTGAAGAGAAGCTTTCAGAGGCCACCCAATGCCCAAGGGACAGGGCTGAGTGGAGAGGGACGACTGAGTGGGCCCAGGTGGGAGGAGGGCAGGGCCCAAGTTTGTAACTTCTGTGGCTGGAGGAGAGGAGACTGGATTCCATGGCACTCTGGGCTGGGGAAGCCTCCAGGGTGTGACAAAAAGCTTTTTCTTTGGCTATGAAAGATTTTCATATAGCAAATTTGGAAAACAGAGACAAGCACGAAGAAGAAAACTCAATGTCCACAGTCTCACCACTCAGAGCTCACTAATTTAGACTTTCAGTGTGTTTCATTTTGGTATTTGTTAAGGACATATTTAGAAATATTTACAAAGTCAGAACACACGCTGTATATAGAAAGGCCAGGGCCACAGCAGACATAGGAAAGTCTACTGTCTGGCTGGGTCCTGGTGGCTCCTGCTTGTGATAAATCCTAGCTACCTGAGATACAGAAGTTTGTGATTTTTAAGGCAGCCTAGGCAGAATAGTCCATGCCACCAGCAAAACAGTCCAACCGCCATGCTACACTGGAGGTAAGGTTCAAGTGCCAGGTACCAATCAAGCACGAACAAGTTGGAATCAAGCAAACCAGTGAGAGTGTAAGGCCTTGAGTCTAAGCCATGATAATAGCGTGCATGTACACACACACACACACACACACACACACACACGCACACTCTGTACACATAACCCCCCCACATATCTGGTCTCTGCTGTTTGACCTTGAGCTTGCCTCTGTTCTTTGCTTCTGTCAGCAATGAGGTGACACCCCTTCTTGAGATCATAAGGCAGAGAACTTGTGCCCATTTTTGAAGTTCTAGGGACATGGTGTCAGATTGTTTTCTAGAAAGATCAGGTGTCCACCGGCAGGAACCCATGACATGTGACAGGGCATTCAGGGCTCTGTAGTTTGGGCTTCTTGAGTCCTGGGGTATGTCTCACCTCTACGTAGTGGGCATCGTCCATGAGAACCTCAGGCTGTGTTTGCGGGAGTATGATACCCAGAGGACACTGTATACTGTGACTTAGACAATTTCCTTCTCACACAGGCAAAGTATCTCCCATGGGAGCTCAAAGTAGAACCTCTTTGTTACTCAGGGACTCTCTTGTGGAAGGACACCTGCTCGATGCCTTCCAGAAGTTGGGGGGGTATAGAATAGGGCAGGGGCTCCACCATGTCTCATCACTCCTGAATGAATCCATTCTGCCAGTTTCTAGGCATGCTCAGACCCCTCCAGAATTGACTCCAGTCTGCCCCAGGTGAGTACAGGGCATTTTCCTTTGCTGGTTGGCTCTCTAGTCCATCCAGCCTGGCAGAGTGGACACCCCAATCACCGATTGGAGATCGATGTAGTGTCACTTTGTCTTTGACTCTGGCTGGATTGGGGCAACTGTGAAGTCTCAGCCTGGTTGCTGTAACCAGTTACCTGTATGGAGTCTTTGTCTCAGGCTGTTCTTCTGACAGCCAGTACCTGGACAAGGCTTTCCTCTATGATCACATCCCGACTTGGTGACGGTCACAGAGTGACAGTCCTGTGATGGCCGTGCACACTGGTCCATCTGAGCTCTCAGCAGAGCAGTTGTTACAGAAGCTCTAGGTGACCCTGTCACTCAACCTGGACTGTGTGCTGGTGTCAGGGTGCACCAATTGTGTGGAGTGATGGCTTTCTGAAATTTCCAGATGCAATGATATGCCTGCAAATCTAAACTGCCCTTTTTCTCCAACTAACACATCCTGCATTAAACATAAAGCCTGCGTGAACTTCAAAGGGGAAAAGCGAGATCTGGCAAAAATTTGACATTCTCAGAGAGCTGCTGAGTTAGTGTTCCTGAGATGAGAGATTCAAGTTTGCTTTCCCTAGAGGCAAAGGGAGTGGTTGACAACCATTAACTCCTGCCCAGGACGTTGGAGTTTGTGAAGCATACCTGCTTTTGTGAGTGTGTGTGTGTGTGTGTGTGTGTGTGTGTGTGTGTGTGTGTGCATGCACACCTGCACGTACATATTGGTTCTGGCTGGACTTCAGGGCCTAGATAGTATCACCTAGATTTTTTTTGCCCAAGACTGTCACTCTACCCCTGGAACCACAGGGCCACTTCTGGTTTTCTGGTGTTTAACTGGAGACTTTCCTGTTCAGGCTGGCTTTGAACCTTGATCCTCAGATCTCAGCATCCTGAGTAGATAGGATGATAGTGTGTGCTGTGGGTGCCTGACAGACACCCACATTTTTGTCTCATGAAAGTTTGGCATCTGTGGCCCCCAGTGAGATAGATATATAAACAGCCTCAATCATTCAGGCATAGAGAGATTAAGCCATTGCCCAGAGACAGCTCTCCCATGTAGAACACATGTCTCCTTGAGCTTGTATATGCTGGCTTTAGTGTCTGGGATGCCACATGGCTTCCTGTTGGCAGAGGGCTTGGGCTTGGATGGCTTAGGACATGGCTGAGTTGCTGGACAGAATACTGCTCTATGGACCTAGCTGGAGCTGAAGGCTGACCTTGTTCACCCGAGCAGGCTGGGAGGACGGGGCCCTTTGTGTTCAGAGATCCTGGCCCCAGACGTAGGCTGGGGATGGTGTACCATGGCTCTCTCCGCCGGAGGAATGTCTTGTCTTTCTCCCTCTTATCTACAACAGACTGCATGTGTCTTGGGGATGGAATCATGTGTCCTGCCAGGCCTACGGCTGGCCCAATCTGAGTCACCTTGGCCCAGAACCTTGCTTTCCTGGCTCCTGTTCTGCTTGAGCCCACAGATTACTTTAGGACCTGGGAAGAGGAAGACAAAAAGAGCTTGCCCTAAGTGGAAGTCCACTTGCGTTGGAACTGTGTGCACACAGTTCTATCTTCTCCCTCTAGGGTCTGGAAGCGTTGGGCTGCTGAGTGCATTCAGGTTACCCGTGAGGATGTGGCTCTTGTAGCTTTGGTGGTAGCAGGACACGCTGTGGCTGGCTTGGTGCTTTCAGGGTAGGGGCAGTGCTTGGCCTGCTCCCTCACCCCAGCTTCTTTTCTATCAATTAGGAGAACAGTTGGCACAGGCTTCTGGTGGGGCCTGTGCTGGTAGGCAGAGTTGCTTCCAAGTCTCTGGGCGTTGTCTCCATACACCCTCGCTGAAGGAGACTTGGCCTCTGGTTACTGTAATAAATGGGTAAGTAATGTAATAAATGTAATTCCTGAGCAGCTGGACAGATGTGCTGGTCCAAGATCCCCAGGAGGCTTGAAGGCTGACTTTGTCCATCCAGGCCCTCTGACCCGCCTTCAGAACCTCAGCACGTGTGGGCTGGACCACGAGGCACAGTCACCAAGGCAGCACCTGAGAGCTCTGTGTTATCACCAGCCTTTCACTCTGCCAGGTGTGAGATCCAGAATCCACAAGTATCATGGCATTGTCACCTCATAATGACCTATGGCAGTTTTGCTGCTGCTTTGTCTGAAGGGGGGCTCAGAGAAGCTCAGTGATTTGCCTTGGTCACACAGCTAATAAGTGTCTCTGATTCCAGTACCCCACTTTCTGAGGGAGGCAGGAGTGTGCTTATTATGAAGGCCTCAAATCAGCTGCATCCACAGGCTACTCTCTGCTGGTCACAGAGCTGAGGCTATGTCCCCAGGGGCCACTGTCTAGGAAAGGCTGAGTCTTGGTATCTTGGGGGCAATGTAGGAGCAGAGCTGGGGTCAGAAGTGCCAGTCCATGTGTGGTTGGGAGCTCGGTGTGAGTCTTTGAGTTACTGTGCAGTTGACAAGTCTGTAGAAAGGATTCTCCCCAGGCCTTCAAAAATGACTCGGGCAAACTGATGAGTAAGTCTCACAATTAAAGTGTAACTTTATCATCTCTCCAGCAAAACATAACATGGTGGCACTTGCTTGGTTAGCTAGAAACCCATGTTGCACTGAGATCACCACGAGCACTCAGGATGGTTTTATGTTATCTATTGATCCATTCCTTTATCTGTCAGATGGCCTTGTTTAGGCTGGGTCCCGGGTCTCTTCTCAGTGAATCCACAGTCTTCTGGGGGTGATTCGGAAGTATTTTAGGATACGTAGAAACCGGAGCTGTGCTGATCAATTGACGGATTAATTCCTTCAATGAATATTTACTGAGCATTTGTTAGGTGCATGAAATTGATCTTTAAATTATTCATCGTTTATAGGCATTTAATGGTTTTAGAATTGGAGATTGGCTAATGAGGTGTTCTGTAAAACTTACAGGCTTGTGACCTTGCCCACAAGGAAAATCACTATGAATGTCTTGAGTCATGTCCACGTGTTGCCTTTTTGAGTGAGAACTCAGATCTACCCTAGAATTTCTCCAGCCTAGCTGGGCACTGGAATTATCTGGGGAGATTTTTATAAGCTGTCCAGGCCACTGTCTGGGCCTCACCCCTACAGATCCGGACATGAGACTATGGATGTGGCCCACTATAGGGCAAAGGTCCCTGCCTAACACCATGGGGCCTCTTGGACTGCCCGCTTGGCCACTGTGCCCAGGAGTTTGTGAGGCTGCCTGAGGCCTTGAAAGCTCTGGGCTCCCTCCTTTCTGCTGGTGCTTTTGGGTGGCAGGACCTGCGGGGGCTCCATGTGCTTGGGGCTCAGGCCCAGCCACCCTGATGGAGGTCGGGGGGGAGGGGAGGAGGGCAGGGAAACTTGACTTGCTGGGTTCAGGCTACAGAGGCTGCCGTGGTGCTGTGGGCCAGGGGGCCTGAGGGAGGGGTAGGCTTGACAGACACCCAGAAAGACCAGTGGGAAGCTTGGGGCTATGGCCCACAGCAGGCCAGACAGGTGGGGCTGCAGTGTGGGGAGGGACCCTAACCCAGGGGCAGACAGCAATCCCTGGGGGAGTTCCCCCAGCAGGTGACTTAGGGCTGTGTCGAAGTCCTGCTTGGCCTGTCAGACATGGGAGTCCGTGTGTGTGTGTGTGTGTGTGTGTGTGTGTGTGTGTGTTTTCCAGGTGTTTGTGTTTGTGTGTGTATGTGTATGGTATTTGTGGTAACATATGTCAGTGCATTAGCAGTTTGTGTGTCTGAGTGTCAGTGTGTCCTTTGTGTATATGACAAAGGGTTTTACTATGTGCTAAGTTTGTAAGTCCATGAGTATCAGTGTGAGTGTACAAGTGTGAGTCTTTAGGTGTTAGTATGTGTGACTGTAAGTCTTTCAATGTCAGTGCACGTTTGTGTGTATCTTTAGGCCTTTTGGGCTTTTGTGTGCGAGTGAATGAGAATCTGTGTGTGTCAGTGTCAGTGTCTCTGGGTCTGTAGTGTGTGAATCTATGGGTGTGTTAGTCATGGGTGTGGGTTAACCTATAGTGTCGTGTGAGCCTGCTGTGTGTGAGTCTATGGATGCGTGTGAGTCTGTGGGTATCACAGTCCTAGAACCTGCCCAGGCTGCCATCTCCCTGCAAGGCTTCTGTCCTTCCTTCATTAGTGCAGAGGAGCACTGTGTTGAGGTTGCAGACGCTGAGAGCTGTCTCAAGGACCTGTGCTACCCATCGATGAGCCAAATAGGACAGCATCCTCACCCATCATGCAGTGCAGCTGCTGGGCTGGTGTGGAAATGGCCGAAAGCCATCAATGAGCTGGCAGAGCTCTGCTGCCTGAGGCGGGGCCCGCCTCCGTGGCCCTTTCCTGTGTGTACACCTGAGGTGAGACAGAGGCTGCTGATCTAGGATGCTTCTTTGCTGCTGAAATGTGCTGATTTAAAAGAATCAAGGAGAGTGATTTATTTATTGCCAAAGTCATTGCAAATGGGATTAGGCACTTAAATCAAATTTGCTACGGCTTCTCTCTTAACCACCTCTGGCACACACAGCACACAGATTCCTAGAGAGTTGTGCCAGGGTCCCTCCCGGGCCCCACAATGGATTCAACCTCTCATCTATTACTATTAGAATTCTGTTAGTGGCGGGGAGCTGGTGGTACATGCCTGTAATCCTAGCCTCGCAGAAGGTTGAGATCTGAGGATCACAGTTCAAAGTCAGCCTGGGCAGACAAATCCGTGAGACGCTTATCTCCAGTTAAGCCAGAAGTAGAGATGTGAGTCAGATGGTAGAGCTCCAGTCTTGGGCAAAACAAAAGCAAAACCAATAACCTCAGGGACAGCACCTAGGCCCCAAGGTCAAGTCCAAGATGGATATACCTACGCCCACCCCCGCCCTTAACGCACAGCAGGCGTGGTAGTGCCTTGACCTGTGCCGCAGGTTGATGCTCCCGGCAGCTCTGGGGGAAGCTCAGGTACCGGAACATGGAGTTCTGGTGCCCATGGGCTAGGGAAAGAGTGTGACCAGAGCCAAGATTGTTGGTCATCTAGAGGAGGTGACGGCTGGGTCATAGGCACGTCTTTCCCTTGGTATATTAGCAAAAGGACACTTCTGATTGCCACCTCCTCCTTTGAATAGTCATCCTCTCTCAACCCAGGCTTTCTCCCAGGCCCAGAAGGCCACAAGGCCTCTGCTGACATAAGCTTCCTCCTTCTAGTCCCCCACTCACTGGACAGAGCGGCCATCAAGTGGGGACAGCTGTGGGTTCCCAGTGATGCTTGACTTTTACTCCCTGGAGCCTAAATCACTCAGGAGCCCATCCAGCAGGGACAAGGACTTTCACACAGTGGTGGGGAATTTCCACACTTCGCTTAACTCTCGAGTTAGAAGGTTTGGAATAAGATATTTAATCCTGGGTTGATGGAGTCACACGGGGGTGGCAGACTCATCAGTAGTAGATTCACTGAATCTCATGGATTCATGAATGCCTGGGTTAATGGGAAGAACAGACAATTACCGGGAGGCCCAGAGACCAGTGCCACCCCGTGAGCTCCCCCAGCCCCGGGGAATGACAGGACTCTTCCCAGCACAGCTCTGTCTCTGGTACGGGAGAGATGTCAGGCTAGATGGCCACCTTTGCAAACATCTTCAGAGCTTGCTTTCTGCTATTGGGGTTTGACATGTTCCCTTTGGAAGCTGAAGTCTACCAGAGCGTACCTGCTTTGAAAGCAGACACAGTGGGTAACTTGGGGAAACACATTTCAAGATGGATTACCATCATGCAAAATATCGAGAGCTTCATTTTCAACTTTCAGCATGCGTGTCTATGAAGCGGACTTCAGTCACTGAGAAATAGTCTTTCATTTCACAGGTATCACCCAGACTGACAAAGGATCACCAGAGCTACGCCAGCTGGATCTTTCCTGCCACCTTGCGAAGCTGTTGAAGCTTTCGGAGATGGCCTGGCTCCAGCCCATACTCAAACCCCTGACTCTCCACTTCCTGCCGCATGGCCTCGGGCAAGTTACCTAACCTCTCTGAACTTGAACATCTTAGGAAAACAGCAACTAAATGTCGTACTCCCCTCAGAAGGGTGTGGTGAGGAGAAAAAGGGGCAGTGTACATATGGCACTTTGGAGGCAACCAGCTTGCGGTGTGATTGCTGCCACAATTACTGCAGTCAACAGGGAGAGGAATCTTAGGGATGATTTCCATTTTGGCAAATGCCCCCGGCAGGAGGCTTGATCCTGTGGACTGAGCCACAGGGTCTTCATCCAGGTCACTCACCAAGCAGGGCGACTCAGCTGCAATTTCTTTCCTGGCTTCTGCAGGCGAGGTCGAAGTTTAAGGGTGGAGAGGGAGGCGGCCTGGAGCTGCCGATGAGGGAGGGGAGGCAGAGGAGGCACTGCTTGGCAGTTTGAGTCCCCTTCTCATCCAGCTTGAGGTTGGAGGTGGCAGTGTGTCCTCTTTTAAGCTTCATTTCACGAAGCCTGCGTGGGTCACACAGGGCAGGTGGACATTAGGCGATTCTGGATGTGCTTGGAATAGTTTATGGGGGAAGTTTGCATTAGTTTATGTTTGGCACAGAGCAAGGCATCATGGACTCTTTATTTGTGTATGTGTGGTTGTGGGGGGAGAAGGGACAATATTGGGGCTTGAACTCAGGGCCTGGGCACTGTCCCTTAGCTTTTTCTGCCGAGCTCCACCTCCTGGGTTTTGATGGTAAGAGTCTTTTAAAGAGTCTCAAGGATTTTTCTGGGCAGGCTAGCTTTGAGCCATGATCCTCCGATCTGAGCCTCCTGGTGCCTCCTGAATATTACAGGCACCCGCCACTAGGGCCTGGGCTCACCAGTAGGGGTTGCTGTCACTTCTCTCCAGTGGCTCCTGAGTCATACATTTCTACCCAGGAGCAGAGCACAGGGGTACAGTTCGGCAGTGTTATGCACAGTCACACAGGGCACCATCAGCTTCTAGACTTTTACTTACTTACTTGTTTATGGTCCTGGTGCCCGAACTCAGGACCTTGAACTCTCGTAAGACAGGCACTGAACCACTGCATCCAGGCCCCCAGCCCCTTCTGCACTGGCTGATACCCAAGATGACTTATATCTAGGCTGGCCTGAACTCTGACTTTCCTGCCTGTGCTCCCCTATATGGCTGGGGGTGACAGCTATGCCACACTGTGCCCAGTCATGGTGTTACCGGTGGCTGGGATAGCAGACAGGCACTGCGTTTCACAGCTGTCAGTTGAGATGTTTCATACCCAGACGGGCCTTGAACCATAATCTCTCAATTTGCCTTAAATGTGGCTACAATTTCAGAGATATTTTGCAGGGGGAGGGGTGCAGAGTTGAGGCTTGAACTCAAGGCCTGGGCACTGTCTCTTAGCTTTTTTTTTTGCTCAAGGCTGGCACTCTATCATTTGAGCTGGGATGCCAGACTTTGGCTATCATACTTGGCAACTTTTCATTTTGCCAAACTGAAAAGTCCGTCCCCATCAAGTCACCCTGCATTCTCTTCCTACAGCCCTGCCAGGCCCCCTCTGCTTTCTGTCTCTGGCTGCCCAGATAATCTTGTTCCAGTAGAGCCATGTAGTGGCTGCATTTTGTGACTCACTTAGCACAGAGCCCGCAGGGTTCACCCATGCTGTAGCACATCAGCTTCCTCGTCTTCTCAGAGGCTGGATAGCTTCCTATGGTCTGGACCGACTATTTTGTGTATCTGCTCATCTGTCCATGGACCAGGGCTGCTTCGGCCTTTTGGCAATCGTGCATTCTGCTGCCATAGATATGAGGGGACAATTTCTCTTTGAGCTCCTGCTTTTCATTCTCAGTCTATACTCAGATGTGGAATCACTGGATCCGATGGCATCATTTTAATTTTTGAGGAAGTGTGGTGGTGGTGGTACCATTTGATAATACCTATCGTAGTCACAGGCTGGGGACTGGAATTGTCTTTGGGTGTGTGTGTAAGGCATAGGGCTTTTATTTTGTGCTTTTGATTTCCTTCCTGTATGACTTAGTGATGTGTGTGTGTGTGCATATACTCATGAATGTATGTTCAAAAATGTGTGTTGCTTCCTTGTTTTGCCTTCTACAAGATTTGTGATCAAATCCAGACTCTTCACTATGCCCTTCTCCCTGTTGGCCTGTTGTGGAGCCTCAGATTGGCCAGGCTTACACCTCAGTCTGTTCCCCACTGGCTACCTGGTCTTGTGTGATCCTGTCCCCGCCGAGCTACGCTGAGTTCTTCTGTACAACGGGCTAACTGTGCTAGCCTCCCACAGGAGGTGGAACGGGACAGCATGTGTGCTGTGTACGTAGTGTGCTAGGGGTTGGGCGCTGTGCTCTTTCTTACTGATGTTAAATATGGAGTTCAGAAAGCCTCTGCTAGGGTGAAGGCTGTCCCTCATTGCCTTTAGAGCTGCTCTTTCATCCTAGGGTGACCTTGGATCTCATTGTTCTCCATTACCGGCAGAAACTAGCTGCTGTTCTGTGCTCAGCTACACTGGGCTTAAATGAACAAATGATCAAATCCGCCTGTGGGGAGGGGATGGGATTTTATTTGGAGCTCAACTCCATTTTGCTCAGATTGGCTTTGGCCAGCTCCTCTCTTGATCTGGTGGCTTGCTCCATGGTAATTCAGTAAATGGTTTCTGTGGATGGTGACAGGCAGATGGGAGCCGGATGGGGGAGAGTGGAGCCTGGAGGGGATGGGCAAGTGTCTGAAACGGATTTATCCTAATTGAGTCCAGAGCCAACAGCCTTTTAGACTAAAAAAGAATGGCAGATGCTGGTTTAACCGGAACAGTTTTACAGATGGGGAAATGAAGGCAGGGAAAGACAAAGTCACCAGTGGTGTGGATGGTAGAGGGGGGAATGCACAGACTGAGCAGTGCCTGGAGCCAGGAAGTAAGACAATCACATTCCCCATAGCATCCAGCCTCAGTCACCTGCCCAAGACACGAGTGGGTCATGTCTTGACTGGCTATGTGACATTGAGTGCTCTGGGCCTCAGCTTCTCTATCTGTGCAATGAAGAGATGGGACAAAGGGGGACTGAGACAGCTGTTAATATCCCTTTCCCTCCCTCCCACATTCCCTTCATCATCTCTTGATAAGCTCAGGCTCAGGCTGATTGTGTACCAGTGCATGCTGGGAAGCCAAGATGGCGGCATCCTGTGGGATGTGATTTCTAGGGCTGGTACAAAGTGACGGCTTGATCCCACTCTCCCCATACTTGGTCATCACACATGCACTTTTCATTGCTTCTCCTTTCCTCTCAAGCCACACCCTTAACAATCTGAGGCCCCACACAGAGGGAGGTTTAGTGGTGGTGGTGGTGGTGGTGGTGGTGGTGATGTCTCTGTTTCCTATTCAGGTGACTCCTAGAGTCTCCTCGTCCCTGAAGACACAGTCAGCTGGGATTTCCCATCCGCCCAAGCTTGGTTTTGAATTATTACCTGCTGTTCCTAAATAAAATAAATGGGTGTCCTAATTCACAGTCATAATTTTCCTTTTCCTCTTCTCTTCATGGGACAAATGGGAATGGGCCATAGGGCCTAATAGAGCTCCGAGGCCCATCCCTGCCGTAACCTTCCTGGCTGTGCAGTCTCGGTCGTTACTGTTTCTGAGGCTTCTTATTGGAAATGAGAGCTAGCAAGGCTGAGGACAAATCCAAAATCAGCAGCGTGAAAGGCTGCTTCCTGAGCAGGAAGTGATGTCTGCACCTGTTTGCAGTCAAGGAGGAGAGAAGCCCAATGTGGGAAGTCAGGGTTGTCACTTGAGGCCAGGGGTGGACCTGAGCCGGAAGTCCAGGAGAGGACTCATGGGACTTGTCTCCAGCCCTTGCTCCTCTCCTTCCTTGCTCTTTGTACTGGGGACACACTTCTTTGTAAAGAGTGATGGTGTGTGGGGGATGATGTGAGGGCCCCTGGGAGGGGGCCTATGCTTCCCCACTGGCCTGCAGTCTGAGGCCTTTCTGGACTGGGGCCGGGTTTATCCACAGAGAAGATATCTTTTCCTAAGTTACACCAAGCATGTCACTTGTCATGTGGACCTCATGTGTAGTGACAAAATGCTCGCCCTGTGGCTGGGTCCTCAGACACAGAAGGTGGCAGCACTCTCCTCTGTCCATTGTCTTGTTTACTTGTCAGGTGTATAGAGAGTCGTGCAAAATGTATTATACAAAATTATGGGCCTGGGAGTTTGGCCTAGTGGTAGAGTGCTTGCCTAGCATGCATGAAGACCCGGGTTCGATTCCCTGGTACCACATGCATAGAAAAAAGCTGGAAGAGGTGTTGAGGCTCAAGAGGTAGAGCTCTAGCCTTGAGAAAGTCCAAGGACAGGGATCAGGCCCTGAGCTCAAGCCCAGGACTGGCAAAAAAAACCCAAAAACCAAAAAACAAAATTATGAAAGCACAGAAAGTATAAGAAGGAAATAAAAATCACACATAGTCCTGTTATTCCAAAATATTTAAAATAGATGCTTTTTTTCTCCCCTCTCCTCTCCATTTGGATATTAGAACCATATTACAGTGATTTTTTTTTGCCAGTCCCGGGGCTTGAACTCAGGGCCTGGGCATGGTTCTTGGGTTTTCTCAAGGTTACCACTTGAGCAGTAACATTACTTCCAGCTTTTTCTATGTGTGTGTGTACTAAGGAATCAAACTTAGGTCTGTGTGTATGCTAGGCAAGCACTCTACTATTAGGCCAAACTCCTGGCCCTATTGCAATGATTTTTAATTCTGCCTTTTAAACTTGGTATTGTGTTACAAGTACTCAGGTACTTAAATATTCCTTTAAGTCATGTTTAAGTGATTGAGAGTGCAGGGATAAAATTAGCTGGCCAGATGTGTTCCATTTGCATATGTTTTTAAAGAGGGATGTTATCTGTGCCTCTCTTATACCCAGGCTCACCTTAAACTCATGATCTGCTCACCTCTGTCTCTCAAGTGCTAGAATTACAGATGAAAGTCATCAGAGAGCTACTTATTTATACATTCATTTTCTGGTTACCTCTTTATTTTTTTGCAGTGCTGGGGATAGAACCCAGAAACACACAAATGGTAGGTGACTACTCTACCCCTGAGCTACAGCTTTAACAGCTGACTTTCTTTTAAGATCCTTCTAGCAAGTGGAGTTGCTGAGTTTGAGACTCTGTAGGCAGCCTATAAGTTCCTATAAGTTCCAATGCTCTCCACCTCCAGATGTCCCTGCAACCCCTGCCCCTTGAGATTTGATGACTGGCTGCAGATGCCCACATGTGTCCAAAGTAATGGGATGCTGCCTCAGAGACTGTGGTACAAAGCTGTGACTTGCAGCTGCTCCTGTTCTTCTGTTTGCTTTCAGGATGGAAGACTGCCATGTTGACAGACTGGCCTAGGGTGAGGCCAGTGGCCAGGTACCCAGGGAGACCGGGGACTGGAATCCTTGGTCTAATATCTCATGAGGAAGTGAATCCTTCTACCAGCCTGATAAGGAGGCCCAAAGAAACTTCTCTCACGGTGGGCCGTATAGGAGGCACTGGGGTCCTGGCAGACACCTTGACTGTAGCCTGGGTGAGGCCTTGAGGCAGACACCTGCTAGCTGTTCTGTAAACATATAATGGTGGTGCTTGTGGTTTTAAGCCTCTAGGTTTTGAAGGCTTCATCACACAATAATAAATACAGCATAGGTATATCCCTTCTGATGGTGATCTTTAGAAATTAGCCCTGATTGCCAGCCATCTCTGCATCAGACCCACTTCTGGTAACAGATTCATTTCTGCACCAACACTGCTGACAGCCAGGGCCACTGACTACAACTCACATTTCACAACAGCCTCTGTGTCCAGAGCAGCGAGCCCGGGTACTGTTTCCAGGCATCATCTCAGTGGTCCTGTTGCTAAGCCAAGAGGCCAGCAGGCTTGTTAACAAAGTTGGGCTTGGTGCCTTATCTCCCCAGAGGACTTCTAGAACATCTGAGCCCATCACTAGCTGCTGACCAGACCCTGTGGGCCATATCCTTCTTTTCAGTTGTAAGAGAACACAATTAGGTTCTTCAGATTGGATTGATATGTCTGCATCTTGAGTTCCCTTTAGAGTCCAGGGTACTTCTTTATAGTCTCAACCATTTTGGGATTTACTGGAAACCAAGGAAATTCTGTGGACCTCTCGATCACAAACTAGCCCCTGGGGGTTCAGTAGATGGAAGGCCTAGATGTGTACCTCCAGGTGCATCATCCCATTCTTGATCCCCTACTCTGTAGCACCCCTGCTTCTCTGTACCTGCCCCCCCCATTCCTATGTTCCTATGGGAAGATGAAGCCACTGGGGGATGGAGGGACCCAAGGGGACTGGATGGCCATTTCCAGCCCAGTTCTTGCCTCAGGATGACTCCACATCTTCCTCAGTGTCCTCCCACTGGCTGGGCTGTGGTGAGGATTAATGGCCCCTCTGCAAGGCTCTAATGGATCCATAATCGGTTTTCTTCATTAGTCTGCTGCGTGGGGAAGGGAACCGTGCACTTGGAGCCCTGGTAAATGAACTCTACACGTCCGGATTCCGCTTCATGAACACCAAGGCTGTCCTGAGAGTCCAAGCCTGGCCTCTTCCTTCTCAGCCAGAACTCAGCCACTGGAAGAAAACAAATGAGCATTGTTTGTGTTCTTCATTCATCACCATGTTTGAAGCCCTGACCAAGTAGTCCTTCACTTTTTCTGAGTTGTAAACTCAATTTAGAATTTAATAGTTGTACCAAGTCTCTCCTCCCCATCTTACCTGCTGGTTTTTAATTTTTTTATATTGTGGACTCTCAGCCTCTCTTCCTACCCTACCATGGGTGGTCACGGATTCCCCTCATTTATTTATCCCCCAATTTATTTAATACATAGTTACCTCTTAGGGTCTGGGGAGATCATCTTGCTTCTAGATTTTTGATGTTTAATTTTTGTATTCTCAAAGTAATGTTTATGGATTTGCTCCTTCAATTCTCTCCCTGTTTCTCTCCTTAGCATATATTACTTATGTAAGGGGGAATTTCATTGTGACATTTCCACAGATGTATGTAATGGCTTGTTGCTCTCTCTCTCTCTCTCTCTCTCTCTCTCTCTCTCTCTCTCTCTCTCTCTCTCTCTCTCTCATAGAACTGGGAACTGGGATTAAATTCAGCGCCTTTCATTCTATCCTCTAAGCCATGCTTTCAGCCCTCTCCTTGGCTCTTCTTTGGCGCCTGGACAGGGTAGTTACCTGTGACCAAACAGGAGGCCAAGAAGTCACGACTGAGCCAGTAAACAAACTTCAGGGCCACTCACTTCAGATTCCTTGTCACTATGAGAATACGGATCCCTGTTTCTTTAAGCCCCCATGATTTGAATTTTCTGTTCCTGCCAGTTGGCCCCACCCCTCCACACATACTACCTGTAGATATGGATCCTGAACCATGTCCCTGGATGTCCCCTTCACCAGCGGGAACCACATCATCTTCTATGGTCTGCCCTGGCCCTGGGCCTTTCCCAGCCATACAGCGTAGTTGTAGCTGATTCCTGGCCTGAAGGCGGGTGGTGGGGCAGGCGGTAGGGGAGGTTAACCATCTGCTCAGGCCAGGCCAGGAAGGGCTGTGCTGTCAGCCATCCTCCAGGCCATATGAACAGAAACAGATGCAGACCCAAACCTAAACTACCCAAGAAGTAAGAGGAGTGGGCTGGTGGGTGTGAGGGGGGAGGCAAGGTGGGCAGGGTGTTCGTGTGCATCAAGTTTTCGGGCATGTCTGCTCCCACTGTCTGAGGTGGAAGGCAGGGACACAAGGCCTATCATCATTTTCAGAAGAAATAGGCTCTGAGGTGCCTTTGAGAGTGGCTAGCTTTGAGGAGGCCCTGGGAAGTCACCTGGACTTCAGTCTTATGTTGGTTGCTGCTCCTGCCCTGTGCCACATCACCGCCCAGTACAGAGGCTGCTGTGATTGTCATGATGCTCCAAGATCCCGGGTCTCCTAGTCCAGGCTCCCACTGGCTCCCATCCACTGCAGGGAGGTATAAAGTATCGGGGGGGGGCTTACATCCCTCGTCCCCACCCTCTGGCTGCACTCTGTGGCCAGGGAAGGCTCCCTAGGACCCAAAGCGCACATATGAAGGTGTGAGATGGGTGGGGTCAGGCCAGGCGAGTGTCATGTTGCCTGTAATCTTCCACCAAACTTGCACCAGAGTCAGAGGTAAGCCCTGGCAGATGTGTGGGGCTTTGGGGGACATCTGCCACACACTGTGTGTGGGTCTCTTGAACAGGAGGTTGGGGAGGTTATCATCTGGTGACAGTTGTGACATCAGAGTCTGCTGGGACACACCTTTGAAAAGTGGGTGCTTGTGGAAAATATCACCCAGGATCTTAACTCTTGCTGCCTGCTTTCTGGGCAAGAAACCCCTGCAGTCCTAGAATATGCACAAGAAGGGACTGAGGAAGGCTTTTCTCAAGGCCTTTGGATTCAGGAAGTCCTAGCCTCTTAGAAAATTATAGTTAGAAATGAAAGTTGGAGCTGTGTGCTGGTGGCTCATATATGTAATCCCAGCAACATAGGAGGCTAAGACCTGAAGGATCATGGTTTGAAGCCAGAATTTCTATGTAACTGGCAAAAAGCCAGATGGGAGGCATGGCTCAAGTGGTAGAGGGCCAGCTGTGAGCAAGAAAGCTGCTAGAGACCACGGCCCTAAATTCAAGCTCCAGTCCTGCCAAGATAGACAGACTCTTCTTCATAAGAACTGACCTAAGATACATTTTGAAAGCAGGTCCTGCCAAGGCCTTAGAAGTAGCTCTTATATCCTCCACCTTGAGTGGAAGAGCTGGTTTGTGGAGTGTCTAGAGCAGGCATATATGAGGTCTTCTTAGCACCAAGAAGTGGTGGTGCAGAAGACAGGTGTCCTCACAGCCCTGTGAATTCTTTGTACATCTCTGTGGCCAGCAGAGCATCTTTCACTGAAGTCCCCGTGGAGGTGGCACTCTCTGTCCACCACCCAGGGCTGCATTCTCGCTGAAGGGTCAAGGCTTCCCTCTCAGCAGCATTCTGCTTAAGGATAGCTAAGTGGAAACCTGTGTCCTTTCCTGTCATCCCGGACATTTCCTCAGAGGCAACAGAATTGAGTGGAGAGAGCCATGTTTGAATATTTGAGACAGGTGCAGACCAAAAACTGGGTGGCAAAGGAAAAATGGACCACCTTGGCCCTGGTAATGAGCATGAACCAGTTGCAGAAGCTGTAGAGCTCTGGCCCGTAGCCAGCCAGGTGAGATCTCCCAGATGAGCCAGTGAGGGTTGCAGAGGCTGAGGAGGAAGGAGAGAAATGTCTCATGGCTGAGGCAGCAGGAGGGAAATGGAAATAAAGAGAAGTTAAAGGGGATTTGGTGTTCACGTCTCACATGGAGCGATGTAGAATCATCTTCATGAAAGTGTCATTAACCTCTGCAAGTCTTGACGGTGCTTTCAGGGTGAGTGGGCAAGAAGGGCGTAGTATGTAGGAGAGGCAGGGACTTCGCAGGGTGAGAGCAGAAGAGGCCCAAGGAGGCCCGCAGACAGTCCCAATGACATTCTTTTTCTTGGGCATTGTCCCTTAGAGCAGTGGTCAAGACTGCCACTCCACCACTTGAGACACAGCTCTGTGGTTTTGGTGCCTAATTGGAGATAAAAGTTTCCTGGACTTTCTTTTCCAGTGAGCTTCAAACTATGCCCCACAGATCTCAGCCTACTGAGTTACTAGGATCTCATGCATGAATCAGTGGTGCTAGAAAAGCACACACCTGTTCCTTTCTTTTCTCAGGCTCTGGGACTCATTTCCTGGTCAGGTTTCTGGGGTTCCCTTTATTCCAGTCTCAGGATGTTTGCAGCTACTTCTAAACCTCTCCATCAAAGCCTGACCCAGAGCCATGCTTCTCTCACCAGCTCCCCAGGGCTTCAGAACTGCTCATCTTAGTCAAAGGAGGGAAATATTTGGGAAACTGGGTTAAAATGATTGGGGTGCATCTCTAGAGAAGCAGGTTACAATCCAGGAGAACTTTCAGTGTTGGCCTTAGTGAGAAAGAAAGAACAAGAAGAGAGGGAATGGAAACTTCTGCCCTGTGTCCTTCCCACAATGCGACTCGAGTGGAATTTCTCTGTGGACCGAACCCGTTTCTTAGTTTGGCACAGTGGATTGCGATTGTGGCCATTTCTAGGGCAGCTGCAATCTGGGAGCTTTTCATAATTATCTGTTAGTAATTATCTGCTAAGACTTTGGTAAACAGCAGCCTGTTTAGCCATCCTTAAAGAATTAAATCATTATGTTTATTGCTCTATCCAACTGGCTATTAACCTCCTAAAAGGCTTTTCCACCTCAAAAGTAGGGTTTCCACTTGATGAGCTCTAAAGAGAACATTAACGCGGGGTGGGCACCATGGAGGGCTGGAGAGTTTGTCCCCGGTGGCAGGCAGGAGGTAAATCTTGTTGATTGCGGGTTTTCCAGCAGTTAGCCTGTGTCAGGCGTCCCCTTGCGGTGGTACCCTGACAAATACTCTGAGAGAGGAAGAGCCCAGAAGCAAGTGCCTGGAGAATTCCTGGGAGGGACAAAAACAGGTGGAAAAACCTGCCCAGTGGGCGGGCAAAGGTGGCTAGCATGGTCTCAAGCCGTGAGCTTCAGGACCAAGGGGAATAGTCAAAGTCCTCACCTCTCCTGTCGAGCTCTGTGAGCTCAGTTGCTTGGATGAAGGTCAAATGAACATCAAGGTCATGAGTTCAGATGTTTTGTCCTGTCATTGCCATTGCTCTTTCATTTTCTGCATCCTTCAGGGACGACCCTGAGCCATGAAGCACCAAGGTGGGCCCGTGTGAGAGTCTCTGGTGTAGATACTGTTATCGAGGATGACCCGCCTCTCCCAGAGACAAGCTCAGAGTCCACAGCTGCCCACGATGGCCTTGGCTGGCCTGGAGCATAAGTCTCAGATGTGACCAGGACTGGCAAGGATGCTGGGAAGGATGCTGGACACTGGACGAGATTCAGGTCATATGCCAATAGGAGAAAAAGATTCAGGCCTACTTCTGTAGCTTGCACCTTAGACTCAGAAGCCATTGGACATGAGGTGAAGTGAATGGATGTAAACTCATTCGGGAAGAAGCCATTCGAAAGGAGCATTCTGGAAATCTTTGCACAGCTGACTCTCTCCCTCTTCTTTCTAACAAAAAACCCTTCCTGTGCAGTCATGGAACTTTGAAAAGCACCAGGTTGGACCATGAACTGATCAATAGTTTTTAAATACATCATGAATTTAAGGCAAGAATTTAACTGAATAATGGAGTGATTTCCCTTTTAGCATAAATTACTGCTCTGATCTATGAAAAGGGATCGTGTCAGAAGACTCGGATGGTGTGGTGGCTTTACCTTTCAGGGGCCTTATTTATTGATTTATTTTTATTTTAGGAGCAGGGTGGATGAGGGGAGCAGGGTAAGGATAGTGGTGATAACTGAATGGACCTTTGGAGGTTTGGTAGGGGCTCCTGGTAGGAGAAGAGCATGCAAAATGGAGGCAGCATCACCAGGACGGGTTCTAACTGGTCAGTCACCTTGAGGAGACCTGAAGAGAGAACGATGTGCCTGGATGTAGTTCTGTTTCCTCTGCAGCCAGCTCTGGCACTGATTCCATCCTGTGGTGGATTTGCTTTGCTTCTGTGGGTGGATCTCCAACAATCCTGGGGATCTCTCTCCAGGGACTCATGTTCTTAGTAAGGAGTCCTCATCTACACTGGGCAGTGCCCCTGTAATTCCCCGTCTACACTGAGTGGAGCTGACCTGTGTGGAGGAAGTAGTGGCCCTGTGTGACTTCTGAGGCCGTGCTCACCCTGCTCTGCTGGGATCCACAGATCTGAGCCTCTTGAGGAGCCAAGGTCACAGGCATGTGGCACCAGCATCCAGCTGTTTGTAGCCTTTTGAAAACCAAGCCAACCTGTATCAGACCATGGAGAGCTGCCACAGCGTGGTAGTGAGACATGGGTTCAATGCCAGTATCCTCTATCTCTTCCCCATGTGTGACCTCCAGATGTCCCTCAAGTATGCGAGTGGCTTTCCTGAGGAAGAAAGAGAAGTCACGGCCTGGGCAGTTTGATCAGAGTCAGTCAGCTCCTGGGAGCGACATGACCACAGGCTTGACCCAGGCCCTACCCGGGAGCTATCAGGAGGACGGTGGCTTGTCACGAAGACCTTCCAGTGCTTTCTCACAGTCTGGACCAGCTCTGTTCTTGAGGATGCCCAGTCCTCAAAGACAAGTTGCTTTGCAAAGCAACATTCTCTGTGATCAAGCCAGCGTGTGTGTGTGTGTGTGTGTGTGTGTGTGTGTGTGTGTGTGTGTGTGTGTGTGTGTACATGTTCACGTGCTCACAGCTGTGTGCCACCCCTGGGCTTGAATTCAGGGCCTAGGTGCTGTCCTTTTGCTTTCTCACTCAAAGATCTTCCACTTGAGCCATGGCTCCACTTCTGGCTTTTTGGTGGTTGATTGAAGGTATTTGTCTCAGACTTTCCAGCCCCGTCTACTTTCACACTGCAATCCTCAGATCTCAGCCTCCTGAGTAGCTAGAATTATAGGTGTCAGTCACAGGCTACAAGTCAACTCCTTGCTCTGGTAAATCAGAGCCAGGCCTGGAGTCATGCCTGGACTTCCAAGGGCCCAGGCATGCTGCAGTACTCACCGCTGCTTTCACTGTGGGGGCGAGGGCTCCTTCCCCGTGCCCCGTGGTTTGCTTACTGCATGAAGTGATGATTTAATTCTTGCTTGGAATATCACTCAGTCTGTGCTTGTTCTTGAAGGGAAACATATTTCAGCATCCACCAATTTCCATATAGATAAAAAGGAAAAAAAAACAGAAAGAAAAAGAAAACAACCACAACCAGATCTTCACAAACTATGCATTTGAAACCTGTTTCTTAAAGATGGATTGGTCTGTTAAGCCTCTAAGAGCTTTTCTTTTTTTTGACTTGTCAACATTTTATCTCTCCCCCCTCACCCCAGCATTCTTGGCTATAAATTATTCATTGCCCAGTTAGTGGTTTAAAAAAAGATGCCTGGAGCTGAGGCACTTTCTTAATCTTGCCTCTGCTTTTCAGAGGTAAGTTGTTTTCTTTTTCCTTCCCTGCTGGAAAAATAGAAACAACTAGAAGGCTAGTGGCTACAGCCCACTGTGAGCTTGGCTGGGTGGGGCGCTCATGGCTTGGGGTAAGGCATGAGGACACAGGTTATCACTTGTATATTGATACAAGAAATAGGTGTGGGGTTGGGAGTTTGGCCTAGTGGTAGAGTGCTTGCCTAGCATGCACGAAGACCTGGGTTCGATTCCTCGGTACCACATGCATAGAAAAAAGCTGGAAGTGGTGCTGAGGCTCAAGTGGTTGAGCTCTAGCCTTGAGAAAGTCCTAGGACAGTGATCAGGCCCTGAACTCAAGCTCAGGACTGGCAAAAAAGAAAGAAAGAAAGAAATAGGTGTGTTTGGAGCCCTTTTCTCTTTCTTGTGGCTTTCATGGAAAGCCAAGAGGAGACTCGGATGGGCTCTGGTTCCAGCTGTGTAAGAGTCCACAGTGGAGATGTATCAGCCTTTGCTTATCTGCCCACCTCCTCTCACATCTAGCGACAGCACCCACTTGTCTTTCTTCTTCTCTTGGCCTGCATTCTTTCCTTGTTGTGTTGGGGATTGAACTCAGGGACTTGCATTCACTAGGCAACTGCTCTAACTTTTTAGCTGTTCATCATCTTTTGTTTTGAGTTTGTTTTTCAGCTAGGGACTTACGCTTTGGCCTAGGCCTTCTTTGGACTGTGGTCCTTTTATCTCCACCTCTTGAGTAACTAGAATTATGGGGATATCCTACCCATGCTGGCTCTCTGAAGTTTCTGATAGCTGCCTACCTGTTCCTCTGGAGGAGTCTAGGGCCTGTTGTCTCTCTTCCCTAGGGATATGGACAGAGGTGGGTGTCTTCACAGCTTGGGTCTGAATTGCAATCCAATAGCAGGTGGATGAAGGCATCACAGACAGGGGTGGTTTAAAGCAGCCGTAGTCTATTCTCTTATAGTACTGGAGTCTAGAGTTCCAGATCAGTGTATACTCCCTCTGTCTGGACAGCATTTCCTGGTCAGCCGGGGATACCTGGGAGTTTTCAGCCAAGCGATTTGCTGGGCTGGTACCCTGCAAGCCAGGCAGCTTCACTGGAGGAGGACGCATGGGAGTGTCTGCTGTGTCTTAGGTGGGGGATCTACCCCTCAACTTAGTGAAAAGGGCTCATGATATCACCTACAAATATTTGTATGGAAATAAAGACTGAGCATGAAACATAGCTTACAGTTTTGTTTGTTTGTTTGTTTGTTTTAAAGATCCCTGGCTGCTGGGTTTATAAACAGCAGTGGACATCTGCATTTCATCAAGACCACCCTTCCTTTTGGTGTCTACTGCTGTCCATAGCCCAGCTACTGCCACAGTGAGTGTGCTGGGTTCTGTTACCCAGAGAGCAGGCCAGGAGGCCTGAGGGCCTCTGCCCACTTACACTGGCTGAGGTGGCTACTCGCTGGGCCATTCACCTCTGGTTCAGTTTATAGGTCAGATTAAGAAGGCTCTGACTGGAGAGTGCAGGGTTCACCCGAGCCCAGGCTCCTCTAAGCGTGGGAATGTATCCGTGTGAGCAAAGGCAGCTGATGGGGATGATGAGGGCATGAACTTCTGGCAGGAGACAGTTGAGGAAGAAAAGAAGTAAATGAAGAAGATTTCATCTTCAAGCTAGTGATATGTATGCCCACCGTACAGGTGAGGGGCTTGAGAAAGAAACCACGTGATCTTTCCAGGACACCTAGCTAATAAGGAATGGTACTAAACAGAGCCGAGGTCCTGGAAGGAGAGGATCACATCATATCATGGTGGCCCAGTCCAGTGATCTGAGAACCCAGGACGGAGGTGCTAAAGGAGAAGCCTTTGTGTGCAACGTGCATGAGTGAGGGCTGCAGAGCCCAGAGCAGCTCTTCATACCCTGGGACCCCAGGTGGAGCACAGCAAGCGTGCCATGGAAGGGGTGCTTTTCTGGGAGGACCTCGGGAAACAGCTTTCCTTTCCAAGACTCGCGAGCCAATCAGAAAGAAAAAAATCAGAAATCAGGCTTTGCGGGAGCCCTAGGGAACATTTTTCCAGAAACCAGCCTTGACAGTTGCATGGAACAATAGGAATCGTAAGAGCTTCAGAAGACAGCTCAGCAATGGGCATGGTATTTTCTCCTGCCCAGGTCATTTCATATTCTTTTCCTTATCATGATTTCTTTTCCTAAAAATGGAATTCTTTGAAATATAAATGTGATGAATAAGTAGGTCATTTAGTTTCTGTGTTAGTACTTTTATTACCAATTCTTTGTGGAGATGTTATTTGTAAATTATAAGGGTACAATTGAGTGGGTTTTAGTGCACTCAGAGAGCTGTGCATGACCAATTTTAGAACATTTTTCTTTATGTTCAAGGGTACAGCCTTGGGCACGTGTGACTCATTCTTGTTGGGGTGGCTGGTTTACGTGGGGCTCTCCAGCAGCGTCTTTTCTGGCATCTCTGTTCAGCTTCAGCCTCACTTGGTACCCCACCCCCACTTTAGACTCCAATGACCATGGCATTCCACCATTGCTTATTGGTAAAGGTCTTGGGCCCTGCTCCATGCTCTGATCCAGTGAATCCAGACAGAGGTTGATGTGGAGGGCACTCTTCAGGTTGGCTTGGACTCCAGGAAAGCTCTTCTTAGAGCTCTTCCTCTCTCCTCCCTCTCTCCTCCCTCTCCCTCTCTCTTCTCTCTCTTCTCTCCTCCCTCTCTGCTCTCTCTCTCCCTCTCTCCCTCTCTCTCTCTCTCCTCTCTCCTCTCTTTCCTCTCTCTCCTCTCCTCTCTCTCCTCTCCTCTCTCTTCTCTCCTCTCTCTCCTCTTTCCTCTCTCTCCTCTCTCTCCCTCTCTCCTCCCTCTCTCCTCTCTCTCCCTCTCTCTCCCTCTTTCTCTCCCTCCCTCTTCCTTTTTCCCTCTCTCTCTCCTCTCCTCTCTCTCCCTCCCTCTTCTTCTCTCCCTCTCTCCTCTCTTTCCCTCCCTCTTTCCTCTCTCTCCCTCTTTCTCCCTCCCTCTCTCCCTCTCTCCTTCTCTCCCTCTCTCTCCCTCTCTCTTCCTCTCTCTCCCTCTCTTTCCCTCTTTCCCCGCCTTTCTCTCTCTTCCCCCCTTTTCTCCCTGTATCCCCCTGGTACAGAGGCTAGTAGCTGGTCTAGCTTGCTGTTTATTATCAGGAGAGCTGAAGTTTGAGAGTGCCCTTGGACTTGTAACTTCCCACCCACTGTTTCCTTTAGGAAATGTGTAGTGTTCTTTTCTCTGGGGTGCCTTTCCCCACAAGTGAGAATATGTTGAGCCAAGGTCCTGGAAGTCAGTGGGTGGCAGCCTCTAGTCTTTGTAGCTTGCCTTTCCCACAGAAATCCTGGGGTAAGAGGGCCTGCATGGCTGACGGAGGCTCGGTGGCCTGTGAGAAAGGTGGCCTCCTTAGGACAGTTTCCAGAGACTTGAAGAAGCATTTTATGCTTCACTAATGAGAGCATCTTTATATGAATTTCCCTCTTCATACAGATTCAGCAAGATGCAGCATGTCTTATCAAATCACATTCTGATTTTATTATCTTTATTATTTATTATTACCTTCTGAATCCAATGAGTGGTGTGTGTGTGTGTGTGTGAGTGTGTGATTTAAGTTTGAATTCGGCATCACACTTGCTAGGCAGCTGCCTTACGATTGAGTTATGGCTACGGCCAATAATATTTTAATTTTTTATTGTTGGTCATGAGGCGTGAACTCTGGGCCTGAGCACTGTCCCTGAGCTCTTCAGCTCAAGGCTAGCACTCTACCACTTGAGCCACAGCGCCAGTTCCTGTGTTCTGGTGGTTAATTGGAGATAAGAGTTTCATAGACTTTAGTTCCTGGGCTGGCTTTGAAGAGTGATCCTCAGATCTCAGCCTCCTGAGTAGCTAGGATTACAGGCGTGAGCCACCAGTGTCTGGCTAATATTTAAGTTTTTAAAGATGTTATCTGTCATTATTTATTGTAGGTTGTTTAGACTTACAGCATTCTACATTTTACTCTGGCTTGTGTTGTATTTTTATGGTTTGGAGAATAGCTTCCACGGTTGTTTTCTTTGCAATTTCAAGAAATTATCATTTTGGTAATTTTTGGTACGTAATAAGTTTTAATTTTTTTCAAATAACTTGGAAAAGATATATTCTTTGTTCACATGGCCCAAAATCCAACATGGACCTATGAATTTAATTTTATTATATTAATTTATTTCCATGGATCGCTGGTAGACAACATTCAGAGACAAGGTAGAAGGAGCGAAGATTTGTGAGGTAACTTTGTAGGGTGATGGTGTTAGTTATTTCATGGGGATTTCAGGGGGTCCCTATATCCTTTTCCTTTAGAAGCGTGGCCAAGTAGTACAAGAGGCAGACTCCTACAACTTTTCATGTAGAAAGGGTTGTAGAGGTTTTCCAGTTCTACTCCCTTGTTTGACAAATTGGAAAAGCAATGTCCTTAAGGCCGTGAGGCTGACTGGAAACTGAGTCTGGGAAGCGAGTTCAGTTCTGTTGGAGTTTGGGACCTCAATTTGGATGCATTTTATTTTGTGTGCTGCCTCTGAGACAGTTGACATCTTAAAGAGACACCTGTCTTAGGGAAAACAACGGCCGTGTATGTTCATGTGTAGGTGCTTTACAGCTTGCAGAGCACATGAGAGCTTGCCGAGCACCCTCGGTACCTCACCTAATTTGATCTTTCAGCAGGTGGTGTCAGAGGTTCTAGTGTGGATGGGAAAGCAGGCAGCAGCCTGTGGTAGTGACAAGTCAACAGCTTCCCAGGCCACGAGTCACCTTTCAGGGCCCAACCCTGGCCCAGAGCCATGTTCAGACTCCTTCGTTTCCTGAGCAGGTCCTACGGGGTAAGACTGCAATATCCTACAGGACTTTTCCTTCCCCTGCTGGAACTGTGCCCCAGACAGCTGGCCAAGGGTTGTAATCACAGTGAGAATTCTGGACACTGATTATTTTAAACGTGGCTCTGCCATACACCTGCGAGGGGAGGTTCTCATGGCGGAGCATGTGCAGGGAACAGCTCTCGTTGGTTTTCTGCTCAGCCTTTGTTTCTTCACCTCCCATGTTTCCTTCCTGTGTGAGCATGAAGTCCCCCGCCTCCACTGCCCTCTCCCCACAGAGGAAGCTGCCAGTTCATGCACTCCTCTGGGGGTTCTGGTTCCACTAAGGTTGACTTTGGAGCAACCAGAAGCCCTCTGGCTGCCTGTCCTCACACAACCCTGTTGTGTGCTTGCATTGTTTTTCTGTCAGTGCATAACAAGTTTCAGGCTTAGGATAACCCTGTGTATCAAGGTACCCAGAAGTGGAGTGGCTTGAAATTGGAGCATCTGTGTGTTGACTCCCCAGACTCAGGTGACTGGGAATTGGAGTTGGCCTGGGGGGTTCTGGCTGGGCTCTTTGAAATGCTGTCCCTTCATGTCCTTAGGCTACTGTCATGTGAGGGTCTGGGTGGGGCTATGGGCTGACTTCTCCCTGAGGCTGGAGGGCTCTGCTCCCTGTGGGAGAGGCCTCCATTTCTGGCCAAGGAAAGCTCTCCAGTGGGCAACATCCAGAGCACTGTATTGGGACTGGGGACCGATGGCATTTAGAGTCCCTCTAAGTCTCTTTATTCTTGCTGTTTACCAGGGACCTCATTCCCTGAGGTGCACAGAGTGCTATTTTAGGAGTGACTTTTGGAGTTGTTGAATGCACCTCAGAACCATTCCTTTGAAATTCCTGGCACCCAGCCTTGTTCTCATTGAAACATCGAAGGTTTTTCCTCTTCTGCTGACTGGCATTCTCCTCCTCAGCGACCCTTCTTTTGCTCGGTCATGTGCCAGGCTCTGCTGTCCCTCTTCAGGGATATGATGCCTTGTGGGAGCCCGTAGGGCCCAAGGTGGGTGCCTTGTCTCCCAGACTTTGCCTTCTCCCTCCCTCCCTCCCTCCCTCCCTCCTCCTGGCTTTCAACATAGTCCACACAACTGGGTGGACTCTCCTGGCCTTCACCAGCGGACAGAACAGGCTGGGGGCTGCTCTGAACCCTGAACCTTCTATGGGTGCCAACCAGAGGAAATCATAGTAGACACACACACACACACACACACACACACACACACACACACACACACACACCCCTCCCAGACAAATCCCCCAAAACAAAATGTGGAACCTCCTGTGGACTCACGGAGGAGATATTTAGTGTAGCAATCTTCCTTCAACCTGGAGTATGAGAGGGCACTTTTCAGGGGAAAATGAATCTTTGGAAAAGTGCAGACCTTTTATACCTAGGGGACAAGGGGATTCCCTATTATGGAATGGTTTTCTTGAAGGAGTTGGACTGAATCATCAGTTGCTTTTCCTCTTTGTGCCTCAGTTTTCTAATCCCTAAAGTGGGCTGACCAGACTCAGGGTTAGGAGGAGTTGCACGTACTGCACATTTGAAACGGCTATGCCTTCTCAGTGTCTCCTAGATGGGAATCCTGCCTGGAGACCTCTGCCTCTTCCTGTCACCTGTGTCCCCTCCTCCCCCACATTTCCCATTCACTAGTCTCAAACTGCCCTAGTCCAGCTGAGTCTGTGACTGGGGTGGGGGTCAGGTCGTCATTTCCCCTAAACACTCCCTTTAAACAAGGAGGGAATTGGCCATCAGCTAAGTGGGACAACAAACACATTAGGGTCTTGGTCTTGGTCTGTCAAAATGATGGTGTGAAAGACCCTTTAGGATGCTCACTGCGGTGAGAGCTGCCAGTGAGGCTTGTGGTACTTTGAGCTCTCTGGTCCTGGTGAGGTTGAGATGAGGAAGAATCCTACCTCTCCCCCAGATCAGGACCATACAGCTACAACTAGCCTCCGTTTACCCAGTATGATGCAGAAACAGTATCATCTATCCTAAGTGGTCCCACTGTAGGGCACTGCAGACAAGTATCAAAAATTGTTCGCTTAAAACAACAGAAATGTGGGGTGCCAGTGGTTCACGCCTGCAATCCTAGTTACTCAGGAGACTGAGATATGAGGATCACTCTTCAAAGCCAGCCTGGGCAGGAAAGTCAGTGAGATTCTTATCTCCAATTAACAATCAGAACACAAGAAGCGGCGCTGTGGCTCCAGTGGTAGAGTGCTAGCCTTGAGCTGAAGAGCTCAGGGATAATGCCTAGGCCCAGAGTTCAAGCCCCACAACAGACCAAAACAAACAAACAAATAAACAACAAAAATGTGGGATGCCAGTGGTTCACACATGTAATTCTAGCTAGTAAGATCTGAGGAATCAGATCAGTTTGGGTAGAGAAGTCCTTGAGAGTCCATCTCCAAACAACCAGCAGAAAGCAAGGCTGTCACCTGCAGTGAGGTGGAGGTTGTCAGTGGGGGGCCTTGAGTGGGAGCAGGTGTTAGGAGTAAAAACTCCTGACCTGGATCTTGTATGTGTGGCAGTCCTGCTGTGTCTGAGCTTTCAGTGAAAGGCCAGCAGCACAGACAGAAGTAAGGAAGCCCGGGTATGGTTCCTCTGCTGGCTGCCCACCAGGGGTGTGGTGGGAAAAGACCTCCCATGTGCAGAGATAGCACACTTGGAAGTAAGCCCCTTCCTTCCTCCTGACCCCAGAACTTTCCCCAAGGTCATCCTACCCAGGAAAGCTAGCTTGGGTGGGCCTTGGTGGGGACTGGGCCCAGGCCTGAGCTGCGTGGCACATGGCACTGGCCAGAGCAAACCAAGCAGCTTTCTGAGCTGAGGACCAGTGTGCAAGGTGTGCCCGAGTGGGTGGCAGTTGCTGCTGAAGTCCTTTAGTTTTTGAATAAATAGTGATGGCATATCAGTTGAGGCAGAGGTTCTTGGCTGGGCCTGGAATATTATGATCTTCTGTCTGCCCCCTCACACCCTCCTGGGTCACAGTCTCATTAGTAGGGCAGGCCTGTTCTGTCAACGAAAATCACAGAGCTGATTATAGGAGAAGGACAAAGTGCTTTGAGAGCCTTCAAGGGGGAGGTGGCATTCTTGACAGATAACTAGGAGTTCACTAGACTATACTAGGCATTTATAGCTGCATACAAAATTGCCTCTAAACTTACTGGTACACTTAAATAAGTGCATGTTTGTTATTTCAGTGTCTGGGTCAGGAGTCTGGGGGTAGTTCACCTGATAGGTTCAAACATGAGGGTTCTCGCAAGAGCTTTGGCTAGCTCGAGATTTGAGCGAGGGCCCTGTCCTCCCCCCGCCCCCAGGGTGGTCATGGTAGACTGTGCTCAGCTGGTTCCTCATGGTTGTCCTACTCCTGCTGGAGTTACGCCTCTAGTCCTGCTCTTTTTGCTTGTCATTTTGGAGATTGGTGAAGGCTTGAGTTGCTTGGATGGGCTTTGAACTATGATGATCTGCAGGTCTCAGCCTCCTGTGGAGATAGGATCGCAGGCGTGAGCTACTGGCACCTGGCCTGGGGCAATGTTTTCATACCTAATCTCCAAGTGGCATCCTGTTGCTTTTGCTGTGTTCCTTCCATGAGAGATGGCTCGTAAGACCAGGCTACCCCCTGTTCCAGTAGGCGGGGCTTATGGGAGGTCACATCAGAGTCAGCTGACCCCACAGGGTATTGAGGTGTTTGGGAGATAGCTGACAGAGTGACCTATGACAGGGCCACTGCAAGGTGGTGATGGGAACAAGAGAACAGACAGTGAGGACAGGTGTTAACTACAGAAGTACCTACATGTGTCTAGAGCCTATAATGCCCAACTCTGTCATTGTCATTAGCAAATGAAGCATGACTTTCTTCCTCCCCTAGTTTCCATGAGGAAGGGCTACCGATGAAGGCACAGACAGTAGGGGATTAGGCTGGTAGGTGGGGAGGGCGTCCACTCTCCAAGGGTCTGTCAGTTCAGAGCTGCACTTAGCACTGGGCTCATGAATGGGGTATTCCCTGAAGTTCCATAGGGTGTTTGGGGGGATGACCCCCCCTCCCCAATCCAGTGCCTCTTCCTGCATATCGTAGGCTGCACGGGTGCTTTGCCAAAGCCTTTCCAGAGTTGATAGCATTTGATTTATCTGTTTGTTTTGTCCATGGAGGAAAAGTAGTGACATTTCAACAGGGCCACTGGACAAGGGCCACACGTACCGTGTCCGTAAACACAGGAAGGAGTCCCACTTAGACTGAGGACATCCTGTTTGGCGCAGAGACATCCTCCTGCCTTAGTCTCGTGTTTCCTGGCAGCCACGTTGCCCGGGTTTTGGGTGAGGGGTTGGCTGCCTAGAAAGGCCCCTGGTAATACTGAGTCAGTTCATCTTGTATCCTACCCCCTCCTGGGGCTCTGAGCCTCACCGAGGGAGGAGGCTCTGTACCTCAGGGTTGACCCTTCTCCCCTAGCCCATATGTACTTGTGCCTCACTTCTCCAGCAGATGCAAAGACACTGAGAGAAAGAGGGGACAGACAGCCCAGGCGGGGATGGCTTCCTGTTCTCACTTGGGGGTCCTCTCCCTCGAAGGCAGCGGGTCTGGGAGCCTGAGGATCAGGTTTTTGGCTCAATCACATGTCATCCTTCTGAGTGACCTTGGAGGACTTTCCTTTTTGAGACACAGCCTTCTCACTGATCAGTGGCTCTGACCTCCTTCCTGCCCCACAGTTTCTCCAACTAGGACATGCACAGGCTCACCTGGGACCCACTAGAAATGCAGGCTCTGACTCTGTAGATCCAGAGTGGGGCTCATGAAGTGGGCTCTCTGGGCTGAGCATTGGAGTGCTGAGGGGCTCCAGGGTGAGCTCTAGCATTGTGGCATTCAGAGCTGTCCATGCATGACCCCTCCCTGGTCATTTCTTCACTTCCAAAGCACCTGCTGAGTATCCATGGCTGTGCAAGGCTCTGGGAGCCAGACGAGACCAGGGTACTCTTCAGCCTGTGATGCAGCCTAGCTGGTGTGCTGCCATGTAGGGCTTGTGGTCCCCAATGCAAAGGCGAGCACAGCAGATGGGTGAGGGCAAGGCCAGGCACACAAGGGCTTCCATGACACCAGATGTGGTCAGGAAGAAAGGCTCTTGCCATGGCTAGGGTGGACATGGGTGAGGAGCCAAGGGCCATAGCCTGGTTGGTATCCTTGGTCTGTGCCCTCCAGCATGCGAGAACAGGTAGGAGGGTTAACAGTCACATGTTTGGTTTTGCTGTACCTCCCTCTTGAGGTGATCAGAGGGAGCAGGAAGGGAGATGAGTACTGACTTCTCGTTTTTAGCTGCACCCCAGAATCCCTGGAAGTAGTAAGGGAACAGGTAAGCAAGGTACCTGGAAACAGATTGGTTAACCCTAAAGGACAGCATGGCTGGCTGAACTGTGTCTGCTGCTAGCAAGGAATACTGACAGTGATGTGAGACTTGGTCCATTTTTCTGGCTTCTTCTTAACATCTCTCTGTATGAGCTGGTGTCAGGGCAGTCTGTCCTTTGCAAACACTCGGCAATTCTTTTAAAAACTCTGTCCTGTCTTGGTGGGAGAATTCTGTCCAGCTTCTCCTGCTGAGGGCGGAAGACCCTCTCTCTATTCCCTTTTCAGGTAAATAGCTGCTCTGGCCACTGTGGTAGTGAAAGCCTGGGAAGCTTGAATCCCCATGTGCCCTGCCGGCTGAAAACAGCGTGGTAGGCAGCAGTCTGCCCATCCATCCTGCTGTGGCTGCACATTTTCTTCTCAAGTTGGCCTCCATGGTAAACAGGGGGACACAGATTTTTCTCCATCTTTCATCTCCACTCGGCTCAGCTCAACCCCCACCAGATGTTTTCCACTGCAAGGTTTGAATCAGAGAAGGGAAAATAATTGCTGAGGGAGTCGACAGCTCTGCCCTTTAAAGGGAACGCCGTGCTCATTTATTCAATGGCTACTTTCTTAATTTTTAAAAAAATTGTCTTTAAGGAGTTGCACAATGGAGTTTCAATTCAACATGCCATTTTATGGCTCTGGTGCATGTTGATCACTGTGTCACCCCTTCCACATCTTCCCCCTCTCATCTAACCTCACCCATCCCCCGGCGTTATCTGTTCCATTGGCACCTATGTCCAGTGAGGATTATGACTGCATTTGCCCATTCTTCCTCTCTCCATCTATCTGTCCTTCCTCCTTATGACCTTTCCTCATCCCAACAACACATCCCTCCTTTCCTCATCCCACCAACACGTGCTTCAGCTTCCTGGCGTTCGCTTTTTATTTGACTGTAAGTTACTTGATAAAGGAATTATACTTTTGCAATCTTCCCCATATACATTAGTCAATTTATGTGTGTGTGTATGTCTCTTTCTCTCTCTCTCTCTCTCTCTCTCTCTCTCTTTCTCTCTCTCTTTCTCTCTCTCATACACACACACACACACACACACACACACACACACACACACACACACACACAGAGTCCTGTATCTGTCTCAATAACTACTTTTTGAGTGGGGCATGGGGATTTGATGATGTTGGGGACTCTGCTCCTACAGTATTATTGTGATGGAAAGGAGACCATGGATAACAGGAGTGGAGAGAGTGAGGTGCAGGCTGTGGGGAGGCTCCCTTGGGAATCTGCAAGGAGAAAGTGGTCCAATGAGTAGAGTCTGGAGGGTAGGAGGAGTTGGGAGCTCTGTGCTGGTGCACCCACTGGGCTGTAGGAAAGCTCAGGGGTGGGCCTGACAAAGGGAAGATGAACTGGGGTGCATGGGTAGAGTGAGGTCTGCTGCACACACACACACACACACACACACACACACACACACACACACACACACACACACATCTACAGGAGCGCATACAGGGTTTTAGGAAGGTCACAGAGCTCACAGAGACTAGCCAGGAAACCAAGATCCTTCCCACGTCAGCCTCTTATAGGGTTGAGGTTGACAGGAGAGTGTCACTGTACCCAGCTATCGGTTGGCAAAGAGTCTCTTAATCTTTCCTTTCTGGGCTGACCTTGAAACCTCAGTCCTCCAGTTTCAGCCTCACAAGTAGCTAAGATTACAAATGTGAGTGTCTGGTTCCCATCATAATTTTTAACTTTTCAAAGAGCATTATCGCTGGGTGCTGGTGGCTCAGGCCTCTAATCCTAGCTATTCAGGAAGCTGAGATCTAAGGATTGTGGTTTGAAGCCAGCTCAGGCAGGAAAGTCCCTGAGACTTTGATCTCCAATTAACCACAACAAGCTAAAAGCAGAGCTATAGCTCAAGAGGTAGAGCTCTGGCCCTGAGCAAAACAAAAACACAAAGACAAAAACAAAAACACCCCAAAAGCTCAAGGATAGCACCCAGTTCCTGAGTTCAAGATCTAGGACTGGTATGCACACACACACACACACACACACACACACACACACACACACACACACATGCACGCACGCACTATGCTATATTAGTTTTTTTAACCCAGACTTTATATTTTTAGAAAAATTCTGTATTTAGGGCCGGGAGTTTGGCCTAGTGGTAGAGTGCTTGCCTAGCATGCATGAAGACCCAGGTTCAATTCCTCGGTACCCCACATACATAGCAAAAAGCTGGAAGTGGTGCTGAGGCTCAAGTGGTAGAGTTCTAGCCTTGAGAAAAGTCCAAGGACAGTGCTCAAGCCCTGAGCCCAAGCCCAGGACTGGCCAAAAAAAAAAAAAAGAAAAATTCTGTATTTAAAGAAAAACTGAGAAGAAATACAGAGAACTTGCATGACACTTTTGGATTTTCTTTTTCCTCTCAAATTGCATGCTATTGTGGAAAGGAGTTTAGTGTTTAAATGCTGGCCTTCAAAACCCTTAGACAGAGCAGCTCCTCCCTTAGGTGTGGACAGGAACATCCACAAAGTTCGCTGCTTGGATCAAAACATGGGAAACAGCCTGGATCCTGTCAACAGAAACTGATAAATAACACATCAACTGTGGTTTGTTTACACTTCAGGGTGTCACAGAGCGGTAAAACTGAAAAACAGCAGGCAGGATGAAAAAGCATGGATGAATTGGAGCAATCAAACTTTTGAATAAGAAGAAAAGGTAATCAGGATCTTTTTCTTACTTGTTGTAAAGGAGATTTGGGGGAAATCCAACCAAAAGTGGAACAGAATGACCAAAATCATCATTGCTGGCAAGTCTGTCTGCAGGAAGTTTATCGTACCATGGATGTGTCACTGGAAGAAGGCCAAATTTGAACATGAGCGAGGTGACCCAGGCCTGGCTGAAGCCTGAGGTAGAAGAGGGGCTTTGGCAGGCTGGGGCTATGGATAGGAGCGGGTTTTGTGGGACAGCTGGTGGGGTATGGGAGAAACCTTGAACTCGGCCATGTGGGATTGTGTTCACTAGGGAGCCTATGGCATGGCAGGGTGACTTCTCCAAACACCACCACAGCTGAACAAATTTCCTTCTCTTTGTCCAGTTTCCACATTTACCAAGCCACTCTCATATTTTTCTGAAGCACTTGTTAAATTATGAGAACAGCATGTACTTAGAAAAAAATGTAAAATTCATAAAGTAGGAAAATGGGACACAAGATCTGCATGCTCTGACCACTTCTGGTTCAGTTTTGGAACATTTCATGTCCACTTGTCTTCTGTGTACTAGTGATCACATTGCACCATTGTTTAACTCATTTCTCTAGACATATCTCTAGTTATAACCCTGGGCCGTGTTCTTATTGTGTGAATGTATAGTATTCAGTGACTGAAATCCTACATTCATTTTTATCAAACCATCAAATTATCTGTCTGTCTTCTTTCATATAATCCATCATCCACCCATCCATTTGTCTCACTTTTAATTCACAGACTATATTCGATATATTTTATATTTTATGTGTATATTTCAATGGCTGGCTAATTTGGTTATTTCTAAGGTTCTCACTAATATAAACAACTCTGCCAAGGGTTGCAAATCTTATTGCATAAAGCTTTTTCAACATTCAAATGATTTCCGTACAAGGCATTCTCAGAATTGGAAATATGAGATCAAAGGATTTGAATCTATCTAAGTCTTCTAGAGCTCACTGCCAGTTTGTTTTCTAAACCTGTGGCAACAACTTAGCTTCCTGCTGGCTGCCTGTGATCAAGCTCATTTCCACTTCAGAGGCCTCAAGCAGTCTAACTTTTACCTGGCCCTGCTCTTTTCTAGTGGCCAGTTAGGTAATCTGTGGTATCCTGGTAGACAAAGTGTGTGTGTGTGTGTGTGTGTGTGTGTGTGTGTGTGTGTGTGTGTGTGCGCATGCGTGGGGGACAACCAGGAATCTGATTTTGGAAAAGTACCATCCTTCAGTATGAATTATGCTCCACCAGAGTGGTTGCCAGCCTGCTGTGGCTTTACTCGGCATTATGTGAGCCAGGCCTCTGGGCAAGATGATAAAATTGAGTTCTGAGGTGGGCTGAACAGAGGCCCAGACTCAGAAATTCAAAAGGCAAAGGATCCCGGCAGGTATCTCTCAGAACTCACTTGGCTGCAGCTCTTTGTGGAAAGAGATTCCATAGAAGGAAGACTGCGAGACTGCCTGGCACTACCTCATCGTTGGCCACACAAGAGCTGTTCTATCCCTTTCTTCTCTTGCTCAGGCAGCTGTGTAGATTTATTGATTTCGGGGAGCCTGGTTCTCAACCCAGCCCTAGGAGGAGACCAATCACCAGTACACTAGCCGGGCAAAGCAACCCAATTCATACTAGCCAGTCATCGATGCCTGCAATGAATTCAGTCAGTACAAAATTGTTTGGCGGAGTGGGACATACTCACCTAGCCTTCAGTCCTCAGGCCTACTGGTTTTGCTCTTGCTAAGGGTGCAGATGAATTTCAGAGGTACAAAAGCCGTTTTGTGACTGTCGTTGATTAGCACAAGGACAAAAGCCAACACCGGAAGGATGGCTGCAGAAAGATAGATGGCGTCCCTGAGCAGCTGGCGCATTTGGGCTGACAGACCCAGACTCCTTGTTACACAGGAAAGCAACCTTATCCGTGGTTCTGCTACTTTGGTTGGCTCTCCAGTTACTTGTATTGGATTGTATTCCTCTTGTGTGTTAGGATAAATCACACTAGCTTCTGTAACAAATACTCTGCGCAGTCAATGGGGAACCACACTGAAGTATTATTTCTGACATGGATTGGGTGGTGTACCTCTCAAGTGATGACTCAGGGATTTAGTTCACATTCCCAGCTGCCATGGACACCCACAGATAGGATTTTGTGGCCATTTCTGTAACAAGGCAGAAAGTTCAAGGTTAGCCAGGTCTCTCCCACCCAGCATTGGTGTTTATCTCTTTGGCCAAGATCCAGGGCCACAAGATAACTGAAAGTGTTCACATTGTGTGTCCAAATGGTTTGTTCCGGACATAGCTGGGGATGGAGTGTCCCCGGCCAGGGAGCCAGTCTGCACTGGGGAGATCAACCTTGAAAATGGCCTTTCCTCTCTGATTTCCTTAGGTTTTAATCCTACAAATATTGATGTTGGGATGTCCCTCAAAGCGTATTCTATAAAGTAGTAAGATGTGTTCTTTTCTCATGTTTGTCCATCTGAAAGAGATGGGTGGCTTGTTGCTTGGTTTGAAAAGGACCAGAGAAGGTCTAGGTCACCTCCACCATGAACTCTTTTTGTAACTCTTCTTTTTAACCTCACACCTGTAATTCTCAGTACTCAGGAGGCTCCTTGGAAGCCAGCCTGGACAGAAAAGTCCCTGAGATTCCCATCTCCACTCAACTACTAAAAAAATCACAGAAGGGGAGTTGTGGCTTAAAGTGGTGTGTGCATGAACCTGGAGCACAAAAGCTCAGGAACAGCACCTGGGCCTTGAGTTCAAGGCTCAGAATCAGCACTAAAATAAAATAAAAAGCATCCAAGCTGGCTGCTGGTGGCTCATGCCTGTAACTCTAGCTGCTTAGGAGGCTGAGATCTGAGGATCGCGGTTCAAAGCCAGCCCTAGCACTAAAGACCATGAGACTTTCATCTTCAATTAACCATCAGAAAACTGGAAATGGTGCTGGGGCTCAAGTGGTAGAGCACTAGCCTTGAGCTGAAGAGCTTAGGGAGCGACACCCAGGTTCAGAGTTCAAGCCCCCATGACTGACAAAAAAAATCCATAATAATCTGTCATTTTCTGGAACTCTAGGGGCAAATGGATAAGCTCCTTTATTTTTGCCAGGCCTAGGGCTTGAATTCAGGGCCTGGGCACTGTCGTTGGGCTTTCTCAAGGCTAGCATACCACGTCTATTGTGTATGTGATGCAGAGGAATTGAACTCAGGGCTTCATGCACTACCACTAGGCCATGCTACTGGCTCATGAGCTCCATTTTAATGAACTCATTAGTGGTCGTGATGGTTGTAAATCTTCCATTCCTGTTTGGAGCTCGAGGCTAGCCTAGGACAGCTGGACAAAATAGTGAAAGGTACTGCGGGAGGATGCATCAGGGATGCCCTCCTCCCTGTGAGATCTGAAGGATTTCTGGAGGAAGTGGTGTCTAAGTGAGTTTTGAAGGCAGAACATGGGCTGGCCAGGAAGGAGGCTACAGGGCCAAGTGCAAAATGGAGACAGAGGGCCTCAGGAAAGCATCTAAAGGTCCTCTACTCTGTTCCTTTCTTTGAGTTTCTTTCCTGACTTTCTTATTTACTATTTAATAAAGACAAAGATACAAAGTTTTAATGATTAGCAAAAATGTACCATTCATCTTTGTGTGTATGTGTATGTCGGTACTAGGACTTGATCTAGGCACTTGTCTCTTAGCTTATTTGTTCAAGGCCACAGCTCTCCTTTTGGCGTCTTGCCGGTTAATTGGAGATAAGAGTCTCATAGAAATTCCTGCCTGGGTTGGCTTTGAATCTTGATCCTCAGGTCTCAGCCTCTTGAGTAGCTAGGATTACAGGCCTTGCACCATTCATCTTTAATTGTGTACACCAGATTTAGGAAATGTAAAAGCGTTCACTGGATTGCTGGTGTGACAACAGCTCTTAGGTTCACATGTGTCTCCTTCCTACTAGGGCTGGGGAGGCCTCTGGCTGCTTCTGTCCTGCTCCTCACATCCTCCTTCTCCTTACCCGGACCACGGAGGACCCTGGAAGAAGAGGAACTGGGCTGCCCTGACTTCCCTTCCTTCTCGCCATAACCATCATCACCGACATCCTGAGGGTGAGGTGAGTCCCCTGGTCATTTGAGCTTCTTAGGATGTCACTGTGATACCTGATGCCCAGGACTGGTAGGTGCCATGGGGTGACAGAGTGACCCAGGGGACAGCGTGGCTCATGCACAGGATTCTGGGCAAAGAAAAAAGACAAGATGGGGCCACATAGTGTGGCTTCTGGGAGCAGCTTGAACCTAAAAGCTTGTGCTCCAAAAGGCTGAGGCCAGTGCCGACACCCCCTTCTGCGAAGACTCTGGAAGTTGGGGAGGTGGCAGAGGCAGAGGTGTAAGGAGATGCCAAACAAGAGCAAATCCAGGGGGCACAACAGGACCAGGCAACAAGAGGAGGGCAGGAACTCTTTTCTGACTAAGCTCCTGCTGGTCTCATAGTTGGGCTCGTCTGCTGTGCCCCTCATCGATTGTCTTCAGTGCTACAGAGCAACCTGGGACATTTCATGCCACACATGGTCCAGGCAGATCTAGCTCTGCTGGTTCAGTGTGGGCACTCTGCTCTTGGCACAGGAAGGAGGGCAGAAAAGGCATTTAAATGGTGGGAGTAGGAAGAAAGCTGAGGCCATGAGACTTTTAGATCATGCCCCCCTATAGGAGCTCAGCCCCCAACTTCTTCCTCATTGGAGGCCAGAAGCAAGAGATTGGCTGGTCTTGCACCAAAGGAACTGAGGTTCATGAGCAAGAGCGCCATCGAGTCATGGGAAGACTCACCAACACAGAAGCAGGTCCATGGCCAGCTCTGTACCTGGCACATCGCAGGTGACCACCCCTGACCCCTGACTTTTCCTTCCCTGAGGATACATGGGGTAAAGAAGGAATTGGTGAGGGAGAACTTGGATATAGGTGAGGAGTTCTTCCAGCTTGAGTAAGGATCCAGATGTGAGGGTAGCGCCAGCAGCAGGAGTTGGGGGGAAGGCGGGGGGGGGGACCATCTTTTAAATTTCCCACAATGAGAGTGTGCCTGACCATTCTTCTGGGGTTTAGGGCTGGACCACAGCTATGTCTCAACATCTAAGAGCCCTGGAGGGCCTCAGGAAGGACTGCGGGTGTCTGGTGTGAGGAGAGCTGAGTCTGCTAAAAAGTCTGGTTCCAGCCCAGTGTCAGGGAAGCTAAGCATCTTCGTGGTGAAGTGTGTTGTTCTGAAGATGATCCCGGGCTCACGGGGCGCAGGAGGTAGAAAGAACAAGGGCATCACTGGTTTCCTCTCTCCAGTGAGCATGGATCTGACCACCGTGACTACAGGGCTGCTCTGTAAGGGAGGTGGACCATGTTTCATTTCACTGTCTGTCGTACTCTGCAATAGCCCAGGTCCCACCTGAAACCACTTGTGGTTCCACATCATTGATGGTTTGCAGCTTAATGGCCCAGGACGGCGTACTTGCATGCATGGCCCACGGATTTGGGCATGAACTTTGGGCATCTCCTGTTCCTGCCAACCTTTGAAATGACTGGAAAAGGACCATGCACAGGGCCTCTGAGCAGGACATTTGTATTCATGAGCGAATGGATGCCTGTATCCCTTTGGGGCTGTAAAGAGTCCTTCGTGCAGGGACTAATGCAACGGAGAATTCAATATCTGGGGAGGGCTGAAGTGTTAGAGAACGAGGTGCTGTTTATGTCACGTTTGCCTCCAAAATTAGATAAATTAATGTAATGAATTCTTCTTCATTTCCATACATTGCTAATTTGAGTTTAGGGAGAAATGCTGGAAAAGATAGCACTGTGGATGTTTGACCTATTTCCTATGCTGTGAGTATTGCAGGACTGGCAGCCTCTCTAAAATGTGGGTGCTGTGCTTTGCAGAACAAACTAAATGTCTTCAGCCTGTACACAAACGAGCCAACTGCCCAAGAGAGGGAAGGGTGCCTTGTGAATTTTGGGGACATTCTGTGCTTCTAGTGGCAGCTGACTCAGCAAGTGACCCTAGGAAGGCCGCCTGACCCCTGGAAATTCCATCCTGTCTTGCCAAATAAGCAACACATGTGTGAGAATTGCCTGTGGCTTGCAGAGGCGTCCAGGAAGGCTAGCTGTGTCCCATGCTCTGGGGAAGTGACTTTTATCTTTCTGAAGGCACTCTTTCAGCATCTCCCTTCTGAGAGCAGACCCTAGGGCCTGAGGGATGAGGGTAGAGAAAAATAACCCCATCTTCATCCATCTTTATGCGGCATTAAATCCGCAGCTAGACCCTGCCCATGCTGCTTGAGCATTAAGCGTCTCACTGAATCTATCAATAGGACACCCCAGATTCAGGTGAGGACCCAGGTCCCATTGCAGCGAGGGAAGATCAGAGTTGTGACTAAGTGTCTGCTTAGGGCTCAACACAACTCCCTTAAGTGAGGAGCCTGGAGAGCCAGCTGCAGGGGCAGCTCCAGGATCTTAATCCAGGGAGAGGTGGCTGGACCTCTGTCACACGGGCCAACATCCACTGATTCCTGGAAGGAAAGAAAGTGTTCCCGCAAAAGTCACTGTCTTCATAGTCAGAATGCTCCCTACCCGCAATGGGAGAGGAGGATATTGTATCTGGATGAGTGCTCACTCAGACTCACGAACTAGATGAGCCGACCAGAACCCTGTGCCCATCTGTGTGTTCTCTGTAATGTCTACAGTATGAAGGAAGCCTTTCAGGCTGGTGCCATATGCTAAATACAGCCTGAATGCCTGTACCAGGCCAGCCTGGGATACAAATCCAGGCTGAGGGAAGAGATTTCCTAGGTTTGAGTCTTCACTCTGTTACTTATTAGCCGAGGACTGTGCTTTGCATAAATAACTCAACACAAGTCTGCTACTATCATGAAGTTCTGATAATGGGTAAATTGTAGTTTCTGGGGGCCCTGAGAACAGCTATTCTTATAGCTCTTCTCGAGTAAATACGCCTCAGGCCTCTGAGTATATTCAAGATGGAGATGGCAGGGAGGTCCAGCAATGGAAGGGAGGCCACACTTGAACCTTTTCAGATGGGGTCAAGCGAGTTCCACCAACTGTTCCCTGGCCCACTGCCACTCCTGCTCTTCACAAATTAAACTGATCAGAGTACCTCAGATGTCCCCAAGTCTTTACCTGTCCATCCCTTGGTGAACTCACCCTCAGCCACTCATGTTTCATGAAAATATCCTGATCCTACCATGCTTCCTCCTGAGCCTACACAAGATGGATCTAGTGACCTTCCCCTCTCTGGGTCCAATGGCACTGGGTTCACATCTTTCTCTGGATAGTGAGTGGCCTGAAATCTGCAGCTACTGGGTTCACTTATTCAGCCTCCAGCATGGCGCCCAACTCCTCCTCCTCCTCCTCCTCCTCCTCCTCCTCCTCCTCCTCCTCCTCCTCCTCCTCTTCCTCCTCCTCCTCCTCCTCCTCCTCCTCCTCCTCCTCCTCCTCCTCCTCCTTCTCCTTCTCCTGGTACTGGAGACTGAGCCCAGGGCCTCTGGCAGGCTAGACCAGCACTCTCACTTGAGCCACATACTCAGCCTTTTGGGTTGTATTTTGTTTTTTACAGAGGCTAGTTTACTTTTCTTAGGGCCAGCCTGGGATGGGGTCATCCTGTCTCTACCTTTACATGGCTGGCAGGTCTTACTATACTTTCCACATCCTCTGAGCCAAGCATGGCTGAGAGATGCTGCTAGCAGACCAGGGGAACACAGCAGGGGTTCCAGGGAGCAGGGGTGTGGGGTGCCAGCACTGAGTGAGCTGCCTATACAGAGTGAGCAGAAGCTGCAACTGGGGTTGCTCCACTGGATATGCGCCAACCTCTATGGAAACCACATCACCCAGGGGCTTCAGAGCTGAAATTCCTACAGGAAAGCAGAGATGGTTGGACAAAAATACCCTTTCAAATATAGCAGCTGCTTTTGTTTATAATTTCCTGGAGGCAGCAGAGGGTGACTTCCTGGGTTTAGAGGACAAGTACTGGAGCAGTGGCAGCCCTGGCGTCCTTGATGAAGAGTGAGTGTGTACTAGGAACCCAGCTTCAACTTGTAGCTGGACAGTGATGCGAGGAGCCTTAAAAAACCCTTTCCTGTACGACTCTGTGACCATCACACGTGGAGATGGGAAGAGAAGCTCCCTCCCTCCCATCCCTTTCTCCCTCCCTCCCTCCCTTCTCTCCTTTCCCTCCCTCTTTCTTCTGCCTTCCCTCTTTCTTCTGGTGCTATGGCTTGAACTCAAGGCCTGGATGCTTTTTTGCTCAAATATGATGCTCTGTCATTAAAACCATAGCTTCACATGTGGGTTTTTAGGGATTAATTGAAGATAAGAGTTCCACTCACTTTTCTGTCCAGGATGACTTTGAACTGGGATCTTTAGATCTCAGCTTCCTGCGTAGTTAGGATTATAGGTATGAGTAATTGGCATTCTATTTGTAGCTGAGGGAAATCTCTGATCAAATAGAACCCATCTTTTTCTTCCTTGAGATTTCCAAGTTGGAATTTATGCAAGGAAGGTGAGGCTTACTTTCAGGCTCTGTAAGAGGAAATGCCATTGTCCCCAGCCAGTGACTTGGGGGTGACGAGGCTGTACGGTTCCTCTCTCCTTGGAGAATAGAGTCCTCCCTTTCCAGGGGGAGGCCATAGAGATGAAGACTGAGGGTGCCCAGATGGAAGCAGTAGGAATCCATTTCCATTGCTTTCCAACTGAACGATCTTGCTTAAGGAACTTAGCACTGCTGGCCTCCCGTCCTCATCTGAGGCATGGGAATCCAAGAGTCCTTACCTGGGCTGCTCTGGGGGATGTGAGCACAGGCCTGGAAAGTGCTTTGTGTTTTACAGTACCCCTGAAGGCCCCATTTTCCCAGAGGCCAACAGGTCTCAGGAGCTGGCATGGAGAAGACTACCAATGGCTAGCCTGGCTGCACAGCCTGGCCCTAGGTCCCCAGATTCTGGTGAAAACTGTAGCTAAGAGTCCCCAAAATGTGCCCAGAACCATACAGGCATGGGGCACCTGGGCAGGCATCCTGCTCCCTCAGACACCTTCTCACCTTTCTGTCTGCTTGGCCCGCACTTCCTTCAGACCCACGCCCTGCTCCAGATTCCAGATGGTCAGCTGCTGTCCTTCATCTGCAGTGGGTTTGGGGAGCTGCTGTTTTTCCCTTTTGGCTATTTTCTGTGTTCTAAAAGTTCTGCCTGGTGTCACACTACATTTGTGGTTAGAAAAACTTAAACAAGAAGAGTCATCTAGAACAACATAGCTCTTGCTGAGCCGCTTGCTAGCGGGTGGGCTTTGGCTGGCTCAGGTGGGTGGGATCCTGGAGCCATGGGCAGAAGGGCCAAGTGTGGGGTTGGCAGAGGGCCCAGTGGGCTTTCCTGAGAAGCCCCAGCCAGGGCCGGGCTGCATTAGCAGGGGTTACAGGGAGATCTGCATGTGGTGGTCTGCCTTACACCCCTGCCCTGCTCTGGGTCAGTGGCTATCTCTAGCCTTCATCCCTCTGGGGCGTCGTATCCACGCTGACTTCTGTTATGGCTGCTCACTGCAAAGCTCAGCTCCTTGGTCAGGGCTGGTACATCATCTTCACTCGGTTCTTGCTCCTGTGGATAGATTTAGCCCTAAGACGCGTACGTGTGTGTGCGTGCGTGTGTGTGTGTGTGTGTGTGTGTGCGTGTGTGTGTGTGTGTGCGTGTGTGTGTGTGTGCGTGTGTGTGCATGTGTGTGTGTGTGTGTGCGTGTGTGTGTGTGTGTGTACCAGTCCTGAGGCTGAAACTCTGGGCTTTGCTCTCTTGCTTGGCTTTCTTTTTCTTTTCTTTTTAAAAAAATATTTTTGTTGTCTTTATGTAGGTTATGCAAGGAAGTTACCATCAACAAAGCAGTTTATGCATACATTGTGCCTTGATCAATATTGTCACTGTTCTTGTTGATAGTTCTTTAGTCTCCTAATTAATCTTTCCAGCTAGAAAAGGAATTCACCCCTTCTTCATTTTCACATTTTCATTTTATTTTATTTGAAAGGGGATAGTAATGGGGTTTGAATTTAAGACTTCATGCTTTTTTTTTTTTAGGTATACTCTTTTATTTCCTCAGGCATAAATACCAAAGCTGAAAGCTTAATGCTTGTTGCTTGGCTTTTTTTTTTTTGCCAGTCCTGGGCTTGAGCTCAGGGCCTGAGCACTGTCCTTGGACTTTCTCAAGTCTAGAGCTCTACCACTTGAGCCTCAGCACCACTTCTGGCTTTTTCTATGTATGTGGTACCAAGGAATTGAACCCAGGTCTTCATGCATGCTAGGCAAGCACTCTACCACTAGGCCAAACTCCCGACCCCTGCTTGGCTTTTTTAATTCCATCTGGCTCTGGGCCATCAGTTCTCTGGTGTGAGTCAACTTGTGTGGTGACGTGCAGGGAAACACTGTCGCACTGTGACAGGTGTGCTCTGAGTCTGTTCAATATTAAACATTGTATTTGGAGAATTAAGAAGGAAATCCTGTTGTTGTAATAAAACAAAGAAAAGAAAGCTTAAAACATTGTCCTGGCTGTGGAGAAGCATAGATGCCAGTGTATTCTCATGGCTGGAGGAGGCTGCCAGCCACCCAGCCATGCCACTGTAGAAGGCTGGCAGTAAGAATGGCTCCAGTTCACTTCTGGATCGGCCCTGACCAGACATAGGACTAGCTCTCTTAGTCCATATTTGTGGGCAGCGAGGTTTAAATGTTGAGCTGGGAATGTGCCGCCTTCCCAAGGACATGTCATAGAAAACAGGCTGTAGGGGTAATGAGAGTTGCACATTTGTATGAATTTCCCAAATTGCTATTCTACCTTAGGGCAGGACAGGTCCCAGTGGGGGCAGAGGAGCCACATGAGTTTCTTGGCATCTCTGTCTTCTTGTGTACTGGGTAGAGTCTTTTGGAATTTGGAACCTTTTATAGCTAGACAGAAACTCTTGGCCTTGCTCGGGAAACTCTATCCACAGTGTCGATGGAGAGCAGAGATGTAGGTGGAACAACATGGTCTGAGGTCAGTTCGGTTGTTTATTTGCTATGTGGCCTGGACAGTTAGCCTGAATCACAGTGTTCAGTTCTATACCCGATTGTTTAGCCTTATTCCTGTCCCAATTAAGAGTCGGGACAACTACGAGCTGAATGTAACTGTAACCCCAACAATTAAAAAAAAAGTTGGGGCAGTCAGAAACGCTTGCAGATTGTATGTGTGTGATACAAAATATAAGGTCACCGTGAATCCTGGCTCTGCTCCTCGCCATGTGGCCTTCAGCAGATCTCTTCAGTTTCCTGCATCTTCATCAAGCACAATGTGTTAATCATATACGCTTTTCACTAATAGATGGCATACAGGAAAAACGATTTATTTTTAAACATGAATCCGGCCCAAAGTCCGGAGTAGATGGTACAGAGTTATCACAATGGCTCAGAGGGAGTCCAGACTCCTGGCTTTTTCATCCTCTATTCTTAGCTGTCTTCACACTTAGCTGCTTCCTGGCATTACTGGAAACTTAGCACAGCTAATTAATCTTCATTCTCATATTGAGCATGACAAGAATTCAGGCAAGTCTCGAACATAAGGAAAATGATAGGGAAATTTATTAGGAAAGAAATAAGGCAGAGAAAGAGATTATAAAAAGACAGTATTTTAGTTCATTTTTAGCCATCTTTTGCCTTAAGTTAAAATAGGGAGAAGTGGGGAGGGATGCATAGTTAAAACAGTTCAAGTCACAGGCACATTCTGAGGTGGTGGTCTGATAGTCCATTGCCTTAGGATGGCCTTGTTTAGTAACTCACGAATGCCTGGCAGATGGTTGGGTCCTTCCAGGGTTGCCAAGTGACTGTGAGAGAGAATGGCAAGGAGCAGTAGTTCCCAGGACTAGTCTATATGGCAGAGTCATTGTTCCAAGAGTAGGTGGTTTGCTGACTTTATATCTGGCCTCTAGTGTATAAGTTTTACTGGCCTGGGGTACGTTAAAGATCTACTTTTCTCTTCACCAGTCCTGGGGCTTGAACTCAGGGCCTGAGCACTATCCGTGGGCTTTCTCAAGGCTAGGGCTCTAAGACTTGAGCCACAGCACCACTTCTGGCTTTTTCTATGTGTGTGGTACTGAGGAATTGAACCCAGATCTTTGTGTATGCCAGGCAAGCACTCTACCACTCAGCCACACTCCCAGCGCAAAGATCTACTATTTTATTTTCATGTGTAGAGGGGTAAACACACTGTATTAAATGTGTAAGGTCTTATCTGTGTGAGTTTGATTACAGAAACTAATTAAGTATTCTCTAAATAATGAAAAAAAAGATCTATTTTAGAACCTTTGTTGACCCACCATAGGATGGAGTGAAGGCTACCATTAATCCTCAAAGAACATAGCTTGAAACAGTTTGTGAGTAGCCACATAGGCTTACCGCCTGTAAATTGGAGAGCTTTAATAACAGTGCATTCTTTCAGAGATCCTGTGATCATATTCTTCTGTGTAGATTTCCTTTGTATTTCCCATTGCTCACAGCTAACTACTAGAATCCAAAGCTCTACTTCTAGCCTCTGGCCTGAGTTGTAATGAGAAAGAGATTGTTCTGGATCTGAGGCTTACCCTGGGGCTTTTGTCCAACATTTAGTTGGCCAGATTCCTGATGCATAATCTCCCCTAACTTCAACAAGGTCTTCAATGAGTTCTTATAGCTCCTTGGCCTCTGAAGGTGAAGGAAGTCAGAGGAGGGAAGGGTGGATGCTGTTTATGTGGAGAATCTATAGCGTCTGCCCTGGGCCTTTGGTTTCATGAGACCTGTTCACCCCAGTGGCTGACAGAGATGAAATGCTCTTAGTTTGTGATGTCAGGTAAGGAATGGATTTTCAAAAGAAAGGATGCATACTTCACTGCACAAACAGGCCTCAATGAATGAATTTCCTTCGTGTCCTTACCTTGGCTGTCCCTGCTCTGGCTGGGGTTGCCCTCATACCCCCCCCCACCATTTGAGACAAAGCTTCCACTGAAGTTGTCAGCAAGAGGGTTGTTTGTGTCACCCCACCCATGGGCTTTCTCCAGACTGGGGGTTTTGTGCCAGCCCAGGAAAATTTGGCGATGCCCACTCTCTGTCCCCACTCTCCTGCAAGGACCAGTGCCCAGTGGTGGGGAGGGTAGGGGAGAGGGGAGGGAGTCCTGTGCCGTCCCAGCTGCCAGTCATCAGCCTTGCCCACCTCCTGTCCTGCTCAGCTTTGCCCTGTGACTTCCTCGCTGAGTCCCTGAGAGGCCTGGTCGGCTGAGACTCCTGACTCTGCAAAAAGATTCTGTGGGACTTATTTTTTTTTAAATGTGTATTAAAAAATGTAAAACATATGATCCGTTATGAAGTATAACACCTAGGGTGTTTGTTGCCCTAATGTTCCCTTTGAGCTTCTGATTACCCACGGTGACTACAGACTTGACCTTCTCAGGAGGGATGTTCATTAATTTCCCAGCCATCCACGGGACTCATCATATAGCCAGCAGCTCCCCTCCAGCTGGTCTCAGCAGCTCATGAACGTGAACTTCATAGTGGAGGTCATCCCTCCCGGATCTCAAGGTGTTTGCTCTGCGGGGCTGGAGTGTTTGTTAGCAAGGAATAAGCTGGAAGGTGACTCAAATTTGCCTTCTGATTCCAGAGAGTGAATGGCTTCACACTTGTACCAGACTGCATGCGGGTACTAGCTGCTAAACTGTGGCTATGGCAGCTCATGATTTACTCTGCGATGGAAGAAGGGAAGATGAGCTGAACAATAGCTCCTTAGAAAGTGAGAATTAAACAGATCTTTCTGCCAAGCCTCACCTGTTTTATGGACCCTCCAGGACCCCTGCCAACAAATCTCCCCATCTTGCCATGGGCTATCGACACAGGGTGAAATAGATGGCCTCTGCTGGGGTCGAATGGTGGCTGTGGCTGATGCTTTGACCGAGGGTATCATCAATCTTGAATTTTTTTAGAATATTTTATGGATTTTGTGTGAGTGTGTGTGTGTATGGGGTGGGGAGACCTACTAGATTTGTGAGTTTGAAAGCCTTAAAAATTAACAACATGCCTCCTGTAGTATTTTTGAAGTTCTTAGTTACGTTTTACATCAATCCTTCAATAATGTCTGGCATTAATTCATGTCCCTCCCTGCATCGGGCACCACGCTGCAGTCATGTCATGTATGTGCTTTGTGTGTTAATCCTTGTTGTAGCTCCATAAGGGAGGGATTTGTTATCCTCAATGGAAGAGAGGCCCTGGATACAGGAGGTGAAATTGTTTACTCAGGAGCGCAGCATAACTGCCAGGATGAGACCAGACCCTCAGCATCTGGTGTTCACACTAGAATGAATGGACAGGCAGGTGAGATCCTGGGTGCTGGCCAGCGAGTCAGGACACCGAGGCCTGCATGTCTTGACATTCCAGACCTCAGCTTCTGCCCCTGTAGAGTGGAGATGGTTGTTGAATGTTCTGTGCCCCCAGGAATGCGATGTTAACTTTGTGTGACTAGACTGTAGCAGTCTTTTCAGAGTTGTCTGTGAGGAGTGGTGGCTTCTGGATGAGATGACCCCTGGAATTGCTGGTCTCTGTTTTCCCCAGTGCAGTTGAGTATTGTCCAATCAGTTCAAAGACTGAATGGTATAAAAAGGCAGGGAAAGAAAGCTCTTTTGCTGCCTGGTTGCTTGATCTGGGACAGCCCATCCCACTCTTCTACCCTGACACAGTCACTTGCAGCCATTGGCTCTGGACTCAGGCTGTCCTAGGCCACTAGTTTGGAGACAGTGGCACATTGGAGACTTCTCAGCTTCCATAGTTGTGTGAGACGTTCATAGCCATTTGTCCCTCAATTCAATTCTAGAACCACCCTGTGTGCCAAATCTGTAATCCTCCGATCCCTTGTAACACCTAATGTAATACGAAGACAAATGTTAATAATGGTTATAGTTCCTTGCTTATGGCATAATGACAAAGAAAAAAACATTGGTACATGTTCAATACAAACCTAATTAAACTATAGATAGTGGAGCCATAGCTCCACTTCCAATTTTTAGGTGTGTCACTGGCATTGAACTATGATTCTCAGATCTCAGCCTCCTGAGTAACTAAACAACATAATTTTGATTCGTGATGACTGGATCTAGGGATACAGAACTTACAGCTGTGAGAGGCTGACGATACAGCTTTCTATGGGCTCTGGCTTTCTAGAGAACTCTCTCCGATGAGGAGTAGGTTTCTGGTGGTGAGGCCTTGCCATTGATGATAAATATTAACTACAGAGTACAAGGAACCTCAAATATCCCTATAAGCAGAATTCAGCCATTCTTTTCTTCCAGAATGTCGTCCCCGCTAGGTTTCACAATCCTCCCCTCCATTGTTCAGAGCTCTCCCCCTCTCTTCGTCCCCCCTGTGGTGGTAGAAGAGTGCCGTTAAGTTGTCCAGGCTGTGACTCCTGAGTCCGTTCATCCTTGCTCCAGGACAATCCCTTTCTGCCCCGGAGCAGAGCTGATGAATAGGGCATTGCTCATTGACGATGAGAATCCTTGCCCGTGAATTCTCCCATGTGTTTCCTTCGCAGGAACCTGGGGGTGAGTGGTAGGATTTGGCCCAAATACCCCATCTACATGAAAACCCCAAACGACTAACAGCAACAATGCCATGAGGGGAGTAGGGAGCATGCTCCGAGCAAATGCTTGGGACAACTCGGTGACCTGGCACCACCCAATAGACACCCATGGTTGAATGGATGTCTGACAATTGCATCCTCACAAGGTAGGAATTAAGATGTTGACCAGGGCTGTGGTCTCAGCCATAGATTCAGCTGGGGATCCTGTTCCCAGCCCCTTGCATGTTGGGTTCTCAGAGCTGTTGCATTGGCCTGTGGCCCCTCCACAGAGTAGCTCAGAAGATGGACCTGAATGCCCTCAGGGCAGGTAGGTGGTAGAGAGTGAGAAGAGTGGGCTGGAGGGTATGGTGGGTCTCCATCAAATAATCTTGGAAATGACATACCATCACTTCTGCTCAAGCGAAGAGTTCCCATATCTGTCCCCACTCAGGGGCGGGGCACCTGACTCGAGAGGTTGGGGTTCACCTGACTCAGAGGCCTGGATCACTGACAGCAGAGGTTTTCCACCATACCGTCCTTCTCTTCCATTGGCTATTTGACATTGGGGAGGCAGCTTAAGAGTTCCAGGGCCCAGTCACTTGGTCTCTACCATGGGCTGATGACAGCTGTCTCAAGGGGCCAGAGTGAGGGCAACATTCAGCAGCATGTGAAGAAAGTCCAACAAGCTCCCAGCTACCCGACTGTCCCCACAGCCACAGATGATGCACAGATAGCATCCTTTACAATCATCTCCACAAGTAAGAATTCCACTGTTGCAGGCTCTGCTTCTCCAGAAACTCATGTGCAGACAACTCTCCAGAAGAGAAAAATGATGTTTATGTCACAGCACCAGGAATAAAGAGGTTTCTATGCAAAAGATGGCAACTCCACAGACAGGAGGTGGCATGGGTGCAACGTTAATAATTGTGGTGTGAGCATGAGGGTCCATAGATTAGGAAACGCTTAGGAAAATGGAGCCCTTTACAATGGGTCTCGATTATTAGCAGATTCCTGCATTCCAAATTAGTCAGGAAAGGTAATTAGTGTCAAGGAAAGAAGGCTTCCCCATCATTAAGGTGACGAATGTTGGTTCAGTGCTCACTAATGACTTATGGGAGACAATCGGAGCAATTTGGTGGTCAGCAGACAGTCAGAGAATCAATCATCACAATAGTCAATAATTTATCATTTCTATTTAAAGTCTGGAATCTGCATCAGCTTTAAACAGAAGTAAGCTGTGATGGAGGGAGGTTGGCATCTCACACAATTCTGAGTCCTGGCTGGTCTATTTAAGCAAGAACCATTTTATTCCTGGTATAGAATGAACAGGGAGATTGCTAGAGGTATTTTGCTTCTGGTTTCTTGCTACTTACTGGCTGTGGGGAAATCAGAATTTTTATGTTCAACAAGATTTACCTTTAGAAGTTTGTCTCTGGGGAATTTGAAGGAAGATCTGCCTCTCCTCCCCAACTCCCCACTCCCACTACCTCTCAGTGATCCCCGGATTGCATCACGCCTGGTGTTTCTGCTCATGGAATTCTGATCTTGGTCTTCCCTCTCCATGTACTTTCAGCATGAATAATATGAGTAATAACAATGTTTTACAATAACAATTGCAACAATTCTTGAGAGCTTCTTGAGTGCCTGGGGCTTGCTGAGTGTCTTACATCTGTTAAGCTTGACTTTTATAGATGGAAGGATGGTGACATGGAAAGGAATGATGGGCCGTTCTCCCATCCCAGATCCTGGTGTCCTAAGTACAGTGCTATTGAACTGATGAACACAGGAAATGAATGCTAACTTCTTCCTGCCTATAAAATATGCATAATAATGTGCTTCATGAATAGTCCCAGGAATAAGGTGCGTGGTAAGCTACTTGAATAGCAGGTTGTTAAAGGTGGATAGAAGCTATGATCCTGGTTCTTATACAATCACATGATTGGCATCCAAAGTTTGCCATATCTACCCGCTCCCTTCCCACATCCACATCAGATCCATAATCAGTTGTTCTGGGAGGTTTCAACACCCCATTTCAAACCTGGATGCTGCCGGATTTACTTTCTTTCTTCCTTTCATTTTTGTGCCCATGAATCCTTTCTTCCAAAATTTCTGGTGTACCCCCTCCCCGACCCTGTTTCCTTTTGGATTTAAATTTAACCTTCTCCTTCCATAATAGCAGACTGTCTCCAGAACGATTTTATGCTTGAGCTCACCGGGAGCTCAGATTTCTCTTCTTCCTCTATTCTTCTCTTCCCAGTATCCTCTTTGGTGCTATTGTCTTCTTCGTGGTGGTTTGTTTTACAAGACACTGGGTCTCAGAAACTCTGAGCAAGCCAGGCATGGTGGCACCCTCCTAGACCGCCGCATTTGGGAGCTGTGGCCGGAGGATCTTGAATTCAGGGTTAAGTCTGCATCATAGTGACACGTGATCTCCAAACAGCAACGACGACGAATCAGAAACCAAAAACCAAACCAAGCAAGAAGGCAAAAGGTAATAGCAAGTTCTAGAATCTTTCTAGCTTTTTAAACAATATTCAAAACATCTTTCAAACAGTAATTCATTCATCTACTCATCCTTATCACCTCAATATGAGGTATTAGGCCTATACTTTTGCTATAGATAAGAAGACAATGCCCCTCATCACATGTCTGGTAAGTGCTGGAGCCAGATGCCAGCAAGGGTGCCTAGAACCCAAGGACACATATACACAGCTGTGCTATGTTAGTGGCCTCTTGTCTAGAGATGACAGTAACTTACAAGTGCTCTGGGGAGGGTTTCCCTGATGCCCTCTTGAGACAGGAGCCCATGGGTCTCCATCCATATGTGGTTTGTCTTTTTACTTTGCTTAGGGTGGTTTTGTCTTGTAACTTTTTTTTTTTTTTTTTGCCAGTTCTGGTACTTGAATCTGGTGCTGTCCCTAAGTTTCTTTTACTCTGGTGAGCACTATACCACTTGAGCCACACCACTTCTGGCTTTTTTTTTTTTGCCAGTTCTGGGCTTGCGCTCATGGCCTGAGCACTGTCCTTGGACTTTCTCAAGGCTAGAGCTCTACCACTTGAGCCTCAGCACCACTTCTGGCTGTTTCTGTACCTGTGGTACTGAGGAATCAAACCCGGGTCTTCATGCATGCTAGGCAAGCACTCTACCACTAGGCCAAACTCCCGGCCACTCTGGCTTTTTTGCATAGTTTATTGGAGATAAAAGTCCACAGGCTTTCCTACTCAGGCTGACTTTGAATCACCATCCTCAGATTTCAGCCTGAGTAGCTAGGGGTGAGCCATCGGTGACTGGCTGTAAAGTGTGTGTGTGTGTGTGTGTGTGTGTGTGTGTGTGTGTGTGTGTGTGTGACATGTATTCTGTCCCTCTACTTACTTCATCAGGTTAAGGAGAATTTTCCATACCCAGAGTGAAGAAACTCTCACCCAGGGTGTTTTCTCTAGTACCTAGATGGTTTCAGCTTTAATATTTACATGTCAGATCCATTTTGGATTTTGCCCTAGCATCTGGTGCGCTTTCCAGGGTTATCTTTTTCCATATGATTTTCTAATTATCTCAATACCACCTTAAAAAATCATCTCCCCATACAGATTTGTGTGGAGAAGCCTCCTTTCTCACATAATAACTTTCCAGATGCATTAGAATCTATTTCTGGATTTTCTCTGGTCCCATTGGTCTGTTTATTCCCACGCCAATACCAAACTCCTAATTACAGCTTCCCAGTATGCTTTGGTGTCTGCTGGCCCCAGATGGTCTCCTCTTTCTGGGATCTCCTGGCTAGCTTTGGATTTTTTTGTTCTTTCAAATAAACTTCATAATCAACTCTCCTAGTTCCAGAAAAAAAATCTGGTAGAATTTAAAAATTGGAATTGTATTTAATTTGCAAATTAAGTTAGGTGGAACCGACATCTTCATGGTGACAAGTTTCTTTAGCCAAGAGCATGATGTGGTATTTCATCCAAAATATGATTTTGCAGGAAAAATCAGTTGCAAGAGGATACATGCAGAATGATTACCATTTAAATGAGTTTTTAAAACACACAAGACAAGGGTCTGTACTGTTTATGGATTCATACATTTGTAGCAAACAGATGAAATCCAGGCTTTAAATGACCTGAACTATTGCAAGACACTCCCAGGGGTTCCTTGGGGGGAACTGAGAAAGAATGAAAATAAGTAGCTTCTCTTAGTTCTAAAGAGTGAAAGAAGGGGGAAGGGGAGAGGGGAAGAAGAAAAGTAAGGGAGAGGCAAAACAGAGGGAGACATACACATAGAAAGACAGACATACAGAGATAGAAAAATAGACAGAAAGATACATGCAGAGGGCCATGCGTTTGGTGTAGTGGTAGAGTGCTTGCCTCGCATGCACAAAGACCTGGGTTCAATTCCTTGGTACCCCATACATAGAAAAAGCCAGAGGTAGTGTGGTGGCTCAATGATAGAGCTCTAGCCTTGAGAAAGTCCAGGGACAGTGCTCAGGCCCTGAGTTGAAGGCCCAGAACTGGTTGGGAAAAAGAGAAGAAAAGAAAAAGAAAAACACACACACAGAGACACACACAGAGAGACAGAAACAGACTGAGTGAGATGGAGACCAAGGCAGAGAGAGAGAGGGAGAGAGAGAGAGAGGGAGAGAGAGAGAGAGAGGGAGGGAGGGAGAGAGAGGGAGGGAGGGAGAGAGAGAGAGGGAGGGAGAGAGAGGAAGAGAGAGAGAGAGAGGGAGAGAGAGAGAGAGGGAGGGAGGGAGAGAGAGAGAGAGAGAGAGGAGACAGACTGAAAGACACACCACACAGAGATAGAAAGACAGAAAATGAGACAGAAACATAAAGACACAGAGATAGCTGAGAGAAAGAGGCAGACAGATAGACACATGAACACACACAGACACACACAACAAGCTGTGCCTCAAGTGGTAGAGTTCTAGTCTTGAGAAAGCCCAGGGACAGTGCTCAGGCCCTGAGGACTGGTTGGAAAAAGGAAGAGAAAAAGAAAGAAACACACACATACACACAGACAGAGACAATGACTGAGAGACAGAGACAGACTGAGTGAGATGGAGACCAAGGCGGGGGGGGGGGAGAGAAAGAGAGAGAGGAAGGAAGGAGACAGACTGAAAGATGCACAGAGATAGAAAGACAGAAAACGAGACAGAAACAAAAAGACACAGAGATAGCTGAGAGACACACACACAGAGACAGAAACCCAGACATTTACCTACAGAGAGAGAGAGAGAGAGAGAGAGAGAGAGAGAGAGAGAGAGAGAGAGAGAGAGAGATCTGGAGAATATATGGCATATGATGTTAATGGAAGGCAATGTCTTATTTTCCTATCTATGTTGGAAATGTTTCATAATTAAGAACAAAAGAAAAAAGAGGAAAGAGCCTTTCCACCTCTACCTCTGGAAACTCTCTGGAAAGCAGCCTGTTTCCGTTTCTTCTGTGGCCCTGGAGAACGTGTCTGCTGGCTGGCTTCTGTCCAGGGAGTCTACATGTTCTCTCTCCAGAAAGTTCTTTCTTCTTTGCAGACTTCCCAGAAGCCAGAGCAGGACAATTTCCTTCCTTTAAAAATTAGTGACCCACAGTCAAGTTGGTGATGCCTGTCTATTAACATTTTGTGCATTATTAATAAAATTGCAAGAATAAAATAAAAAAAAATTAGTGACCCAGGCATGGGAGTTTGGCCTATTGGTAGAGTGCTTGCCTAGCGTGCATGAAGACCCAGGTTCTATTCCATGATACCGCAGACATAGAAAAAAGCAGGAAGTGGTGCTGAGGCTCAAGTGGTAGAGCTCTGGCCTTGAGAAAGTCCAAGGACAGTGCTCAGGCCCTGAGCTCAAGCCAAGGACTGGAAAAAAAAATTAATGACCCACGCCAGGCATGGTGGATCATGCCTATAATCCTAGCTACTCAGAAGGCTGAGATCTGAGGATCACAGTTCAAAGCCAGTCCAGGCACTAAAGTTCCTGAGACTCTTATCTCCAATTGACCACTAGAAAACTGGAAGTGGTGCTGTGGCTCAAGGGGTAGGGTGGTATCCTTGAGCTGAAGAGCTCAGGGACAGTCCCCAGACCTAGAGTTCAAGTCTTACAACTAACAATAACAATAAGAATTGGTGACCTTAGGGCTGGATTTCGTGGCTCATGCCTGTAATCCTAGCTACTCAGAAGGCTGGGATCTGAGGATCATGGTTCAAAGCCAGCCCAGGCACTAAAAAGTCTGGGAGACTCTTATCTCCAACTAATCACCAGAAGTGGCAGATGTAGCTCAACTGCTCAGGGACAACGCCCAGGCCAAGAGGTAGGGCCATAGCCTTGAGCTGAAGAGCTCAGAGACAGCACCCAGGCTCAGAGTTTAAGTTCCATGACCAACAACAACAAGAAAAAAAAACAACTGGGAAGACATGAGGTGGAGCTTAATGAAATCTCCCTCTCTTTCCTGAATTTGTGATAAGAAAGTGTTTTTCATATTAAAGACCTGTTTCTCAGCCAGTACTGGTGGCACACACCTGTAGTCCTAGCCAGCTCAGATCTCTTGAACACTGAGATCTGAGGGTTGTGGTATGACCCATCTCAGAGCAAGAATGTCTATGAGATTCTTATCTCCAATTCACCACTGAAAATCTAGAAGTAGAGCTTTAGCTCAAGTAGTCAACCTTGGTGTGGTCAACTTTGACCAGAAATGCCAAGGGACAGTGTCCAAGTCCTGAGTTCAAGCTCCAGTACACACATTCATACACACACACACACACACACACACACACACACACACACACACACAGAATCTGTGTTTCAATAATATGTCATAAATGTCTGTGGCCAAATCATGTGTGGATACCTCAAAATGCCCATTCTATCTGCCCATCAGTGACCCCTGTGCATCTGTGGTGATAACTTTTCAGTGTACCAGGTAGATCTTTGTCTTTTTGATTGTACACACACACACACACACACACACACACACACACACACACACACACGCACTGGTGTACTGGGTACTGGGGCTTGAACTCTGGGCCTGGGTATTGTCCCTTAGCTTTTTTGCTCAAGGATGGCCCCAGCTCTACTTGTAGCTTTTTGGTGGTTTTCCACTTGGAGATAAGAATCTCACAGACTCTCCTGCCTAGGTTGTCTTGGAACCACAGTCCTCAGATCTGAGCCTCCTGGTAGCTAGGATTATAGGTGCAAAACTAGCAGCACTTGGCTTGTCTCTTTTATTATTATTTTTATAGAAAACACCCAGATTGAAGTTTCCATTGTACAACTGTGAATCTGTCAGACTCCTATTCAAGATGGTTCCAATGCTCACGGTGGTCTCCAGGATGAAGGATGGGTGATATTTGTGCTTTCCCTTACTACCCGTGACCCCTCTTTACCCATGACCCCCCAGCCATCCTGAGCTCTCTGGTTCCTCGAGTCCTGGAGCATCTTTCCATTATATATGCGGTTTTCCTCATCTGGAACGTGAATATTCCTCTTCTTTAACACTGTCTCACCTTTCAGACCTTGTTTTAATCTCTTCTCCTAGAGAAAAATCTTTGTGGTCTTCTATTCAGTAGTGTTATCACTTCATGCCAGCACAACACCTCTCAGCACTCAGCACCATGCTATTTATTTATTTATTGGATTATTTGTTGTCTATGCCCACTGAATGTGATGCACTGAAGAGAGAGGAAATGTTCTCCTTTTATTCACTCACAAATATTTAGTACTAACATAGCAAGTGGCAAGGAGCAGGCCATCAGAACCTATAGAATAAATGAATGAATATTTTAGAATAAATCATTAGAAAGGAGAACCACTGTGTCAAATGTGTTCTGTATATTTTTTGAGGTTTTCATATGCATATTGCTAAACCAGTTTCCCCCCAAATTGTACAAATCTGCATTCTCCTCTCTGTGGGTGTAATTGGTTAGGTGACTGATCCTCTCACTTCACTTTTGCAGGCTGGAGGTATAAACAGTTCATTTGATTACTAATGGAATTGAATGGTGTTTTCTCCCAAGGCTTCTGTACTTTTGTTTCCCACAAATTTTATTCCTAGTGTAGTGTTTTAAGAGGTATTCATATATGTCATTATAACAATCACATCTATTTTTCTTGATGGTGCTGGAGGCCAGCAGGTTCTCTGATGACCTCTGAAGGACACTGGACTACACGCACTGTTCCCTTCTTCTGTGGTTTATCTTTGGACCCTGGGGATCTGGGTCTCTCCTGGTAATCTCTAAATCAGTTTGGTAACATCCATACCTTCCTCATTTGACATAGTCAGTTGTATTTTGCAAGTCTCATCTGGAGCTGTGAGTATGCGGGGATGCAGATTCTGGCCCCCTAGGGAAAGTCCAGGAGGTCTAAAAACAATGGCATGTTGTCTGCATTTGTCCATTTTCCTTTTTGGAATGTGTACCATGTTTTCCTGCGGGTGATAGGATGATTCATATCCTTCTAGCCAGGTGGTGGTATGCTGAAATATCAAGCAGGCCCTGAATTTTGCACTCACCTGTGAGCAAAGGGTTGTGAGCAAAGCCTCCGAGATGGTCTGAGCCTGGGCCATAGGCGTGGCTGTGTTTTCACAGTGGTTTCCTTTCCTAATCGAAAACATATATGTGGATTTGTCATTGACCATGTAAAGAGAGGATCTGAAAGTGGTGCTGTGGCTCAAAGAGTAGAGTGATAGCCTTGAGCTGAAGAGCTCAGAGACAACACCAGGCCCAGAGTTCAAGCCCCACGACTGACCGAAAAAAAAAAAAAGTCAGAGGATCTGTCTTTGGCTTATTCAGAAAACATTCAGAAACATCAGATTCAAAGCAGGACCACAGACAAGGCCTCTTCCTTCACAGACTGTACCTCTCTGTGGGACAGACAGACAATTCAGATGTAGGATGCTCAAAAGAATGGCGGGTTAGAGAACATGGTAGGACATGCTTGAGATGAAGCATGTGGCTGTCTAACTCAATCCTGGAGCACCTTTCAAAAGACCCCTTGGATTTAGCTCTTGGCAGAGCAACCATGAGGATTCTAGCTCACCAGCATGGATTCTTTCCCTTCTCAATCCTGGAGTCTCTGAATTTTACAGCCATGAAGGACTCCGTTCTGGCCAGTGGAATATAGGCAGAAGGCCTGTGTACATCATTTGCTCTCTTAAATGAAACACTTGCATTTGTCCCTCTTTCTTTTCTTCTAGCTAAATGCAGATGGCACTCAAAAAGCCAGCCATGGTCTAAGAGGCAGAAGATTCATTCTAATGCTAGCAGGATAACAATGTAGAGATGCCTTCAGAGATCTAGACTATCTGTCTGTGGACTGTATTTAGTTTAGAGATATGTAAGTCTATTTGTTCAAGTTGTCTTTTTTTGTGTCATCAGTGGTAGCATCCTACACAGCCGAGCTGACCTCTAACTGACCCAGACCCTGTGGAGCTAGGGACCCACTGCTTGGCAGGGGGTCTTTGTGTCATTATATTGCCATTTCCATAGGACCACTGAGTATCCTTATTGTGGCTGGCTGTGGCTGGCTGGGGGATACTGATCAAAGAATAAGAGGGGAAGCTTGTGGTCTTTCATGCTTCTTATGACCTCTGGTTAAAAGTTGTCTTTTGTCACATTTCTAATACGCTGACCTATCCTCTTCTGTGTGGGAGGGAGGTCCAGAGTGCGGAAGGCCTGTGCCACTGAATCTTGGATCCCGCCCTGGAGATCCTTTCCCATCCCATCCCAAACCACATCCTGGTTGTCCTTCCTTGGCCTTCAAAGGAAGCCTAAACTTGACTTTCCATCAGGGGGCTTCAGGTTCCTGGGGAGAGTGGGCTGGGGCTTATTGACAAAGGACCTGATACAGGGAGCCAGGTATAGAGTCCAAGAGGCTGATCTATTTGGGGACAGAACAAGAGATGTTACAGCACTGGAGCTGGGCAAATTGCTCGGGGCGAGAATGGCGTGGGCTTGTTGGTACAGGCCCTTTCTTCCAGGCTGGGACTGGGAGGGTCCCGTCCAGGGACCCACCCCAATGGTCATTTCCTAGATGTGTCCAGACAAACAAAGGGGACCTGTGGCTGCCGCTGGCTGCTGTAGTGGTGTGCTGGGCTCACTTGCAGGAGAGCTTATTGAAGTCCTGGGAATTTGAGAGCTGTTGGCTAAACAAAGTCTTTGTTTTATTTTTATACTTATTTTATTAACATATTAAATATTAATGAAGTTCAGTGTATACATTCCATATAAGCATACAGCTGGCACAAATCAAATCCAACCACCTTTTCTGCCCTCCAATTTCCTAATCTCTTAGTCACAATTTTACTTCAGGTTGACTTATGTAGCTTCCACAAAGGAAAGAAAACATGTAATATTTGTCTTTCTCTGCCTGCCTGCCTGCCTGCTTGCCTCCCTCCCTCCCTCCCTTCCTTTCTTCTTTCCTTCCTTCCCTCCTTCCTTCTACATGCTGGACTTAACTCAGAGACTCAGGCTTTCACTTGACTTTTTCCATTCATAGCTGGAACTTTTCAAATGAGCCAAACCTCCAGTCTGAGTGTTTTGCTGGTTTGTTGGTAAAAAGAGTCTCTCAGATTCATTTGCCTAGGCTGGCTCTGAATTGTGATATTCAGATCTCAGACTCTTGAGTTGTTAGGAAAATATGCACAAGTCACTAGTGCCTGGTTTAGGCTTCTTTCACTAAACATCATGACCTCCAGTTCCTTCCATTTTTGCTGCTGAAGTATAAAATTGCATTCTTCTTGTGGTTAATTAATACTCTTTGGTATACAAGCCATGATTTCCTTATCCATTCATCCATGGACAAGCACCTTGGACAATTACATGTCTGTGATGTTTTGAATAAACACAGGCATTGCAGGCATTCCTCTCATACACAGATGAGATCATTATTCAGATGTATACACAGCAGTGAGCTAGCTGGATCCTATAGTAGTTCTATTTTGAGTTTTGTGAGGAACCTGTATATCGTTCTCCCTAGTGTCTATATAAATTTACATTCCTACTAACAGGGTGGAAAAGTTATTTACTCCCCATTCTCACCAGCATTTTAAACAAAGCCATTATTCAAACTTAAAATTTTACCCTCACAATTAAATACATTACATTAAAAGCAAAGGGAATGAATATTTAAAGCATAAGTCATACTTTATTGTCCCTGATGCACTGACCTGTGTTTTCTGAGGTTAGTTTTGTCTATTGCATTTGTGAAAACACATTATGGTAGCTGTTGAACCTCTCTTTCCAGTTCTTGCTCTGAGTGTCAATCTTGATGGTCAACTTGATTGGGCTGGGAAGTGTGTAAGGCATTAGAGAACATACAATTAGCATGTCTGAGGGCATTTCAGAGAGGATTAGCTAAGGAAGGAAGGCCTGCCCAGAATGTAGACAACACAGGCTGAGGCCTGAATGGGCTAAAAGAGGAGGAGGGAGGAAGCCTTCTAGAATACTAGCAGGGATTCTCTCTTTCTTTGTGTCCAATCTCTCTTCTTTCTCCCCTCTTTCGCCATGGGGTAAAAAAATCTCTGCCATATGCTCCAGTCACGCTCACCTCAGGCCCAAAGCTCTAGTTGACACCATGAGCCTTTAGGATATTTTTCTCAGATATTTGTCACATTCATACAATAGTCTGGTGAACGTGTGCTCCAAGGACCTCAGATTGCCACGAGCTAAGGAGTAATTGTTTGGCAGAATGCAGTTCCTGTGGCCATGGCATGGAGGTTCACCTGACTAGAAAAGAGGGCATCTGGGCAGGCATGGCAACTGTCAGGCGCTGGGCCCGGGTCCACGCTGACCTCGGGACTGAGAGTGTCCTGTCTTCTCTGGACTCGGGAGGAGCAGGTGGTCCCTGAGTTTCCTCTTGGCCTAGGTGTTAGCTCAGGAGTTATTAAATGTGAGGAAGTTATAGATCCTTTCAGCATAGCCCAAATGCCAATTGTTGGAAGACTGCTATCTTATGGCAAGTTATTAACCCTGAGCCCTGGTGGAGCTGAGGGTGCCAAGCCAATCTGCTGGCAGACTTTGGGGAGGCGCAGGGAAGGAAATGAGTTGCATCTAACCAGAAGGCTATCATTTCCTGTCTACTGAAAGAGAAGAAAAGGAAAATCCCAGGAAGCCTAACGTAAACTCATTACAAACTCCAGCATCTTACAGTCCTAACAATCTTCTTGCCTCCCCTACAAGCTGGAGGGTGGAAAGTACTTTCCCACTTTCAATTCATTTAGCTGGAAGGCTCTGGAAGAGACCAGAAAAGGAAGAGTTAATGTCATTGCCACAATAGGAATGACTATTCATTCTGCCTTTGATGTGGCAGACCATTAAAATGTAATATGACGTGTATCATGGGCCATTTCCTGCACACGTGAGCATGGCGGCTGGCTGAGGCTGCAGCATCTTTTGGGTTATGCTCTGGTTTGCCAGAGCCATAGATCAGACTGGGGGGATGGAGGGAGGATGGGGCCACTGGGGTTGGCTAGTGCAAGTTGGTTTGCTCCCCCTCATGCCCCACTGCCTTGTGAAAGCATATAGGCAACGCCATCAGGGTTTTCCCTTAGGCGAGAGTGGTGGGTTGTTGGTCCTGTGAGAAAATTGATTCACGGAGGGAGATGGGCTCCCAGCAGGACCCCAGGTAAAGCGAAGTTCCACTTCGATGGACTCATAATCCGTGAGGAAAGACGCTGCTCTGGAGTCCTGCAAGCCACAGCGGCAACCTATTTGTTTGGGTCTGCCTCTGCCTGCTTCTTTTGCAGAAGGTTCCAGAGTGCAAGCTAATGGCCATTAGATTATAGGTAAAAACCTATAATCTTCTCAATTAAAATGACACCAGGAAAATAGGCTAGCATGAGGGTGGGGGAGGGGGACCTGGTGATCACACTGTCCCATAGGCAGCCTCAGGCCTGCCAGCAGGAAGCGCTGTGTCCAGGCAGGCAGAGGCCAGGACCTGTATATGGGCACCCCTTTACCTCGTTCTGGGTGGCAGGCAAGTTGGACTCAGTCATTTCTGCCTCTTCTTGTCCCCAGGCCCCCCTTTCCAAGCCCTTGACTAAATACATACTCTGTGAGTCACTGCCCACTCTTTTTCAGCTACCACCTCTGCTCCCCTACCGCACCCTCCATCTTTACCTGGTGCCCAATGCCTTTTTTGGATACCGGTGGATCCTGCCCACCACCTACCAATCCTCACAGGCTCCTGCTCTGGCCTTGCAACAGGAGCTGCCAGCTTGCTGGGTTTATGGTGGTGAGGTGACTCAGCTCTCTGCTCTGATCTTCAGGTCTGCTCAGTTGGAAATTCTCTCTATCCTCTAATATACTGAGCTCCCTTGTTCTATGACCTTTCCCCCCACTTTGATGCCTCTCTTTCATCTCTTTATTGGAAGAATAAATTTGCTTCCACCAAGACTGGTTGCACATTTCTTTAGCCCCATCCCTCTAGACAGAGTGCCCCGCCACAGTCCCCGCCACTCTAGACAGCAACTGCCATAAGGATGGGGACATGTTTGTCTTGGCAGTTGCTGTGAATAAATGCTTAGAAGAACAGTACCTGCACTGAGCAACTACTCAACTGGACTAATTTCAGCTAAGGACTGAGCTAGCAGGGTCAAGAACTTTCTAGAACTTCCCATAGGTTCCATACAGTTCCTTGGAAATGGTGGGTTTTCTGTCACCACAGGCAGGCCAGTAACAAGGTTTAAGTTTTATGCTGGGGATGGGTCTTGATGGACAACTAAAATGAGAAAGTTCTGCTGGTCACTGGTGGCTCATACCTGCAGTCCTGGTTACTCAGAAGGCTGAGATCTGAGATCCTGATTAGAAGCCAGCCTGGGCAGGCAACTCAATGAGACTATTATCTCCAATTAATGAGCAAAAAACCAGAAATGGAGCTGTGGTTCAAGTGGTAGCACTAGCCTTGAGCACAAAAGCTGAGGGACAGTGCCCAGGCTCTGGGTTCAAGCTCCAAGATTGGATTGCATGTCTTGTGCGTACTTACATATGAAGATCTTAAAGTTTCTCTCTTGCGCTGGTATGGAGGTTGAAGAACGGAGAATTCTTGGCACTGTGGGTGAGACTGGGTGGGGATGAAGAACACAGTAAAGAGAGAAAAGGCCAGGGAATGGCAGGCTGTGGCTGGAAAAGATCTATTTTCAATGATGAGGCAGGCTCTGGATGGTAGCTTTCCTGTCACCTGCCTGTCCCCAGCTCTGTTTGCTAACATAGCCAATGCTGTGCTAAGCATGTTGTATGCACATACTCATTAAATCCTGGTCATGGATAGAGGAGAGATTCTGGTCTTATATTTCTTCACAAGGAAAAGCAAAGGCTAGAGCTGGTGGCTCATCATCCAGCTGGAAGGTTATGGAGCTTGGGTGTGTGGCGGGTTGTCTGCCTCTGGTCCTGGCTCTAGGTAGGATGTTCTTCCATGTCCCTGCTCAGGGACATGCCAGACTTGCTTTGGCTCCTTCAAACTATGACTTCTCCATTGGACTTCCCTCTCTCTAGGCTCCCATCTTGACATAGCTCTGTTTCATGAGTCTTTTCCCTAGCTGGCCTGCCTCAGCCCTCACCTTCAGGCACAGGGAGCTTCTTGAATCAGCCTGGTTACTACCTGGACAAATGCCACGTGTGTCTCTTCAGACACCTGCCCAGAGATGGCTCCGCTCTGCTATCTACCACTGCTCCCAGCTTAGCCAACTGCCTGGGGCCAATTCCAGAAAGTAAAAATCCTAAACATAGGGCTTGAGAGAAGGGTGGTCAGGAACTGAGTCTAACAGCTCCTTCTCTTCAGGAGTTAAGCTCAGGCCTCTGATCTTTCCCTAGGCCTGTATCAGGAAGTGCATTAGCAATGAAAATGCGAGCATGCTGACAACCTGAACTGGGTTCCCTGTCCCTTTACTTTAGAATCCTGACAAAATGAGCGGCAAGGTGCCACATCAAGTGTCAGAGCCAGGACTCAGAGGTGGCTCCTTTGAATTCCAAGCCCGTGAGCTCAGCTCCACCCCCTACTCCCCAGAGGCAGGTTTTTAACCATGCAGTGGACGTTGTTGTGAGTGTCTGGAATTGGGCAATGACAACCTTGGGCTGACTTGGCACGCCCGTGTCCTCCTCTGTAATGCACTGGGCTGCAGGCAGCCACTTGGAAAATTGAAAAATGATGATGGCCCAAGTGAGGTGACCATTTTGCTATCAGTCAATGGCTTGATGTTATGAAGGAGATGGGCAAAAAAAGCACAAGACCTTTTGTCAAAGCTGCCTGTGTGGAAGAGGCAGAAGCCAGAGAAGCCAGCACCCAAGGAGAAGGTAAAGCTTGTGTGTGAAGCCACATAGCAGTGTGGCTTTCCAGTGCTTCTTGGGGATTCCCTGTTTAGGGAGGACTGAGGGCCGCAAGCAGCCTTCCTGTTTTCCCTGGGCACCCTCCATCTTGCCGGGAAGGAGAAACTATGAGGTATGCAGATAAAACAGGATCCATGGCTTCCAAAGCCACTTTGTAGAACCAACCAATCTATCCTTGCCTGAGGACCACCTCAGGATCCACCTAAGCCCTGGCCTTGTGGTCATCAGAAAGATGGAGAAATGTCTTGTGGGACAAATTCATGGCATGTATTGATAACAAGGATTCTTGCTCAGCAAATAAAATTCACTTTACTGCAACACGCATAGCACTCTATCTGCCTATCCTTAAGTGAACTTTTGAGAGAAATCCCTGATTAAGACCTCATGTTTATACATCTCACGTCATCAATATCAATGTAGCAGATGAACTACGGGAATGGCAGGCATAGTTAAAAGACAGTTACATAACCACAATCTACCACTCAAAACTGTCAATCACAAAGGATTCCTCCTGTGGGAGGGAACTTCCAACTCTTCTCTCAGCCCAAATTGGCCTTAAATTGCCCAAATGTCAAGGGCTATAGCTCTTTCTCAATCTTTTCCTACAATGTGGGGGTGTATTTCCACTTTACTTTCATTTCAACAAATCTGTGCTTCTCTCATTTGAGTGCTGTGCATTTGTTCAGTTCTTTGTTCCAGATGTCAAGAATGTGGGATGACATCTAATTAAGATCACCATCCACTAACATCTTGACCTCTTACCCAGAGCTCCCTTTTCTCAGTACTATGCTATCTGGGTGTTATTTTTGACTAAGAGTATAAGATTCTTGAGTGTACAAAATGAGCAGTGTGAGGGGTAGAGGTAGGTTTAAGAAGCTTCTCAAAAAACAGGGAGAGGTGGAAAATGGGCTGACAGCCACGTTCTCAAAGGCTTTGCCTTGGCTACCTTCAGGCTACATGGAAATAGAAGCACAGAATCCCTGTGGAGAGGAGTTTGTTACCGTGGCCTTGATTTGGTCTGCCCAACCCACATCCCACTCCATTCTAGCTGTCAAGACTGGCTGGCATTCCTTGGCAAATAGTTATATCATATTGGCATAAAACACAGACTAAAATAAAAGACGAGATAGTGGGTACTTTCTAACTTTACTCAATCCCTTGCATGTCTCTGAAACATATATTAAAGGCAACAGAATTTGAGGCATTGGATCCCTGCCTTGGATCAAAGCAGTGTCACATATGTTATTTCATTTATCTATCATAGTAGCCCCAAGTATTAAGAAAAACAAATTCAACTCGGGAAGATCAAACCACCTGTCTAAATTCTCAAAACTAATATCTGACAGAGCTAGAGTTCATACAATACCCTAAAGTCCATGGTATCAAATTTTGCCCTACCTTGCTTCCCTAGGGGTTGTAAGAACAGGGCACCAAGGGCAGGAGAATGAGGCCTTCAAGATTAGAGCCATGGCAAGGGAAAATAGCCAAAGCCATGGTCATTGAAAAGATCAGAAAGCCTGCCAGGCTTCTGAGGTGGGAAGAAAGGTCCCCGGATTTCAGGGAAAGATGGAACAGAAAGATGTCCTTATAGGTACTCAATTGCTTACCCACAGGCATGTGAGAAGGACAGCTACTGTCAGCATGCAGTAAGTATCAATTTCTGGTAGACTCTGAGCCAGAGTCCTACAGGCTGGATGGCAGAGATGAATGGAAGAGTACCATCTGGAAGGTCAAGGCTGAGAGGATATGGAAGCACCCATGGCCTATTATGTTGTTTTCTGAGCTGGTATCAACTTCAGCAAAGGACTCCAAGGGATATGGATTTGCCTTGACCTGGGAGGGGTTTGGGTTGGACAACTGAAATATTTTTACCTCTTAGATAAGTGACTGACTTTACTTGAGAAATTGTTGTACTGAGCCTACAACCAATGCAAAGTGAACATGGAGTGCCATGTGTTGGAAGCAATGTGGGCAGCAAAGAAAAGCTCATTCTAGCTGGCACAATCAGCAGCTTTGTAATCTTGGGCAAGTTGGGTGAAATCCCTGAGCCTCATCTCTCTAAGTTTCCTGAGTGTATCAGGGAGAAGATAATATACCTTCAGGAGTTACTGTGTGTGTGTTCAGCCTGATGTGGAGCATGTGGGGCATGGTAACAACTGATACTATAGCCAAGGCAGAAAGTAAAAACTCAGCAATAAAACTGAGATGAGGGAAGAAAGCCCTGAAAGAAGTCAGATCGAAGCCCACCCTATCTGTAAATTGGAGTGACCAAATGAACTGGACTATGTGGTATATATGTTTAATACTATTCTAAGCTTTTTGGTCTTAGATTCTGTGATTTACTAGATCAGTAGGTCCTAGAAAGAGAATCCCTCCTGTGTTAGGGGCCCAGGTAGACCAGTTGACTAATTGTACACATTGGCCAAAGAGTTACAATATTTGGTTGGATGTGTGCCTCTCCATCTGTGGCAGTACTAATAACTAGTATCCATCTGTTCTCACCTCCTGGACAATAAAGAATCCATCTGATTGGGAGAACTGCTCTAGTCACCCCACATCCACACCAGAGATCTTTAAAAAAATCTGTTTTAGCAAGGAGGTCACAGATGGGAAAATGATGGAGAGTCTGATGAAAAGATTCCAATTTCTTCTTGACTGCCTGTGTCCATACCTCCCTTCCCACTCTACAGGGTTCCTAATTGCTTCTGTTGGTCATGGGAATTAATAACTTTGGAACTATTCCCTGGTCCACCATAGCCAGTCTCTGCTGTCTATTTGAAGAAGATACCCAGGGATGGAGAACTCAGCTCAGATGTCAGTTTCTTAATACCAAGTAGAATGTAGAATGGAGAGACTCACAGGAAACATCACCCACTGGTACTTGGCTGTCCTTGTGCAGGGTTTGCTCATGATGTGGGATAGCTTCCAGGGCAATCTGCCATCAGCACTAACTACAAGCAGAGCTTCTAAAGGTGGTTCAAATTATTCATATAGACAGAAGTCCAATCTATAGTTTCTCAGGACCACACAACCTAAGGACATCCTTGTATGTCATCTCTAGGTACTTTCTTTCTGTGGTTCTAAGGTTGAACTCCTTTGCTCCTTGGTAGACCTATCCAACCAATGGATCATATTCTTGGTGTGTCGGTAAGGTCAGAACAGACCTCTGCTAGTTGGGGCTATCAATGTGTGGATGCCCCAAGTGGCATAGTCTTCTCATCCCAATGGCAATCCCCTCCCCAAAGTGGCCAGATCTGCCAGAGAAGCCTTGTACTTCTTTGCTTTGAATGACTTTACTTGCTTTCTGTTGACTGAGCTCAGTCATAGTTCTGAGTACATTAAAGTAGTCTAAGTGATGTTTTGCTTTCACAAATAATTTACACAAGAAACTAATCTGTTCATTAACCTTCTAGCATTCCTGGAGGCAAGCATCTTGTTGTTGGTTTAGATAGGAAAGACTTGCAGTAGTGTTTAAATACACAATTTCCTGACTCTCATTCACTGCAGAGGGAAGGTGGAGCCATTCTAATCTTTCTGGAGGGCAGTTTGGCAGTGGTTCCTGAAGTCTTTAAAATGTACTTACTAGCCCCGCAACTCTACTTCTAAGAATTCATCTAAAAGATGAGTTTAAGATGTATTCAGAATGGATCTAGGAGGCCACTTTTTTTCAAGTTTGATTTATAGTAGTGAGACACTTAAGAAACATATTGGAGAGCAATAGTTGGGTGTGGGCCATGTAAATTCCAGAGCATGCACAGTAGAAATGCATGTATTTTATGTTTCTATAAAACAGTAGAACAGCCTATAGGATCTCAGTTGCATTCCAAAATATCTGTATATGCCCGTATTAAAAAATAACTGGAAAGCTATGCACCTTAATGCAAACATTATCTAATTTTTCTATACCCTTAATCTATTATTTTTAAATTAATGTATGTATGCATGTGTGTGGGTATGTATATACGTGTGTATGTATGTGTGTATATACCTGTGTATGTATATGTGTGTGTGTATGTATGTATACATGTATTGCCAGTCCTGAGGCTTGAACTCAGGGCCTTGGAACCGCCCCTGAGCTTCTTTTGTGCTCAAGGCTAGCAGTCTACCACTTGAGCCCCAGTGCTACTTCCAGCCATTCCTATTTATGTGGTACTGATGAATGGAACTCAAGGCTTCACACATGCGAGGCAAGCACTATACCACTAAGCCACATTCTTGGCCTCCTATCATTACAATGATTGTTATAATATTGTTCCAGTGATCACATGTTTCAGGTATCCCTGTTTTATGGGAATGGAAAGACAGTCTCTGATGACTTAGTGTGCCCCTGTGGGCTGGCAATATGGCCATGAAAGGCTTCTTTCTGTCAAGCCTGAGTGAGGGGATGGGTAACAAGGGACTGGGCCTTCGTGCTTGCCTGCTAGAGTACTAGCAGGGGAGGAAGACCCTTCCAGATGTCCTAGGGTACACAGGACGTGTTTACCCCTCCTCTGTCAGTGGGTGTGAATGGGGCCTGGCACACAGCAGCTCCTGCAGGTCAAGTGGCTTACACAGGTGACTGACCTCTTTGGGCACTAAGGCCTTGGGCTCTAAATTCACTTTGGTTGCAGGCAGAGATGCTTTCACCTCCCCCAACTCCCACCTGGTCCTGGCCTAGAAGCAGAGCCTCCCTCTAAGGCTCTGGACTCTACTGCTCTCCAGCCTTCTTACACAGGCCTCTGGAAGCCTCCAGAATTGCTTGAAACTCATCTGTCTTCCTTTTAAAAGTTACTGTTGGTTGGGTTTCCCTTAGCCTTGCAGCAGGATGCACTCCTAATGGATAGTTTCACTTAGCGGCTGCCTGGCTTGGGGCCAGTCACTTTGCCATTCTGAACTTGGTCTTTCTTTGTGCAGTGTGAACAAGCTCCCAGGTTCTTGAGTGGATTAAATGACAGTATTTGCCATGGCCATGCACATAGTAGGTGCTCGGTAGGTAACTCTTCTCCATGACTTGCATATCACCATGGGTGGTGTTGGGCACAGAAGGTCGGGGGCAGGGACTTAGTCTAGGGCTGGTGCCATCACAAGCAGGATTGTCCTCTGTGGTGTCTGCCCTGTGGCTCATCTGAGTGTCACGGGCTGTCAGCACAGCTCCTGTGCACAGAGACCTCCTATCCCCTGGTTTTTACCGGTCCCTTCTGCTGTACTTTGGGCAGGTTTAGAATTACTGACAGCAATGATCGTCACCCACAGCACATCTCCAGAGATGAAGATGTAGTATCTACGACTTAGGCTCCCTGAGTCTAAAACAGCATCGTAGCCGCAGCTTATCTGAAAGGACAATCTGCTCTGTTTCCTCTCTCAGCCTCTGCAAACTAAGCAACTTGTGCCTCCTTTATTCTGAGTGAACGGCTCTGGACTCCTGAGAAGCTGCAGCTTGACTTCTCTGGGCATAGATTTCAGAGGCTTGGGTGACACTACACAAACAACAGGCTGATGACTGACAAGGAGAATGCTGCGGAGGCAGGCTTGCTCCTTTTTCCTGGAGATAGGTACACGGCTGGTGTCAGGCATTTATACTCGCCCTCTGCTGGGGATGGCACCTTGACTGCCCCTGGCCAGCTGTTTTGAGATGAGCTGCATCCCGTGTTGTTGGAAATGTTGAACATAAGCTGAAGTCTAGTGTCACTCAGTGGCCCATCCTCTGAAGGGCATGTGCACATGACTTCCTAGACCTGCACATTCCCTCTCTCAAGGCAGCATCTCCAGGAGACGGCAGAACACAGTGTGGTACAGTTTGCATCCCAACCCCATCCTGTGGTTGTTTGAGCTTTGCCAGTGAAAGCACCATCCAGGCCTCACTTCCCTCATCTCTAGGATGGTAAGAAAATCTGGGCAGTTGTTGGGAAGATTACACATGGTACAGCAATGCCTAGTCCTGAGAGGAGAGCACAGGAAGCAGGTATTGGGGAGCAGCCGCAGATGTCCCCAGAGGCAGGGCATGAGAGCTGAAAGGGAACCCTGGGTGCATGGAAAGTAAGGGGCCAAGTAAGAAAGGCGCCGGTGGTGGATAACTTGAGTTCTCCCAGGACTTGGTGTGACAGGGTGAGGACAGACAGCACAGGATGCCTGGCTGGAGGAGGGAGGGAGGGAATACTCTGGGAAGGGGTGCTGTGTACCACTGAAGCTGAGGGGGACATGGGCGGTCATACCTCTTCAGATTACAGGGATCTTTCCCTTACCAGCATCCCCCAGTCCTTCCCATGGGAATGAGCCACTTAGGCCTCATCAATGGGCTCTAGACCTCTCATAGATTCTAGAAAGAAAGAGGAGGACCTCTCCTGGGTTGGGGCATAAGGAGCATGGAGCCAGGATGTAAAGGCAAAGGGCTCTCTGGTGGGTTTCCCTAGAGAAGCAGCAGAAAGACCCTCGGTGTCACTGGGGGCAGTGGGAGGACAGGAGCCTTTCCGTTCTGATGGACCTCATGGGCCTCCATGAGAAGAGAGAGTAAGAGAACTTAGCATGAAGCCAAATCATGGCTGCAGATGAGGTCAGGCAGCATCTCAGTGCTCTGATCTACCACTAGTGCAGTGCAGTCCCAGCCTTTCAGCATGGCTTGAGTGCCCCTTAAACTGGCCCTAGAAGTGGACTCTGTCTCTGACACCCAGGGGGCGGTGCTGGGACAGGGGGACAGCCCTGACAAGTGAGAGCATGAAGGCCCAGAACTGGGGTGGGGGGGGGCAGGAGGCCAGGGGCCTTGGAGGCCCAGGCCTTAATGAGCCTTGGAAACCTATTTTTAGCAACGGTAATGAAGACTTTCAGGAAATGAGGGACAAAAAAAAATGCGTAAAAAAAAATATATAGCCACTGCCACATGTTTGTGGTTGGTTTGTTTTTATTTTTAAAAATAATTGTGCTGTTGAACTCAATACTTTTCTAACTCTGAGTATAACTGCACTAATGGAGCTTGAGTCTGTGGTCTGAGAACAGGAAGGGTGTTGGAGTGAGATTGGGGTGTGAGGGAGGGGGCCCCATACAACAAGAAGGATTGAAGCCAGCCTGGGCAGGAAAGTAAGACTTCTATCCAACAAACCATCAAAAAGCCTGAAGTAGAGATGTGGCTTAAGTGGTAGAATGTCAGCCTTGAGCTAAAATGCTAAAAGCACAGCAGTTCCATTTCGAAATGAGGAAGGTGAGGAGGATAAGAACAAACTCTGCACTAAGATGTGTCGGATCTCCTAGGCCCATTTCATAGATGAGTCACAGAGGCTGGAGGCCTTGTGGGTCCTCTGTCCCGATGGGGAGTCCTCCCACAGTCCACTATGGTTTGAAACGTGTTGGTGACCATGGTTCTCAGCCCGCAGATCTCTGGCAAGTGTCTGCAACTCTCCTCCCACCCTACGGTGAATTCATTGCCAAAATCACACTCGCCTTATGCTTTTGAGCAATGAAGGTTGAAAGTCTGTTTTCTCCTTTGAAGCGTGGCTCTAAGGGGCCAGAAACACCCTCTACACCCTCTATGTTGAGTCTACACAAAGTCCAGTACTTCCAAGGCCCTAAATGTATAGCTACCCCAAAGATACCTGCTGAACTCAGGAAAAGGTAGCTAGGAAGGGCAGGGGCACCAAGGAGTCTGGGCTTTGGTTTAGTCACTCCAGACAGAGGCCACTTGAGCTGACAGGGTCTGGGTGAAACCGAAGAGAGACAAATCCAAGCAAACACAGCACTCAGGATGCTGTACTAATGACGTGAGTGATGGAGAGACAGAGCAATGAGGCTGATTTAATAATTCAGCAGGCAATGGGCACCTGCACATCTGCCTAGATCCAAGGAGAGTTGCAAACAGGAATGAGCTGATCAGGGCAGACTGAAGCAGAGAAAGAAGCTGGCTCCTTAGACCCCACCCTGATCAGCTCATCCTTGGACCATGCTGTCCTGTCTTGCTTCTTCCTGCCACTGGAGGAATGCGATGAGAAAATGAGCCTGTCTCTGCTTCTCCTCTCCTAGCATCTCTCCATGGCTACCTAGTGCCAGCTGCAAACTATCTAAGTCCATGAGTCTAGCTCAGAAGGTGCCTTAGGGATTCAGCCTTAGCTGGATCCCCAGGTCCCACCGTGCCCTGCCCTCCCTGGTCACCTGGCTTCAGGCCTCCTTGGATTTGTTGTGGGTCTATGTATATTGCCTCAGACTCCACAGTGCTTGCACGTGTCATTCATTCTCCCCATGTCTTTTTCCAATGACTGCACCTAGAAATCTTTCCTCTCCCCTAAGACTGAAGTTAAAGATGATCTGTTTGAAACCTTCTCTAGACTCCCCAAGGCAAGGCTATGCCTGTCTGCCCTTGCTATTCTCCACAGTGTCTCATAGAACGCTGTGATGTCTCTCTTTACATCATGGCCTGTTTGCCCCTGATGAGCCATTTTTTTCCCCCAGAGAGAACCAGGATTCTTCTGTTGCTCAAGGCAGAGAGTATCAAATTATCCTTAGCAGAAGAAGGCCTGTGACAGGGCCACAGGAAAACTGGTAGATTTTCTTAGGACCCTGCTCGATGTGCCAGAGCTGTGGCCTCAGAAAGTTAGGGTGCCTGTGTTTCAAGCAGCTTTCAGAGGCTGTCTTGGCCCAGGCTCTGTGGTGAGGGAGGCACTGGTGTTTCCCCACTTTCTTCCCTCATAGGCTTTCACCAAGGAGGGGTACCTGGTCCACTCAGATAAAAGCTGGTTCCACTGTGCTGATGGTAGCAGAAGCAGGGTGGGTGGAAGGGCCCATCACCAGCCAAGGCCAGGAAAGCTTCATGTTCTGTGAATTCGTTTGCATATATCGTGGCTGTAAATTTTCCCCTCAGGAGAATGGGATTGTCACAAGTCTGACAGGCATTCAACAACTAGGGTAGGAAGAGAGAAAAATAGCAAGCTGCCAGGGCTTCAAAAGCAACACTTCCTTAGCAAAAAGGATGTGCTAACAACTTGACAGCATAAAAAGGGGCAGAGTTGTGAGCTGCACAGCAGTGGGGGCTGCAAGGGTCACAGCTGGCTCCTGAGAGATGACATGGTACTCAGATGCCTCTGAGAGTTCCAGGGAGACAGGACCATGGCTGGGCAGTCAGGCTCGGCTAAGCTCTGGGGGTAGTGAACTATTGGACTAACTACATAGGCTTGTGGGGGATATGAAAGTTGGGGTGAGGAGTCTGTGTGATGGGTTTGGTGTGGAGAACCTTGTAAGCTTGGAGGTTCTATCAATCAGTTATCATTACAATAATGCCGAATAACAAAACACTCCAAACATCAAACACCTTGATACTATGTGTTGTTTCACTGGTCTTGGGGATAGCTACACACTCAGCAGGATTAGCCTAGCCCCGAGGCTCTGGCTCTGGGCGCCAGGGTCCAGATCGTGGGTTGGAGTCAGATGTCCCTGTGAGATAAGTGCCATTAAGGCTCCTGTGTACTCCAAGTGTCTCCTTCTTGGCCCTGGCTAACGACCACATCCCCCTCACACACACTCCTGTGTAGTGAGCATACATGGTCGGGAGCAGACTCTCCGGGTTGGGAGAAAGCAGGCTCTGCCATTCCAGTTCCTCTCAGGCTCTGTGCTTGCTGGGTCTGAAAGTACCCACTGGCCCAAATGAGCACATGATCAAGGTCAGGGTCAAGGGTCAAGGATCAGGAAACTATTCAGCACGAGAGACATGTGTCCAGTCCTTCTATGTCCACTAGTGGACCGTGTCCAGTGTTTCCTGTCTCTCGGGTGAGGTCTCAAGTGACAGGTTGGTGCACATGACTTGGTGAGTAAGGAACAGTGCTGCGTGTGCAGTTTTTCCATCATCAACACACTCTCAGAGGAGCCTCAGAAAATCACTTTTAGGAGGCGACAGGAGGGAGTGAGGGAGAGTGAAGGGCAAGGCTGTGCAGCTGCGGGCATTGTGTGGATTTAATACACGGCTGTGAAATCCCTTCCGTGGAAGTCGTAAACCACGTGGAGCTGCTCTGGGCATCCATCACTTTGAAAGTCTGTGATTATTATTTTTTTTCTGGTCCTTTCACCAGTTGATAAGCAGAGGGTGGGAAGAGCCAGGAAGGTGTAACTTTGTCATCCATAAGGGTGAGCCATCGAGGACTGGAGGCCACAGAGAAGTTAGAGTGGAAATGAGGATTGAGGAGGAACTGCTTGATTTGAAAGCACCCGCGCAGGCCAGGAGCAAAGCCAGGTCTGGGCCATTTTCCAGGGCAGAGACGGAAGTGAAGACACCAGTCAGAGCTTCAGAACCAGCTCAGCAGGCCCGTTCTCATTCTCCACCTCAGGACTGCAGGGCATTCTCAGCTGAGCCATAGTTGTCTCCCACCCTGCACCCCAGCTTGTAGAGACAGAGCCAAACTTCCCTTTAGTTATACTTGACTTTGATTTTTCATGAGATGAATTTTTAATTTTTATGACAGTACTGGGAAAAGTTGAAAGTATCTCCACAAGGCACACTCCAAATGGACTGTGTATTTGGTTAAAGAATCAGAGTTTCAGGCCGCGAGTTTGGCCTAGTGGTAGAGTGCTTGCCTAGCATGCACGAAGACCTGGGTTCGATTCCTCGGTACCACATACATAGCAAAAAGCCAGAAGTGTTGCTGTGGCTCAAGTGGTAGAGCTCTAGCCTTGAGAAAATCCAGGGACAGTGCTCAGGCCCTGAGCCCAAGCCCAGGACTGGCAAAAAAAAAAAAAAAAAAAAAAGAATCAGAGTTTCCTAGCTGGGTGACCATGGCTCAAGCCAGCAACTCTAGCTATAGAGTAGGCTGAGATCTCAAGGTTATGCTTCAAAGCTAGCCTGGGCAGGAAAGTCTATGAGACTTCTTATTCAAATCACCCATTTAAAAGCCAGAAGTTGAAGTAAATCTTATGTGGTAATGCACCAGCCTTGAGTGGCAAAGCTCAGAGATAGTGCTCACGTCCTCAGCTCAAGCCTCAGTACTGCCTCAAGTTTTGACTTACATATTCCTAGAGCACAGACTTGGTGCTAGGCACAGTCCTAGAGTCCCATGACTACAGAGTAAATTGAGACTGACAGTATGATGCCCCAGTCCATGCAGACTGCCTTACATAATACAGTGCTGTAAAGGCTGGGCTCTAGTGAGGGCTTCCTTCCAGGTTAATAGGCCACTAATTCTCTGTGTCCTCACAAGTAGGGAAAGGGGGTGAGGGAGCTATCTGTGGTCCCTTTTATTAGGGTACCAATCCTATGTTGAAGAACTTCATTCTCAGAATCTAATTACTCCTTGTCAATACCCTGAGAACACTGAGTCCCTGTCACGTGGACTTGGAGCTTGCTGGGTGGGCGGACAGGAGCAGAGTCGGTGGGCAGCAGGTGAGGCCTTGGGAAAGCTCGCCTGGGCAGAAGGGAGGACTGCTGACCATGGCAGGTGAGCACTTCCAGCTACGTAGCCATGGGAAGGAAATTCCTCAGCTGTCGTTTCTAGGAAGCCAGGATGGAGGCAGCCAGGCTTGGCCCAACATGAACATGAGTCCGGGGTTAGTTCCTTGCAAATCTCTGAAGCTAGAAGCCAGCCTCAGATGAGGTCTTTTTCTTTCCCTCTTCTAACACCCAAATGAAGCCTGGCCTGGGCTTGGTGCCAGATGACATGCAGGCCTGCTTTCAACTTCTGCAGAGGAAGGTGGCTGTGATCTCTGCCAGCTCTGCACTCCCTGGGCATAGCCCCTGCAACAGAAGGCAACAAACATGGGGCCACAACCTTTTTGCCCTGCACCTGCCTCTTCCTCCCAGGATCCTTTCTGTGGGTCTCAGATTCCAGGGCTGTCAGAAAATACTCTAAGCATGGTCCCTGCTTAGGGCTCACAGTGCGAATTCTGCTGACAAGGTCGGTCAAAGGCCAGCCTCTGAAATGACAGCCTTTAAACTGGAGGGATATAAACTGCCTGAGACAGAAGGGCTCTTCCTTTCACTTGCTCGCTCGCTTACCCGCTGGTACTTAGAAGCATATGCTGTGTACTCTTGGCCGGTAGAGACTGAACTCCAGGAAGGATGCCTCATAGAACACATGATAAAGGGCCGGGGGAGGGATTAGAAGAGAGGAGCCAGCGCACATGTAGGTGGTCGGCAAGGGTTCCATTGAAGGCAGGGTTAGCTCCTTCCCTGGGTGGGGTGAACCGAATGCTTGTCCTTTTCAATTCGTGAGTTGAGATCTAATCTCCAGCGTGGTGGTATTTGGAAATGGGGCTTGGAGGAGGAGACTAGATTGTGAGGGTGAAGCTGTCATGAGTGGCATCAAAATCTTTACGAATGGGACCCAGGACAGCTCCACCTTTCCTCATGTGAGGGGGGGAGGAGGTTGGCTTGCAGCCGGGATCTCTCTCACTACAATGTGACTGCAGCTTCAACAGAAATGTAGAAAATTAGCTGAAGTCCAGAGCAGGGTCAGTTTGGTTCCTGGCAGGGGCTCTGTGTCTCAGACAACCATCTTGACCCAATGTCCTCACAGAACCTTTCGTGTGTGTGTGTGTGTGTGTGTGTGTGTGTGTCTTCTCTTCTTCTAATAAGGCCTCCAAGCATGCAGGATTAAGATCCCAATCCTTATACTCTTGTTTTCCTGGATTACCTCCTGAAGTCCTAGCTCTCAGTTCTAGTCGCATTGAGGGCTAGAGCATCAGCATGGGAAGTTTGGGGAGGCGCAACTCAGTCTAGAGCATGAGAGAAAGAGCCCTAGGAAATTTCACCACAGTCCTAGCTGGGGTGCTGGCACCGGGAGTAGGCATGTGCAGATACAGGAGCGCCGAGGGCTGCTGCTGCAGCAGAGCTGGACTGGTGCGTGACAAGGCTGCAGTCTCACTCAGGTAGGGAGGGCAGAGGATGTGGGGGAGCACTTGGGTAGAGAGAGAAGGGGGGAGGGTCTCCACAAGGTCTTAGATGAGTTGTAAGGGGGTCACATAAGCCAGTGGCGTGGGTAGACTGGAGGTGGTGGGACTTTGCAGTTTCCATTTAGGGATAAGAGTGGGTGACTGAGGGTGAGTGAAGACTTAGGGCATCAGAGGCAAGCAGGTAAAGTAATTAAGCGAGACTAACCATGTGGGTTGTCCATGTGGATGCTACTCTACAGTAATGGTAGCATTGGGAAGGGTATTAGTCAGTTTTCCACCACTGTAACAAAATACCCAAGGCTGGGTAATGTTATCAAGGAATAATTAAACTCACAGCTCTGGAGGCTGGTGCCAGCACTAGCTCCACTCCAGTGAGAGCCTTGTGGTGGCTGGTGTCACAGTAGTATGAGAGCGCATTCAGGGGCAAGGGATCACACCACAAGGCAGGAAGCCAGAGAGCTGTGGGCCACCCCCGGCCCTGATGAGCACCTTTCACTAGCTGTCCCTCGAAGCAAGCCTCCAGTTTATGAACCCTCACCAGATCTCAACCATCGCAAGGTGTGAGGGAGACGGCAGCAGGTGCAGTGTCCCCTCTGTGACAGAGCGGGCCGTGACCCATGATGCACACGCAGAGCTCAGTCCAAGAGGGAAGAAGGACATTGAACCCTAGGCGTTCCTGGGAAACAAGAAAGAAGTTAATCTGCTCACGACCCCAGGAGCAGGGCCCTGGGAGACAGTGCCCGCTGTGTTCCCAAATCACGCGTTCATTCAGATTTCTCATAAACAGATGGAAACGGAAAGCTCGCTGACATTCAGAGTCAGAGCTTGAAGGTAGTCCTTTAAACTGAATTGTCCGAGCATTTCCAAAAGGGGTGTTTATTAGCTTGTGGACAGATCAGCTATGCTCTTGGTCAGTAAAATAAAATATCGAGTAGTTGTCTATCTTCTCTCAAGTTAATGCATAGATTCAATAAAATTCCAATCAAAACCCTCAAATGATGTTTTAAAAATCAATATGCTTTGAAGTCTGCTGTGAAGAAAAGGTCTCAGCAAGAATGTCAGAGGATATTCTTAAATTAAGAGTCAGTGAGTGAGGGATGGGGAGGGAGTCGGGCGGGACTGAATGGAGGTGTGAACGCTTATGTATGCTACACAGCAAAGCCATTGAGCCTCAGAGCCAGCACCTCATTCAGAGAGGGAAGTGGGGGCCGCACAGGGAATCCCAGAATAGGCCTGAGAAGAAGAACGTCAGCACACAGTCAAGGCCACTTTCCAAAAGGGCGTGATGAAAGGAGTGTGGGATAATAGAGCATTTGTTCAGAAGAAAAGGTTAGAGTGGTGTGAGGAAAGGAAGGCCCACACTTGTCATCCTAGCTACTTGAGAGGCTGAGGACGAGTTCATGCTTCAAGACCAACCCAGGCAGAAAAGTCCAGAAGACCTTCCAGCTGTGCAGAGTGGAATGAGGCTGTCATCCCAAACGCTGTGGGAGGCTGAGATTGTCCTGTTTCCAGACTAGCCGGGCAGAAAAGTCCATAAAAGTGGGGAAGCTGGGCTCTGTGCTTGTGCTGTAGTCCCAGCAATGACAGGAAGATTAAAGAAGGCTCATTGTAGCTCAGGCAGGTGATGGAGCTCGAAGCAAGATCCTATCTTAAACATAGCCAGTGAAAACCAAGAGTGGATGCTAAGGTGTGTGGTAGAGCCATGGAAGCCTGTGGCCAGATCAGCAGGACAATGTGTTTGGAAAGCAAGAAACACAAAGATCCATCTCTTCTCTCCTCATTGGAGACTCTATACCAAGGAAACAATAAAACAAAAGCAAAAGCCATACACACAAGGATGTTTCTTATCAATTATAATAGTAGAATAAAACAGAGAAACAGATTAATGGTAGAATAAAACAGAAATAGATACACTCAGTAGAGTGTATTTGGACATGAAAACTAAGCAGAAGCTGGGAGCCGGGGGCTCATACCTGGAATCCTAGCTACTCCAGAGGCTGAGACCTGAGGATCTCAGAGATCTCAGCCAGCCTGAGCACAAAAGACCAAGAGATGCTTATCTCTAATTAACCACCAGAAAACCAGAAGTGGTGATATGGCTCAGTGGTAGGGGGCTGGTAGAGTTAAAGAGCTCAGGGACAGTGCCCAGGCCCAGAGTTCAAGCACCACAATTGACAAAAAAATAACAATAAAACCATAAAACTAAGCAGAGAAAGATAAAAGTAGTTGTATCAGGTTTTTCTTCCTTTCTTTCCTCATTCCTTCTCTCCCTCCCTCCCTCCTTCCCTCCATCCATCTCCTTTCCCCTTCCCTCCCTTTTCTTTCCTTCCTTCTCTCTTTTTTCTTCCTACCCCCTTTCCCTCCTACTTCCTTTCCTCCCTTTCTTCTTTCCTCCATGTCCCATCCCTCCCTCCCTTCTTCTTCTTCCCTTCCTCTTGTGTCTGCTCCCTTCCCAGCACAGTGGACCATGCCTGGAGCCCACAGCTTCAAGGACACTGTAGGACATCCACAAGGCCATGTGTTCAACAGGACTGGAAAGTGGGCAGGGGCTTGAGATGATGGTGGTTGGGGTGGAACTGGGGTGGTGAGGGGTGGTGGTGATCTCCTTTCATCTGCCAAACACACTCACCCCTATTAGGTGAAGATCTAAAGAAAGAAACATTAGAAGTACAGTCTTTCTATTTAGAAGAATAGTTTAGAGCTCTCTTGCTGGAGCAACCCAAGTACTATTTTGGGCCTGCCTGAGAAAGAATTCCCTTCCTGGGGAACATACATCTCATTTGCAGGAAAACCACAAATCTCAGCACTCCAGGCGGCCACATTCTGGACTCACAGGGGAGCTTGTGTTTCCCAGGATCCTTCTGTCCATTCATTCCTTCTCAGGGCTGCCCCAGGGGTGCGGGGCCTCCATGAGGAACCAGGGCTGGGGGATCCTGCCTTGCAGGCTCTAATACTAGACCCTGCTGCTTCACTGCTTCCCGCTGACCACTGGCCTTGAATGCAGCTGTTCTTTGGATAGGGCCAGGCTCCTCCCATGGCTGATTTCTACCACACCCTGGAGTAGAAGCTCTGGAGTCCAGGCTTTCTGCCTTGGTGCCTGGCCTACCCTTCCAGGCCATGGGCTTCCTCTCCATTGTAGCCTCTTCTTTTCAGAGGCAGAAAGCTCTGCTGGCTGGGTGATTGTGGTGCCATGCCTGTAATCCTAGCTACAGAAGGCTGAGATCTGACAATCAAGCTTCAAGTCTGTGACGCTCTTATCTCCAAATTGACCAGCAAAAACTCAGAAGCAGAGCTATGATGCAAGTGGTTGAGGACCAGCCTTGAGTGAAAAAAAAATGGCCAATGGAGAAAAGAGGACCTTGAGCACAGGCCTTAGCACCAACACAAACAACCCAACCCAACAGAGGGGGCTGTGCAGGAGGCGGGAACAGAGGAACAACTGCATGAGAGAGTAGTTGCACATTGTGCACTGAGACAATCTAACCTCTAATCAACTCCTTCACTTCCAGTGTTGTGCTCTCCTCTGCTGTCATTCTGCCTTCAGATCCCATTTTGGGGGTCCTTATACTTCTGAATCTATCTTAAAGGATCTTATGGGTGTTGTCTGAAATTATTGACTTTGTTTCACTCCCAAGGTCCAGGGACCCACATGGTCAACAGGAAATTATTTCTAGACTTCAAGGAATTCCGTGAAAGCTGGGGACCCTGCATAAAAGTGGCCTTTGTCTCATCCTAACCTGATAGGTGAGCAGGGCTGTTCAGTGCCCCACTGGTGGGCAGGTCAGGAGACCCCCCCTGGGGACCCAGCCCCCAATGTCTGAATTGGGAAATGAATTGAGGCACAGAGAGAACCTGGATGAATCTTTTGGCTAGAGTCAAAAGTGTTTTAACAAAACACTTATTTCTTGAAGCGTGCCCAAAGAGGGTTCTCAATATATAGTGAGAGGAGTTAAGAGGAAAAGTCTTCCCTTCCCTTCCCTTCCTTTCCTCTTCTCCACCCCCCCTCTCTCTTCCTTTATTTCTGTACTGAGGCTTGACCTCAGGGCTTCATGTTCTTACTTAGCTTTTTTACTCAGTGCTAGAACTCTGCCACTTGAGCTACACCCCCGCCTTTTGCTGATGATTGAAGGTAAGAATCTTGTGGATTTTTCTGTCTCAGCTGGCTTGGAACAGTAATCCTCAGATTTCAACCTCATGAGTCGCTGGTATTACAGCCATGAGCTACCACGTGCCAGGCTGGGAGGTGAAGCCTTCTGTGCTTCATCTGTGTGGGTTCAGGGGTGAGGAAGTGGCTTCAATGTGAGTAGAGGAAGAACAGCAAGGAGCCCGACCAAGCCAAGGGTTTTGTGCACATTGGTGACAGGTGGAAACGGCCCTTGAGGCCACATGAGTTCAACAGCTCGCTGAAGGACCAGAACCTCTTCTGGGTCAGCCTACATGCAGAGAGCAGAGCAAGAGTGCGAATGTCTGTCCTCACAAAGTTCTCACACAAAACAAGTGTTCCAATCCGTGGCACTGCCTGTGTCTGGCCACGGCACGTGTTGCTGATGAATTTCTGACAGCACAGACCTGGCTGATAAATTTATCTCCAATCCTGAGGATACTCCAGCATGTCTCTTCCAGAGAAGTGAACTTTAATTTATTTAAATTTAATGGAAAAGCATATGGAGGGGAACGGAAAGCTAATTTAAAATAGTGCTCAAAGCAATCAATATGTTAACAGATTCCTTCAACTTTTTATGCTTGACTGCAAGAGGAAAATACACACACACACACACACACACACACACACACACACACACAGCCTTTAAAATGTAACCAATCCCTTCTATTTCCCTCCTCCTATATTGTGAAATCATCATGTTGTATGTTTGCTGCTAATTCCCGCAGAGTTAAGATCATGTCAGCCTTGTAAGCATTAAAACACGGGAAACACAGAGTCAGAAATGGCATTGTGGATGATGTTATTTAAGCGATTTCATCCAGTGTGCCATAGCAGGCAAGGTCCCCAAAGCTCAGGGCAAACTGTGGGCCCTCTTGAGAACTATCATGTCCACAGTGAGCGTGGCACAGTTAACCCTCCATTCTCATAAGGAGGCAGCAGGGGGTGTGTAAAAGCTGGCCTCACAGCTGGGAAAGATGCGCCATTTTTAGGGGACCTCCATCTCCCAAGAGACCATTGGCTCTTGGGGGATCCAGATTACCCACCTCACCACAACCATTGGACAAAACCTCCTGGGGTGTGTGTGTTTGTGTGTGTGTGTGTGTGTGTGTGTGTGTGTGTGTGTGTGTGTGTGTGTGTTTCCCTGGCAGCTAAGCATAAAGCCAAGCCATGAGCCTCCAGGACATGTTCGATTTTGCTAAGCGGATTTGAGACTGAGGCTAGATCACACTCTTCTTCCTCACCTGCCTGTGCACGTGTGTCAGCGTCAGACATCCCACTATCCCCTATCACTCCTGGGCTGCACTTGCCCACTGTCTCTTCTGGAAGGCTGCACGGTGGAGGGAGGGTGAAGGTGTGTGCTCAGGTGTGTACAGCCCCCATCAGGATTTCCAGGTGCCCGCATCCCCCTCACATATGCCTGCCTCCTCTATGATGTGTCTGGTGATGGAGGGAATGAGTCAGGCAGAACGGCTCAGTGCTTGTGTGTGTGTGTGTGAAGATGGGGGGTACCTGAACTCAGGGCCTGGGCACTGGGTTTTAGCTTTTTTTTTTTTTGCCAGTCTTGGGCTTAGGCTCAGGGCCTGAGCACTGTTCTTGGGTTTTCTTAAGGCTAGAGCTCTACCACTTGAGCCACAGCACCGCTTCCAGCTTTTTTCTATATATGTGGTACCCAGGGATCGAGCCTACGTCTTCGTGCATGCTAGGCAAGCTCTCTACCACTAGGCCAAACTCCTGGCCTGTGTTTTAGCTTTTTGAGCCACAACTCTACTTCTGGCTTTCTTCTTAATTGGAGATAAGAGTCTCATGATGGACTTTTCTGCCCTGGCTGGCTTTCAATCACAATCTTTAGATCTCAGTCTCCTGAATTGCTAGAATTACAAGGACAAACCACCTGTGTTGGTGTGTATCTTTACTCCAAGTGTCACATCCCAGGACAATGTTGTCCTGAGAACCCTCACCCTCTAGTGTTGGGGACTGAGTGGCTTTCTAGGGTGGGTGGGGCAGGAGGAATGGCTGGATCTTCTGAAGGAGAAGAGAACAAAGGTAGAGCAAACTTGGCTTGTGCTGTGCTCAACAGCAACCATAGGGAATTGAGTGCACTGAGCTCAACTGGTGCCTTATCTTGTGTGATATTCCTTTATTCCTGAACACATCTCCAGGTCAGCGGTTTCCAGACTGAAACCAGTGGACACTAGAATTCCAAATCCCCTGCCTTCTCTGAACACTGAGTTGAGGGTGGTGGGGCAGAGGGGGGGACCTGGACTGTATTAGGATTCTGGGGAGATCCCCTGATCCGCCACCAGGAGCACGGAAGAGCCCTCATTTGCTTATATATTAGAATGAGGAAGAAAAGCCGGCCGTACCACTTTAGAATTTCATATGTAATCAAAATCTGCCTAATTGTATTTTCTCCTGGGGGAATAAAAAAAGATCATTTGGAGTCTGCTGAATGATGTCCCAGCCTTGTGGGAAGGTAGGCCTCGTTTCCACATATCTCTAACGTGGCTTCAGTCGAGCAATCCACTTTCAGGATGGGCCACCTTACCTCTTAGCTTAAGTGTCATCCAGTTCAAGGAAAACATCTCTTACCAAGTGTGCAGAGATGAAAGGTGGGGTTCTTGAAGGCTCACAGGAGGAGGGACCCCAGGTAATCCCACCAAGGCCTGTGTGATGGCTCATAAAAGAGGGTGTCTTTTTTTTTTTTTTTGCTCAAAGATAGCATTTACCACTGGTGTTTAATTGGGGATAAGAATCTCACAGACTTTTGTACCAGGCTGGCTTTGAACTGTGATCCTCCGATCTCAGCCTCCTGAGTAGTTAGGATGACAGGCCTGAGCCCAGTGAGGAGGGTGTCTTTGTAAGAAAGTTATCACATCCTGTCAGGAAGCTGGAGAGGCAACACCATTTTAACCCTCAGAGTGAGGAGGAGGATTGGAGAGAATACATAAAGAACAGCACAGACAGCTTCACACAGTTCTGTGCAGTAGCCAGAGAGAGCCAGAGGAACAGCTTTACAGGAATCAGGAATGACAGCCCTGGAAAAACGTCTGAGCCTGGCTAATTGCAGACACTGAGAACTCATTGTAATTCATGTAAAAACCTCAGTGTCAGGAAATGACCACGTTAGCACACACAGGCCACCCACATGTGGGACAGGCTTAAATGTCCACATCTAAGCCTTGATGCAATTTCCTGTACCCTAGGACCATGAGGAGAAAAGGTCTGCTGTGGTGGTCACCAGGTGAGCTTTGGGGTCGCTTGGCCTTTCAGCTCTACTTCATGTAAGCACTCACCATCCCCTCCCCTGTCCCACCCCACAGTCACAGGGAGAGCAGGCGTGGAGACAGGCTTAGAGAATACACATTGTACCCGTGGGGAGCGTGTGTGTGTGTGTGTGTGTGTGTGTGTGTGTGTGTGTGCGCGCGCGCGCGCGTGCATGTGTGTATGTGAGTGTATGCTAAGACTTGAACTCAAGGCCTGGACATTGTCTCTTAGCTTTGTTACTGGTACTGGGGCTTGCACTCAGGGCCTAGGCATTGTCCTTAGGCTTTGTCACTCCAGGCTAATGCTCTACTACTTGAGCAAGAGCTCTATTGCCACTCAGCTTTTTGTTGGTGAGTTGGAGATGACTCTTGTGGACTTTCCTGCCTGGATTGGCTTCAAGCTGTAATCAGATCTCAGCCTCCCAAGCAGTTCGGATTGGAGATGTGAGCCACTGGTGCCTGCCCAGTGGGGACTCTCATAGCTTGCCAATATCGCCTTCTGACCAACGCTCACCTTTTCCTTACGGTTGCTTCTGGCACAGATGTTACGTTTAACGGGCCGTAAGGGTCTGGCTCATGGTTGGGTACTATGAGGAAGGACTTGCTCCATGGCTTGTCCAGTCTGCTCCATGTGGATTACAGTGACCCCACACCACTCATCAGAGCTTAGGTTACCGCTCTTATCAGAACCTGGACAGTGCAGCCTGGGCTGCACAGGGCATCTTTAGGGCATGGTCCTTGATCTGTCACCATAGACAAGCGTCAGCCCTGTGGGGCTCCAGGGGTGACCTTCATGGAGGCTCCTCATTTTCTCTGAGGAAGGGAGACACCCAGGCAAGCCCTCTGTAAAACAGTCCAGGATGCCGCAGAGACATGCCATATGGGAGTTATAAATGGAAGCCTGGCTCGGTTTTTAGAAGCAGCACTAACAAGTGTGCCGTGTCGTGGAAGGTCTGTCATTTCTCTTACGTTGAGTGGGGAATGTGGCTTCTCCAGCATGTGAGGAAAACATGTCTCAAAGGCGGAGTCTGAGGTGACAGGGTTGTTTGGCACCTCCCTTCTGCCACGGGGGTGGCCTCGGCCCTGGAGGCTCAGCCTGGTTGAGCACTTCTGGGTCAGGAGAGCTAGGCTGTGGCTCCTGCTGATGTATCAGAGGTAAGGAACCCCTCCAGGGCTGGGGGAGAATTATGTACACCCCAGTTCTGGAGCTGCCTTATCTGGAGGTACTCAATGAAGGCCAACTCCTAAGCCACTCGCCATGTGGCCCCAGGGCCTGGGTGTCACTGTTCTAATGGGTCACACTAGGACACAATCTGTGGCTGGAGCATGGCTGACCACACAGGTCCACAGGAATGTGACTTTCTGCCAATCAGGGATGGAGGACAGTCTGGAAACCCTGAGCTAAAAGGCCAGTACTTCTGCTGGGAGGAGCATCTGCCAGTGAGGGGCAGCTGGCCAGCCAACTCTGAACCTGAAGAGTCTCTCCCCCCGCAGGGCTCAGCGCTGCTTCCCGCTTTGTCCCTCAGTTTCAGGGCTGTCACATAGGTCGCTTGTTTCCAGTGGAGCAAGTGGAAGCATCCTCCCCAGAGCTGCACTCTACCACGTGCCCTCCACTGGGCATCTGCGGATCAGGCCACGGAGCCCAGAATCCAGGAGCAGGAGCGAGGTTCTGCTCTGGCTCTTTTCTTCCCACCTAGAAATGAAATTGTGACTAAACATTTATTTCAGCTGTCAAGGTTTTAGACTGCTTAGGTAGACATCTGGGTTTTAATCAGTATCAAAATGCCACAGGAAATAAATGAGGCTTGTGCCAGGGAAGGAGGCCGTGGGTCAAAGTTTTTCCCCCAAAGGTCCATATTTGAGGAGGAGGATGGGATTGGAGCAGAGCAAATGGAGCTGAGGTGACAGGCCATGCTGTATGGGGCCTCTGGGGTATCCTGCTCACCTATGGCTGTCCGGAGGGACACCAGAAGCTCTGGGGTATTGAGGCCTGCCATGCTCACTTCCCTGGCCTACCCCAGTGGACAACAGGCTTCTCTGAAAACTAAGGTTTGAGAGAAGGAGGAAGAGAAGGGGGGAGGAAGAAGAGGAAAAGGAAGGGGAGGAGGAAGGGAAAGGAGGAGGAAGAGGAGGAAAAGGAGGAGGAAGAGGAGGAGGAGAAGGAGGAGGAGGAGGAGGAGAAGGAAGAGGAGGAGGAGGAGGCGGAGGAGGAGGAGGAGGAGGAGGAGGAGGAGGAGGAGGAGGAAAGGCACAGAGAAGAGTCAGATGCTGGTCATATTGAGTAACCATAAAGTCCAGCAAGCTGGATTCCTCAGACACCGTGGTCTCTGGCTGGCCTTTGGAGCTGGCCTGGCCATTCCTGGGGACAGGCTTGGATTGTCTCCAGCTGAAAGGGTTGTGTTCCAGCCCTGTGTTCCAGGCTCTGCCCAGAGCATTTCTCCTAGCTCCCTTGATGTCCTGTCCTCCAGGAAGCCTTCCTTGACTGGCCACAGTCTTTCCTCCTCCTCTGCTCTGTCATAGCACAGGAGAGTTCCTGGGAAGGACACCTGCCGAGTTTGCTTTGTGCTGAGTTGGGCACAGTGGGAGAAGATATGATTGGTCTTAATCACTCCATTCCTGTTCCCTGCTGGGTGACCACTGCAGGATGTCCTGAGCTTCCAATGGGGACAACAATTTTGCCCCTACAAGGTGCTGTGGGGGCTTTATTGAATCTCAGATAAAGGCATTCTCACAGTGTGGAGTGGAGGGTAGCAAATGCTGGCTTCTGGTTTCTTCAGATCACAAGGAGTGAGCCAGTTGTACCAGCAGGCTGTGAATGTGAGAAACTTCCATTCTGAGGAGAGCGGAAGTCCTAACTTAGGGGTCTCTGTTGGAGTTGGTAGCTCTAGGAAGTGGACCAGGAAAAGGCTGAACTGGGTTCAAATGTGTCTCTATACTGTTCCGGTTGGAAACTCAGATGCCCTTCTCTGCAGACCAAGAAACCAGCCTGGTGGTGACTGAAACACATATGTGATGGGAGGGGCCCCCACTTCTCATTTCTGCCTTCATCCCCATTTTTGCCTCCCCTGTGAGAGACCCAGTGTGATGATGATGATGATGATGATGATGATGATGATGATGATGATGATGGGTGTTGTGCCCAAAGGAGGGGTCCCCCAAAGAAGACCACTGAGATGGAGATGTCCGAAATGCACCAGCAAGGGTTTATTGCGGGATACAAGCCAGGCAGGGAACTCGTCCTCAGGCACTCAGCAGAGAGGCTGGGAGGAGTTGATAGTCAGGTTTTACACAGTCTATTTAAAGGCAAAAATCACAAACAGTTGCTAGGCAAGTTGAGGGGGGGGCAATCTACAGTCACGAAAACCACTGACAACTGTTAGTTATGGTCCAGAAGTTCCTTTCAGATAAGGCGACTTATTAACTGTTCTTTCCTGTTTATGTGGCCTTTGGGTTCAAAACTCCTATCTATGAGTCAAGCTGAGTTTCTATTCTGCCTACTGGAAGGGGAATAATTTTGAGTCTGGGGGTAATTATTTTTCATCCCTACAATGATATGTGTATGTGCACTTCCCACAATGCAATGGGTATCATGTTATATTGTTTCTCTGTCTGGGTCTCAGGGTCCCGTGCAGTCCTTCGGGCTTCCTTAGCTGCATGCAGCAGAGCCTCTGGTTAACATAGACAGAAGAGGCACATATTGGGGGGGATGGGGCGGGGTGGCTCACAAGCATGAAGGAAAAGCTTAGGCATGGGATAGCTGGAGCTCTTCCCAGGCTCCCAGAGAATTTCTCAGGGGCCTGCCTGACTACCTGACCACTTCTGAAGCCTACAATATGGAGGACTCTTTCCTCAAATCAAAGTCCATTGAAGAAAGGGAGTAGATGCTAGGGTTCCAGGATCTTTACTCTTCTAGACCCTTCACAGAGGGCTCAGGGCTGGCATTCTTCCTATCTGGTATCCTTAGGTCTGCAATCGACCAGCAGGTAGGAGGGGAGTTCCGCCTGGCTCTTCAAAGGTGGCTTCATTTCTCAAAATGACTGCCTCTCTGACCCCCTCCCCACTCCCATCCCACCCAGATTTTGACAAGAGGTGAAGAGGAGACCTCTTCACCAATAGTTGGAGAGGAGGCATCTCTGAAGAGCTGGCCTTCTGACTGAGGCTCTGTGGGGTGGAGGGTCCTCTTTGAGGGCTTACCTGTTGCTTCCAAGGGAAGGCCTGGAAACAGTCTCTTCTCCCCCTCTCTGCACAGTCATTTCTAATGTCCTCATCCGCACAGCTACTTAGCTGTCTAGATGGAGTTTCTTGATTCACACCTGCATTCATCCACCTGGCCAGGAAGCTTGGCCTGTGCCAATTACTCAGAACAAGTCTCCTGGGACCTGTGGCCTCTGTAGGTCTCCTGTGCCGGAAAGTCCAACAGCCATTTTGTTACCTCTCGGAACTTCTATCCTCTGTCAGGTTTATTGACGCTTATTTTATAGGCTTATTGTGAAGACAAAATGAGAAATGCTCATGAAACTCACCCATTGATGCCCCTCGGGCAGTGTCTCCATGTTGGCCTATGGAAAGCCCCACAACGCCAGTGAGACTGAGGAAACACAGCAGCGATGCTTTTGGAAACAAGAAGGACATCATGCTCAGTAGGATACAGCAAGGCCAGCTACCCCACTTCCCATTTGTACATTTTTCTCTATAAGAAAGTCCTCCATCTGTGGCCCTGTCTCCTGGCTCTTTGTCAGTCCTCCTCCCTCTTCCCTCCCTCCACAACTGCTGCTGTCTTTTCTCCTCTTTGACTGTCTCCCTGGCATTTCCTCCCAAAATTTGACTTCTGAGCTGTAAAAAGAGAGCATCTTTTTCTTGCCGGGTCAGGAAGGAGCACTAAGGGAACATTCACGGTTTTGTTTTTCTGCTGCCAGATAGGCAGAGTCTCTACCTTGGAGACGATTTGTACTGTGCCAGTCACCGTCCTCACTAGGGAAGTGTCCCCTTCAGCCCTCAGGGAAACACATTCTAGGGCTTCATGGAGGCCTTTCAGGGTCCAGCTGTTTCAACTTTGTCCTCAACTCTGTGGATTGTGTGTCTACCTTAGAGGTTCACTCCAGGACTGGTTTTCCTTGTGCTCACAAAGCCCCTCTGGAAGCCAGGGCACATCATACTTGAACTACAAACCTCTGTGCAAGTTCCTCAAGGGAGCAGGCTGACATCAAGTGGGGCTCTGAGCTGGTCATGCTTCTCTTTACAGCCACTCTGGCTCCCTAGCACTGCTTTGTAAGATGATCTAGCATTTTGGAGCCTGCTTGCCTCTAAGCTGTACTTGAACTGCCACCTCAGTCCCTTTGTGTGTGCTGTTCTCTGTACAAATCCTACTGTCCTTGCCTGTTTTTCTCCCTGGATGAGCTCTGATTCCCCCTGCACCATCTCACATAGTCATCCGCAGCTTGTCTAGCAGTGCTTGAGAACAGAACATCCCTGCTTTCTCAGGCGGGCCCTGGGTACCAACCCAGTCAGCCTGCGTTGGGGTCTGGCTCAGAATCACCTGCTCTCCTTTTCTGGGTACCTCAACCCGGATCCTGAGCTCAGTGAGGGCAGGCACTGTGTCTTTTTTGTTTCCATTGTGTCCGCAGTCACTGTGTGGTGGAGCTCACAAAAGGCTAACATGGAAGAAGGAAGGACTGTTCTTGTTTGATTCCAAGCTTTTAGCAAAGGGAGCTTAAAGAGGAAGTACTGCATACTTACTTTTAAAACACTTTACCTTTTTATTTACCCCTGGTATTGAGTACAGTTTTTAAAGTAATAAATAATTCGTGTGTGATTCTTATTTTATCATGAAATATGATTAATCAGGTGCCTGCAATCTCAATTGGGTCATCTTCATAAAAAAGTACTTTTTGTAAAATACTAGGCCTTCCCAGTGCTCATACCTTTAATTATAGCTACTCAAGAGACTGAGGTCTAAGGATCCTGGTTTGAAGCTAGCCTCGGTAGAAAAGTCTACGAGACTCTTATTTCCATTGACCAGCAAGAAGCTAGAAGGAGGAGAGATATGCCTCTGGTGTGCTGACCTTGAGTGAAAAAAGCTAAGGGACAACATCCTGGCCGTAAGTCCAATCTCCATTATTGGTGCACACACACACACACACACACACACACACACACACACACACACACACACACCTTCTTAGTCCAGTCAATTATTTGTTCATGGGAAAAAAATCTACATTCAGCAATTTGGTTAAATGAAATCTTCCCGTAATATAACACCTCCTTCTTTCCAGGCTCCAGATGTGGGATGTATAGCTGGAGGTTTTTGGACAGCCTTGAATGAGCCCAGTCCAGCCCAGGAGCAGGTGGGATACAAGCCTGAGCTGGTGTATTTTCTGTTTCCATTTTCAGATGATTTCATGCTCTAGGGAAAATGCTTTGAAAAGAGCTCTCCTTCCACCAGCCCTTCAGCAGGTTAGTTTAGCTTAGTAATTAGCAATCACAATATGAGCTGGGATCATTATCCCCAAAAGTCAAAAGAAAAACACAGATGTTTTTAAAGCTGCACGGGAGAGATTTTGCTTTTGATTGTAATAATTTAGCATGCAAAATGAATGAGATGCTGGCTTTTCCTGGGCTTAATTTTCAAGGTAGGTTGAGGAAAATCCTACTGTTTTTATAAAGAACAGTCTGGAATGGAGAAGACTGGCAAAAACACACGGTGATTTTCAAAATCTAACAGGAAGCAAGAAAGACAGGATTGAATAAATTAATGAGTTTTCTGCTCCTGGGATTGGAGGTAACGCTTTCTCATCACTGAAAAGTTGAGGGATAGTTCTCTGTGCTGAAATGCAAAGCTACAGTTGTGTGCTTACAGCTTGGCATGGCTGCCACGGCCCACACAGAGATTAAGAGTGAAATAGGTCTGGAAAGAGTCCATCAGTCAGCACACCCTGCAGAGGATAAAGGCTGCTCTCTCTGCGTTTTCAGACCATCCCTGTGGGAACACTCCCATTTTCTCAGTGTAATTCCTCTATCACTACAGGAAGTGATTTATTGAGAAGGTCCTGAGCGGGTGAAGACTAACTTCCCCTCTGTGCTGTGAAGATTCCCTGGCATGATGGGACCACAGATGGATCAGATAGGAAAAAGACATACAGATTTAGTAACAAAAAAGGGAAGAAATCACAGCATGAAGGACCATTGTGAGTGACTCATGCATCCCTTGTTCTCAGGGTTGATGAGAGTATGGGGATGTCAGGGGAATAGCACATGATTTTTAGGAAAATCTCATTTGTTTGGAAAACATACAGTGGCCTGGGACAAAGTACCTTCAGCTACAGAATGAACAACAGATTTAAATACTTCTCTATGGGACCAAAGTAGAAGAGGATGGTGTCCAGGTACAGAGAGACTCTAGCTCTTCTTCCTGCAGTCTATATTTGGTCTTCTCTGTTCCTAGCACTTTAGTGAGGAGCCTGAGGGCAGCAGGTGAGGAGGTACATGAGGGAAGGATGTGGCCTTCATTGTAGTTTGGCCTCCACCCTGCTCCTGAGGTGGGGGGGGGGGTCAATGTTGGAAACACTTCAGGCCGAAGGCTAGTCATCTGTCCTCCAAGAGTCCATCCAATGCTGGCCTTGACCAGGGTAAGACATGGTTTCCTGGGCAATTTGCAGTCCTAGAGACAGGCAGGGATGTAAGTAGATATCACCAGCTTTAGGGCCAGCTTCATGGACAAGTAGAAGGGGCCTGGGTAGAACATGAGGAGGGGATAGTTACCTCATTGAGTCTTTCCTGCCTGGAGTTTACTAAGAATGGTTGATAAACATGGGCAACAGGTACCTATTTTTCTCTTTCCTTTCAGGAAGCATTTAAGGTTGGAAATTTCTCGTAATTTTCGAGGATGCTCTTACTGCCGAGAAGTGTGTGATTGCCCAGGACTCACAAGGCTGCGGGGGAAGGTTCTAGAGAGACAAACCAGCCTCCTGCTAATGTCAGCCTCTTGTTAAACACCTACAGGGACTCTCAGAGGAGGAGTCCAGGTTCTGAGTGGTCCAGGACCATCCAGTGTCTGACAATCAGGACTTCTGTGCTGTCTTTGCTCCATTCCCATAGGGGCCATATGCTTTCTTACGAGTGTCAGGGTAGGGCTGACGATATGTAAAGAACGGTGAAATGGGCAGGTATGTGATGGAATTACTTAATTATCCTTCAACTTGGATCATAGTAGAACCTCTGGCCTATGTCTTCTTTTCTTCTTTTCAGCCCTGGACCTCCTGCTACCTCAAAACACTTCCTATGTGCTGGCTATAGTCTCCTCCTCAGCCCTTCTCAGCAACTGGGAAGGGGAGGCACTTCTGGGCAGAATGAGGGACAGCCTCCCGTCTTGGGGGGACACTGGACTGGGGGATGGAGAGTCTGTTGCCATGAAATTCCTAACAGGGTCATTATGTCCTGTTGTATATAGATTTAGTCTGATTTTCAGGATCAGCAATTTCTTGGGCACTTAGAGTGTCTCCCACCCTCTCCAGATTTTCAATATTACAAATAACAACACAACCGATATCTTTGTATATTTAGCTCTGACTACAGACTGACTAACGCTTCTGGGATGAAGTCTTAAGATAATTTCTATGTTAAACCTATCCACATCTTAAAGACCCCTCTAATACTGCCCAGAGGCCTATCAGATGTCTCAGTGCTGCAGGAAGGGCCTGCAGCTCACCTGAACAAAGTGTTATCTTTGGCAGTTTATTGGAAGAAAAACAACATTCCACTGTTCCAGTTTTCCTCCATTTGTTTACTAGTGTTTAAAAAAGTACAAGTTTACTTTAATAATCCAATTGGCTTTTATTGGTAATACATGAATGGAACATTGTTTGACCTACATGCTTAGACATGTTGTCTCAGGACCTGAGCAGGGGAGGGCTCTTCTCAGGCAGAAAACGTTGATGGGGAGAAACAGAAATGGAATCAACGTGAAATAGATTTTCAGTTTTCTCTTTCTTACCTACTTACTTTCTCTCTTTCATTCTTTTTGTGGTACTGGGGGTTGAAGTCAGGGCCTTGTGCCTGCTAGGAGGTACTCTCCTGCTGAACCATGTCTCCAACCCTTATTTGCCTTGGTTATTTTAGAGATAGGGTCTTGATACCTTTTTACACCTGGACCGCAATCTGCCTGTTTTAGGCATCTTCTACTGTGAAACTACCACCAGTGTGAAACTGGGCTCAGCTCCCATGTGGTTTGGAATGAAGGCACATACCACCACACTAATCTATGTGCTGCAAAGGGGCCTTGAGGTCTTTTCTGCTGGGCTGGAAGCCAGGTCTTCACATTCTCAGTCTCCCAAGTGGCTAGAATGGGCCACTGATGCTTGGATTTAAAATTAGTTCTTAAAGCAGAGGATATTTCCTCATCAAGCTGGCCCATGACTTCTCAGAAGGTCGGATAAACAGATTAGTTTCAGTGTGGTAAACAGGAGACTTTAGCATGAGTGACTCCATATTGGTCTAGTCTAGTGGAGCTTGGTGTTAGGACCTCCATCCAACTAAAGGGCCTCCCGTGTGTTTCACTTAATAGTTGTAAGGCAGAACATTTTCCCCTGAGCTTTATAGTCGCTTGCACCTCTTCTTTTGTGGGTCCCCTCACTGCTTACTCACTCACAAGAGAGATATCCTTATGTGGGAGGGACACTGGGCCTCCGTGCTGACTGCCTTTCCTACCTTTTTCCATGTTAGCATTGGTCTCACAACCTGCCACTGCATCTGAGTTGTAAGACCTCCACCTTTGAGCTACAGATCCCTCGCCAGGAAAGAGTTGATGGTTGAACCTGTGGGTTTACGTTACTGCTTTCTGCTTTACCCCAGCTCTCTAACACTGAAGCTAATCTGAAACAGAGAGTTCAATGGGGAAGAAGTTCAAGAGATCGGGCACTTCTTGTTCCTCACTGCACAAACCACACGGCTAATTGCCCAATTTAGAGTGATTTGGCAGCAGCTCTGGCAGCAGGAAGTGGATTGCCTCAGCCCCAGAACAGCTGAGGATGTTTTTATTTGTTGGGATGTGTGTATAGGAAGTCCCATAGTGGCCTCTGGGGCCCAAAGAGCTGGTCTTGGAGTTGGGCAGACTGGGAGATGGGGTAAGACTGTTGGCGACCTTTTCATCCTTCAGCTACTCTGAGCTCTCCAGGTCTGTAGCATGTAGGATGCAGGGGTGATGGTGTGAAATGGTTCTTCCTGCTCTGACGCCCCCCTCTGGTCCCCATATTATGAGATGGGGTATGATATTTATTTTTGCCCTTATGCCATTGTGTGTTGAGACTGAATTTCCTTTCTTTATTTGTGAAACGGCATTATTCTTACAGTGTCGCATGGAATGTGCCTGCTAAGTTTCCCTGAGCTGTTGGGTTCTCCCAACAGGACTGGGGTCATGCACTTGGCAGGACTCCCGGCTGGCAGCAAATTGCAGGAAAGGACCTCCAGACCCCCACTTTGCAGTCGTCCCCACCACCACAGGAAATGGAAATGCAGCAGGAGGCTTCTGGGACTTAAAAAACAAGGCTATCATAAGCCAGCCTGGTGATAGCATCATGGCTGCTGGCTGCCAAGTGTTTTGTACGCCCCAGGTCCTGTGTGACAGAGACTCCACAACACACCAGACAATTAGGCACATGGCCCCTGCTCCCTCTGAGTCCCCAGAGAGAATTTTGAGTTTCACACACACACACCCACCACACACACACACACACACACACACACACACACACACACACACTTGCAGACTCATACAGATATTCTTACAGTCACAGGGACACACAGATGCACATTTTTTTTAATGTATAAACATTCTTAAGCATTTTCAGCATATATTAGGTATGTGAAGCCAGTTTCATTGTGACATTTGTATACATGCATACAATAATCAACCTCACTCCATCTATGTTTCTCCTCTCCCTTCTCCTTCTTAAAATAATTGCAACAATTCCATCATTATATTTTCATTTAGCTAATAAACTACTTGAATCCTATTCCTCTCCACCCACTGACACCACCTCCCAGCAGAGCCTGATTTTGTTCTCCTGTTTTTCACTGTGTGTGTGTGTGTGTGTGTGTGTGTGTGTGTGTGTGTGTTTGTGTGTGTGCATATGCGCTTGTGCCAGGGTTTGAACTCAGGGCCTCTTACTTGCTTACCTGGTGCTCTACCACCTGAACCATGCATCTAGCCCTGCTTTAAAGAACATGAGGCTTTAGTTCTAAATGGCTAGGTCTTGTCATTTATAGACCAGAAAGAGAAAGCTACAGCATTTAACCCAGGTTGTTTTATTAGAAGGATCTGATTCAGCTGGGCCAGCTGGGTGACAGGCGCAAGGCTTCTGGGGTGGAGGGGGGTGGGGCGAGGTGCTAGTAGTGAACAGTCTTGACAGGCTTCATGTCTTCCTTTTTGGTGGACAGCCAGTAGCATGTGCAGTGGTCTCTCAGCACCTTGGTAGCCTTGAGTTGAGAGGCATGGTCTGGATTCTGAGGTCTTCCAGAACCTGTCAGGACCTTGTCTGAGATGTGAATCCAGTCCACTTTATCCCTTGCTGTCCACTGAGTGGTACTATCACCTGATAGGAAAAATGTGGCCTGGGGCAGGGAGGACAGGTCATGCATACATGTACCACTCCAGGTCAAGAGGCGGCATTGGTTCGACTCAGCAAAGGTCAAGGTTTTCCCCTTAGTTTCTCAGGTCGCTGGCTGCTTTCACGATTCTCTGGTGATGTCTGATACAAACATGAGCTGCTTCACTGTCTGCAGGCCCAGTGAAACGAGAGGCACCCCAACAAATGATCCATGTTTGCAAAGAGATCGAGGTCTGTCCTCTCTAACAGACATGTGGAGGACTTTATTGAAAGCAGCTTCTGGAAACACCTCCCTTGTGTCCTGATCCCCAACAGCTTAGCTTCTCTGGGCCAAGCCGAGGTTTGAAGTCAGAGTTAGACGCAATGTATGGGTGCATTTCTCTATTCTGGCTTTCTTGGATGCTTCAGTGATTGCTTTGGGAATCCTCATGAAAACATTCTCAAAAGTGAAGTTTCTGGTTTCCCATTTTCTCCTGGCAAGATGGATGCCTAGGCTGCTCTGCTCCTCTGCTCTCTGGATAGGGTCTTTCTCATTGGCGTCCCAGTCCAGGAAGATTAACTGGCCCAGGTCACCTGTGGGGTGAAGGTGCATGATGCCATAGCGTAAGTCATCACACCTGTAAGGGCTGATGTTTTAAGTGTCACACCCAGAGGGGATGAGGATCTGACTTCCTATTTGGCCCAGGTGGTTGACAGTGAGGTATGATAGCATGGTGGAGCCGTGACATGCAGAGGTGGCAGTTACAGCAATGTCAGAATGTGACATCAGCAAGGCCCCGACAACCCAAGGATGGACTGTGGCCGCCATCTTCTCCCACGGTCCCCTGTGCCAGCTGTGTCTGACGGCCAACTGTGGATACAAAACTAGATGCACATTCTCACATACTCAGTCCCACAGACACATGATTACACTCACGCAAGTTCAAAGTCATATAGACACTCTCACACTGAGACAAATACACACTTCATATTTATGTGGACTTACATTCTCACAGTCACATTCATACATTCTCACACACAGAGTCTCATAGATACACACCCAAATGCACACACACACACACACACACACTCACACACACACACATGCAGTATCATAGTCTGTACCTGTGCACATGACCTGGAGTCAATGGCTGGCTCTTGGCCATCTCCCTGAAGAGGGACAAGAACGATGGAGGCCTACCCATTCAGAAGGGTTTTAATGACCTTTGTGCCATTCAAGAAGCTACAAAGATGCGAGGTGTTCAGCTGGGAGAAAATATGTCCATGTTTGTTGGCAGGAGTGCTGAATGCCTTTGTTTGGGCCACTAATTTTCTGCTGGCGACCCACCATGAATGAGCACTGCCTGTGGGACCGTGTAGAGGAACAGATTGGCCCACAGGTGCTGGTCAGATGTGTTTGGGGCAGCCATGCTGGACCTAGTCCTGGGCCAGTCCCTGGAGAGCAAAGAGCTGCCACCACTTCCCTGAACATATCATCCTCGGAGCTGGAGGCGAGGAGGCTGGTTCAGGACATTGAGGAGGGGGCAGGCTGAGTACGGAGTAGCTGAAGGCAGAGACTGAGCTTCCCTTTAGCGAGCAGAGCTAAACAGCCGAAAGTTAAGGATATTCAGGAGGGGTGGGGATTAAGATCAGATGGATCTGGATCCCTGAATGATCCCATTCAAGATTTCACTTGGAGGGGACTTGACAGGGCCAATGCTTTAGCTTTCACTTTGGGTGGTCCTTTGTCTCCTCTCTCCCTCCTCTTCCTCAGGTGGATTTAGCCAAACACAATTCTAGTAGCAATGGCAGGACATAAAAGGCCTTAGCAGCTCAGGGACCTACTGCCTTGGGGAGAAGAGGCAGAGCATGCATCTGTAGATGGCGGGTGCTAGCTACCTTTGCTGCCTGTCTTTACGTAAGTCCCTCCCCACTTTGTGCTGGTGTTGTGCTTCTTGGTTTCATGACCAACCACTCCAGTCCCCAGAGCTACCAGGAACCCTGTAAAGAAGCACTCCCAAAGGGTGGTGGGTAGGCACGCCTCACAGCTACTGCCAGGCTCAGATCAAAGGTCTGGGCAGGAATGTTATGGCACAGATGCTATTTATTCCTTTCTGGGTTTCAGAGCACAACCCCCAAAGCAGAAACCACTTGCTTCACAGTCCCCAACGGTTTCTTTCCAAGGATGATCCATACTAACCAAAGAAAGCTGCAGCAGGGCTGAGATTATCTGCTCAGCCTCCCTCTGTAAACCTTCACACTCCATTTGACCACTGTAAAACTCTGAGGACTATCATGTTACATTGATATCATCAGGGCCTGAGATGTCAACACAGGGAAAACTCACCCCAGTAGCCAAAGCCAATGGGAAGGGAAAGCTTTCAGAACCTTATACCTTCAAAGCAGCAAAGAGCATGGGGCAAGTTCAGTGAAATGGTGGTGATGTGGTGGGACCCTGATCTTTTCAATCCTTGGCAATTTGATGCTGAAATATGCCTGTCAATCAGGGGTAAACTTGGAATGGTTTTTCCACAGGCCATAGAGTGGGCTGGCGTTTACTTTCCCCGAGTCGGTCCAATTCCAGGTCCAAACAAACCCAAACTGCAGTTTTTAACATGGTGTATTTGGAGGTTGTGGTCCCTGCTCCCCTGCCCTTGATGTCTTAACCCTAAGCTGATGGCACTAAGGAGATGGCTAGATCAAAAGGGTATTACCGTAAGGAATGGGATTAGTGCCTCTACAAGAGGCCCCAAAGGGACCCTTCGTCTCTCCATCACATGAGGACACAGTAAAATGGCAGAAAGCAGGCCCTTACCAGACCCTGAACGTGCCTGTACCTTAATATTCTGCACATCCAACCTCTAGAATAGCAAGAAATACATTTCATTGGTTATAAGCCACCAAGTTTATGTGATTTTACTATAGCAGTCTAGATGGACTAAGGCAACAGTTTTAAAAAGTTATAGAAAACATATGAATTAAAGAGAGGACATCACAAAGGGAATCAAAAAACAAAAAGTAAAATTAGAGGAAGGAGAATATGAAAGGAGAGGAAAAATTGTGAGACCTGGAGAAAACACAATTTAGAGAAAATAATTGTGTCTAGAAATAACTTTGGGGATCAGTTCAAGGATGTGAAAAACTTTGAAGTAAACATGAAAGCAAACAACAGAATAAGGAAAATGGTAAGCGAAAAGCAGAAATTAGTAATATAGATTAAAAAAATATCAACAGCTGGTTGCCAGTGGCTCACACCTGTAATCCTAGCTACTCAGGAGGCTGAGATCTGAGGACCGTGGTTCACAGCCAGCCTGGGCATGAAAGTCCATGAGACTCTTATCTCCAATTAACTGCCAGAAAACCAGAAACGGCACTGTGGCTCAAGTGGTAGAGTGCTAGCCTTGAGCTGAAGAGCTCAGGGACAGCACCCAGGCAAAAAAAAAAAAAAAAAAAAAAAAAGGATCCACAGTTACACCTGAGAAAGATACAAACAAGGGTCTGGACTTGATTTTAAAACTTTATTTGTTTATTTTTGAGGCAGGGTTGGCCTCCAAATCCTTTTCCATCCCAAGTGCTGGGATTATAGGCATGAGCCACTATGCTTAACTCCAAAAGTTTTATCAGCATAAATACATAGCTCATAAGCATGACCATTTGTTTGGTAGCTATCTTCCCTATGAGACAATGCTTTGTGTATTTTATCTCTTTGGTCTGGCCCTCATAGACACTCATGAAATGTTCCCCATTCTATTCTCCTTATCATTTATGCCTTGTAGTTGCTTAATCAGAGCCTCGTGTGCCTTATCTGTCCGATGGGAAAAACAAAGCCATCTTCACAGGGCGACTGTGAGAAACCGTTACAGCCTTGTGTAGTTCCTGACCTATGGTAAACAACCAACCAGGGGAGGAGTCATAGTCATGATGTATGGAGTTGACTCAGACTCTGCCCTCTGCCTTGTGACCTTCTCCCCTGCACCTCCCCCAACCACCACCTCAGCCATGTCTCCTGGCCTCTGAAGGACAGCACCCGTGGGGCTGCACAGGCAGAGGGGCAGACTCAAGAGGGTGGGGCCACGCTGGCTAGAGAGAATGCTGAGTGGGTGTGCCAGATGGCTGTACCCAGGTACACCTGAGCTGTGGAGGGAAGGCCCTGCCCCAGCCGTTCTGTGTTCCTTTCGCTGACACTTTCTCCCAGCTCTCTATCATTTATATTGATTCAGCGTCACCTCCTCTCTGGCCACTTGCAGGCTGTGTGAAGATCTACCCAGTGCATTTACCTTGCCATGCTGCTCTCCACACAGTGGCATCATCAGTGGTCTCTGTACATTAGGAATATCCCCGGGGGAGATGCAGCTTCCAGGCTTGCTTGTTATTTGATTTCTGAGTTGATTCAGCAATGAGAGGGGCTGGTGGCAGATCCACGGTCGCCTCTCCACTTCGCGGGCCATTTCCATTAACTATTCCATTCCGTCTGCAGTTGGGCTCCAGAAGTGACTCCTCCCTTTTTCCTTCCAGTCTGAGGTGTGGTGGCTGTCTGTGACTCTAACCCTGGGGACGGTCTGTCCTGTCCATCTGGTGCCTTCTTACTTGATTGTCTACATCCAAGTCTTGCTCTTGACTACTTTCTTGACTGGGTCTGGACTGATACTCCTTCTCAGTGGGCTTCCCTCCCGGGAGAAAGAGGAGCTCTAGCCCTTTCCACCACTGGCTGGCTAGGTCAATTCATAGAGCTAACCAGTGTCCAAAACGATGGATTTCAGGCGCTGTCTGTTGACTGGTCATCTGTCTCTCTTACGTGATTATCAACGATTTGAGGTCAGACAAGTCCTCTTGTCCACTGCTGTGTCCCAGCCCCCAGCAGAGTGCTGGCACAGGGTAAGGGCTCAGGGAATATTTGCAACTTGCCTTTGGATGCCACTAATTTAAGACGTGGTCTTAGGAAAGTCATGTCTGGCCTTAGATAGGACATATGACAATATGCTGATCTGTTGTTAACATCTAGTGTTAAATGTCTGCAATTCTGTGGCTTTGCCTGGCAATGGCCATTTTATTTCAGCCAATTTGAAAATCATTCAAAATTTCTAATTTTTTCATCCTGAATTGTCAGTTTAGCTAATAAAAGTCAGAAATCACTGACTCCTTCGAGGGCTTTGTTCTACTGGAAGGTCATTTGTCCTGGAAAAAAGTGCTCTGTGTAAAGTGCTCAAGTGTGGGAACCCATTAAGAAGAAATGGAACAGAGATGCCATCACTCAGTATCAGCAATGGCCTGACAACACGGGCAGTTTGCACAATCCATTCCAAATACCAATAAATACATAATTAAGGCCTCAGGGGCAGGCAGAGTTCAGCCAGGTTCACTGGGGGCTGCAATGGGAATGGCTGGAGTCTTTAGCTTTGGACCTCAATGCAGCCGCAGGCCGGGCAGTCCTGTCCATATGGGCATACCACAACATTATCTCTCTCCCTCTCTGTCTCTCTCTGTCTCTGTCTCTGTCTCTCTCTGTCTCTCTCTCTCTGTCTTGTCAGTCGTGAGACTTGAACTCTGAGTCTGGGCACTGTTGCTGAGCTCTTCAGCTCAAGGCTATGGCTCTACCACTTGAGTCACAGCCCCACTTCTTTGGCTCCTCCCCATCCAATTTTTCCTGCTAGTGGTTTGTCTTTTTTCCCTTTCCTTTTCTTGTTCACAGTGTCCTTGATTGATAAAAAATTAAATTTAGTTAATTTGTTCTCTTTTTTATGATTTGTATTTTTTCTCCTTCAGTCCCTATCCTTATACAATCTGAGGTAGAATCCAAATCGTTTTGTATATAGACAAACATATTCTTCAACATTATTTATCTACTAGTTGGCTGCTGCTGCTTCTTCTTCTTCTTCTTCTTCTTCTTCTTCTTCTTCTTCTTCTTCTTCTTCTTCCTTCGTGTGTGTGTGTGTGTGTGTGTGTGTGTGTGTGTGTGTATGTGAGTGTGTGTGTGAATGTGTATAAGTGTATGTAAATGCATCAGTCCTGGAGCTTGAACTCAGTGCCTTAACACTCTTGTTTAGCTTTTTCTGCTCAAGCATGGTGCTCTATCACTTGAGCCATAGCTCTACTTCTGGCTCTTGGCTTGTTAGAGATATGAGTCTTCAGTATTTTTCTGCCAGGGCTGACTGAACTGGGATCTTCAGATCTTAGCTTTCCTGTGTAGCTAAGATTGAGTGTAAGCCATTAGTCACTGTCAAACCCTGTTTGTTTTTGGTTTTGGTCCATTGTAGGGCTTGAACTATGGGACTTGGGTACTGTCCCTGAGCTATTTTACTAAAGCTATTCTACCACTTTGAGCCACAACATCACTTCTGGTTTTCTGGTAGTGAATTGGAGATAAGTCTTACAGCCTTTCTTTCCCAGGCTAGCTTAGAACCGTGATCCTCAGACCTCAGCCTCCTGAGTAGCCAGGATTACAACTGTGAGTTGCCGTGCCCAGCAGCATTTCCTGGTATACTTAACTTTTTCAGATGAATAAAAGCAGTGATCTTAGACATCTTGCTTTACTCAAGATTTTAAAAGGGATGCATTAGTGTCAAATTTATGTTATTGTAATACTTCAATATCAATTTAATGTTTATGTAGATACATTTATTTTTTCTGCGAAGTTAAGTTGTTACTGTTTTCTAGACAGACATTTTACTCCTAAAATAGTGTTAATTTGTATTGAATACTCTTTTCTACTATGAATGTGATGCTTATATTTACTTTTAATCTAATATAGTAAAGTTATCAATAATTTGCTAAAAATAAATGATCTTTATAATTATAGGATCACTCAATTTGACAGTGGGTGGATGTGAATTGTTAAAAGCCTGGAAAGATTTCACAAGTATGTTCACAAGATGTAAATTGGTGATTTCGCTTTCCTATGCTGTTTTTATCTGGTTCCATTATCACGGTTATTCGGGCCTCACAAAATTGTCTCTCCCCTTCTCTTCACTGGAAAAAATCTCTTTAAAATCTCATGTGAAAGCTTGGCGGAACTCTCCGGCAGAAGCATCTTCACACAGACATATCATAACCACCAGTGTTTGGTGGGTACTGACTCACTTTTCTTAATGATAATAGGGTTGCTCAGGCTTCTGTGTCCTCTGGACTCAAATCTAGCACATTGACTCCTGGAGACTTTGACAAAGCTCAGAGGCCTCATCCTGCAGGCAGCCATTCACGACCATCTGCTGTCCATAGTGGACTAAATATCTTCCTATTGATTCCTACATGTGCAAGATTGTCATTTATTCATTCAAACAATACATTCAAACTTTTATCTAGTGTATTACAAGACTGGGTGCCAGAGAAACCACATGGAACACAATAGGCAAAAATCAGTGTCCTCACAGAAGACAGGAGGCAGAGATAATTAAAATGAATGAGCTTATGCTAGCATGGAGGGAAGAATGAAAGAAAAAGCAAAATGAGAATGCAAGGCCCTCAGTTCAGGCCCAGTACCCTATCACATAAATATATGTCAAGAATAAGGGATACAAAATTTTGAAAATTGCCATTAACTGGCCAAAAGAACCAAAGTGTTATGAATTCTGGGCCTGGGCACTGTCCCCGAGCTCCTCAGCTCAAAGCTATCACTCTACCACTTGAGCCACGGCACCACTTTTGGTTTTCTGGTGGTTAATTGGAGATAAAAGTCTCACGGGCTGGGCTGGGAGTTTGGCCTAGTGGTAGAGTGCTTGCCTAGCATGCACGACGACCCGGGTTCGATTCCTTGGTACCACATACATAGAAAAAAGCCAGAAGTGGTGCTGAGGCTCAAGTGGTTGAGCTCTGGCCTTGAGAAAGTCCAAGGGCAGTTCTCAGGCCCTGAGCTCAAGCCCAGGACTGACCAAAAAAAAAAAAAAGTCTCACGGGCTTTCTTGTGCCCAGATTGGCTTTGAACCGTGATCCTCAGATCTCAGCCTCCTGAGTAGCTAGGATAACGGGCATGAACCACTAGCTCTTGGCCCAAAGTTTTAAAATGAAGTTATCAAACATCTTCAATAAACACAAATAACACATCCCTTTCAACTATAGCTTGCAAGGGATTTCTCCCCAACCATAGAGATGTTTCCATCTAGAGAAGAGACAGACTAGAGTCATTTTCACTTAAAACAGAGTCCAGGCCTCCAGCAACTCATACACACACAGCTGGGGCAGAGAGGAGCTGTACCCCTAGGTCTGTGTTACCCACTCTGATGCACGATGCCCCATGGGATAGAAAGGTGGATGTGGCCTTAGGGCTGGCCTGGACCTCCTGCCTCTGAACCTTGGTGATGGATCTGAGTAACAGGCACACTGCACTGCAGGGTGAGCTGGCTGGGTTGGAAGTGGGCTAGAAGTCAGTCTTGTTGAGAAGACAGCCACGGTGGATGTTGCTAAGCACACAAACCCTCCTCCCGCATTCAGCGTCACAGGAATATTCCCAGGCCATCTGTCTGAGATCATTTAAATGCATAAACCCTTGCTGCCTTTTCTCCTGGCGTTTGCTAGAACTAATGGGATGAATGTTACACACTGCGAGGGAAAATGTGTCTTCCTCTGAGTGTGTCATCAAAACAGTGACAGCATTTGAAATTAACTGGGTAGGTCCATTTTCTTAGCAGGGTGCAAGTGATGTTTCCTGCATCCCTAGACAGTCAGAAGTGTCTTTATGTGCTTGGCACTTATGCATCATGGGTGAGGCTGGCATATCTTTACGTCCGAAAAACAAACTTTAAGTTCATTAAATCATAACAAGGCTTGGTTTTAATCACATCTACACTTTGTAAGTATGGGGGGCTTTTGTTTGTTTTTGTTTTTGGTGCTGGTTTTGTGGGTTAAACTCAGAGAACCTCACACTCATGCTGATTTTCTCCCTCAGACCTCCACTTTGGCTTTTTACTGGTTAATTGGAGTTAAGAATCTCTCGGGGTGTCTGCCCAGGCTGTCAGATGCTCAGATCTCAGCCTCCTCAGTAGCTAGGGCTACAGGTGTGAGCCACCAGCACCCGGCCATGCCTGGTTTTGATATTATCTATTCTTTATGAGTTTTGTTGTTCTTGTTGTTGTTGATTGTGGAACCGGAATTCAGGGCCTGAGCATTAGCAGGGTCTGAGCCCAGCCAGCAGCAGGGCAGAGCTTGGAAACATGTTCCTGATCGAGTGTCTTCTGTGCTGGCCATGAGCCCTGACGATTGTATGGTGTCACACCACTTTCTGACGTGACGTAGAGTTGGGAGGTTCTTTAATTCAAGGCTACTGCTCTACTACTTTGAGCCACAGCTCCACTTCTGATTTTTGAGAGATTTATTGAAGATAGGAGTTCCACAGACTTTTCTGTCCAGGCTAGCTCCAAACTGTGATCCTTAGATCTCAGTCTCCTGGGTAGCTGGGATTACAGGGATTAGCCACCGGTACCAGGCTTTTTGTGAGTTTTTAAGACCTTAGGACATATTAATTTCTCCCCAAAATGATAAGAAAGGACTGGGTGAGCAGTCAGGAGTTGTCACTTAATAGTAGCCATCCATTCTGATAAGTGATTTGTCAGATGACTGAGTCAGCAGGGCATCAACATGACATGGTGTACTCACACACAGCCAGACAGCGTGTGTACTCACACATAGTGAGACAGCAGTGACGTCACCAGTCTTATCTCCCAGGGCCACTCATATCTGGTGTTTGCCCTTGAAAGAGGTATTGCTGTGCTCCTGACTGTACTGAAAATAGCAAGGTTTTCTTTACTAAAACAGAAGTGTGCAGCTACTGTACTGCTTGCTAGCCATGGATTGCTGGCCCCTGCCCCATGCCAGCCCCGACACACCCAAAGACAGGTGGCACCCCTTGACCCCCTTCTTTCCTGCCCAGAGTGATTCTCTTGAGACTCTTCAGATTGCAACCATGTTTTAGGGTTTGTTGGTTGGTTGGTTGGCTGGTTTGCTGTTGTTGTTTGTTTTGTTTTCTGTTTCTGCTGAGATGGTCAGTTGTGAGATTAAGTTGGTCCAGGATTTGGGAAGATATTCAAGCAGGTTGAGATGATATCTGATACCTTCTAATCCAAGCCAGGCACCTCGTGGAAGTCTGATGAACATCAATTAGTTCAGTGAAAGAACAAAAAGACGAGATCTTTCTTCATGGAGCAGGAGAAATGATGGCATGGCAGTTGACTTAAAAGCCTCTATTTTAGGTCCTTTCTCTTTAAGAAAAGTGCATGTGTTCATATTCATTTTTAATATCTAGGAACCTCCAAGTTTCAGCCTGAGGCTAACTAGAAAGATGGGACACTTGTGGAGAGATTTGGCCAAGTGTCAGAAGGGAAGGGGCTGGGGTGTCTTTTGCCTGCCTGAGGGTATCCCTGGCTGCAAGAGCAATTCTACCAAGGACTTTATTTCAAAAGCACATTGTTCCTTTTTGGAGCTATTTTGTTTCCTTCTTTATTGTCTTGTTCCATTGCTTGAGTCTCCCAGGCTCTCATCACCCCCACATTCTTTCCTATTTGCAGGAGAGGAAGGGGTGGTTTGTTACAGTCCTCTTGGGACTAAACTGGCTGTGACCTAAAATCTGGGTCACACAGGGAGGCTGTGTGAGGGCTGAGGGAACACCTGGGAGGGAGGGGAGGAGGGGGGGAAAGAAAGAGGGAGGGAAGGGTCCCATGGTCTTCAGTGCTAGTCCACCCAGCAGCAGGGCAGAGCTTGAAGACATATTCCTAGCCTAGTAGTGTCTTCTGTACTGGCCATGAGCCCGCCCCAGTAATGGCACGGAGTCACACTACCTTTCTGACAAGACATAGAATTGAGAGGTTCTTTAATTCTAGGCAGTTGCCTCAGTTTCCCTTCTTAGCATGTCATGTCTAACCAGATGGTAAGACTTGAAAACCATCCGCAGGCTGCAGTCTCTGAGCTGACCCCTGTCCAGGGGGCCCCCTGTCCCTTTAGCTTCTGCCCCAGAAACATTTTCCAAAGTCTCTTCCATTCCCCTTGGTTTCAGTAGGCTAGTCCATAGTTTTGAGCTTCCTGTCCATCTCAGATCTGAGTCTTGCTTGTGGGCTGGGGACATGCTGAGCACACACAAGGCTGGTGTCCCTCTCTTCTGTACCTTCCTCTTTCCTGTGCATCCCTCCCCGCCAGTGAGCCTGGTGCCCAGCTTCCTCGAGCAAGCAAAGTGAGCTGCCTCCCCTGCTCTTCAGCAGGCTTCTGGTGGGGATGGATTTGAGACCCAGAGGCCTCAGGGGCCCAGCAAGGAACAACATTTGGAAGCCTAGGGCTGCACATCCTGGTTGGCTATTCCTGCATGTGGGCAGGAAATGCTGAGCTGCCGGCACACCTGTGGAAGCACAACAGCTGCCACCTGCTTCTCCAGGCTGCGGGGAGACCCCAGCTGGGAGCAGCTGGATCCCTAGAGCCTTGTATGATCTGGCTGGGCTCCCTGGTACCACTACCACCTCTGCTCCTCAGAGACACTCCTAGGCATCTTGTTCCACTTAGGACCCCTTAGGAGACCAAGAGCAACCCGTTATGAAAACAGCAGGCACTGAGACTGCATCACAGCCAAGCCCTCTGCCTTCTGCATTCCATGGCTGCCTCCTCCCCCTCCCCTCCCCCTCCCCTTCTCCTTCCCCTCCTCCTTTTTGGTAGTACTGGAGGTTAAACAAAGGATATTGCCCTTGCTTGGGAAGTGCTCCACCACTTGAGTCATACCTCCCATCCTTTTCAATGTGGATGTTGAGATAGAGCCTCCCCGTTTACCAGGACCAGCCTTGAACCAGGATCCTCTACCTACGGCCTCACACATAGATGAGATGGGGTGTACTACCAAGCCCGGCTTATTGGTTGAGATGAGGGGCTTTGTCCAGGCTGCTCTTGAACTATGATTCTTCCGATGTCCACTTCCTGAGTGGCTGGGATTCTAGGGCTGCAGCCCCTGGCCTTCATTATCTTCTTGCTCCTGTCCCTCTGGATATGGTGTTTTTTATACTGATAGATAGAACTAATGCATGTAGCAAGGAAAGATCCTACAGGCCTGTGTGTTTCTGGAAGCCTCTTAAGGAGTAGGGTGTGTTCAGGGGAGTCTAGATTGCAGCAGGAATCATAATTGGAAGCCCGTTATTACATTAATTGCCCGTGGAGTAACAGCTTCCCAGGAAGCTTTTAGCATCCTACGTTATGGCCATGCCATCTCAGGCTCTGTGGAGAGGAATGTGGCTCTTCAATTATACATGCCCTGTGCCTGGCCGCAGAGTCAGCACCCAGGGACAGGGGGAGAGGGGAGAGGTTCGCACTGGCAAGCTGGAGCCTGGGATGCCAATCCCCTGAGACAAGGAAGGAACAAACACTCACTTCTGAGGCTGCCTCACTGGTTCGGCCCCCTCCCCCCTGGGCTGCCCCTCTTGGAGGAACTTGGAAGTGACAAAAGTCGCCTGATGGATGAAGGATAAACAGGAGAAAAGGCACCCCAGTTGCAAATCCCTGCAGAAGAGGGGATTGCCAGAGTGAACACAGCACAGGAAATACTTGTTTCTGTTGGTTTCCGGCCCTAGATCTGGAAATGGAGGTATTTAGGTGACAAGTCTTGCAAAGCATCGAATTCACACCTTCGGTTTAGGGACAGGGATGCTGTGACCCCTCCCCCAGAGCCCCACACAGGTGGTGGGAAACTGAGATGCTTCTCTGTAAGTATAGAGGGAGGACTCAGCCAGACTGCCTGTGACCTGTGTTGACTCATATTTGGTTTCCAGGTCTCAAGGGACAGAAAGCAAACATTGCTTATGGAAGGCCCACATTCTTTAAAATGGGAGCAAAATGGAAATGTCTAGAAAGAAGATCTGTGCTCTCCTGCATAGGGTATAAATGAAGGAAGGAGCGAGCTGGGCGGCCTTGGCCTTCCTCCTGGGGTCTCTGAGTGGTGGCAGTGGGAGCTAGTCCCAGCAATCCCGTCTGCAGGCTGTGATGGACAGAATTGCTTGTTTCTCCCTCAGAGTCGTGTTGTGCAGCCCCTACCCCTTTGGGGATGGTATTGGGAGATGAGGCTTTAGGGGTGATTAGAGTTGGATGGGGCATGAGGCTGGACCCCCTTGTGTCCTTGTAAGAAGAAGCACTAGCACTGAGAGTGTGGCTCAGAAGTAGAACATTTATCTATCATGTTCAAGGTCCTGGGTTTAACCCCTAGCATGAGAAAACGAGAGATAGAGAAGGGTGGGGCATGGGGAGTTTGCCCTCGCTTGTCCTCCTGCAAGTGAGCACATATTTTTAAGCCAGGAAGAGGCCCTCACCAGAATCCAGCCACATCGGCACCCTGATTTTGGACTTCTAGACAATAGAGATTATTAATGCTTACTCAGTCTGTGGTGATGTAACACACTAGCTGTTTTGTCTCCAAGGATCTCTGACTCTTTCTGCATTTAGATGAAATAGTTTAGCAAGGAAAAGACATTGTTTTACTCAGAGCAGTGTCATGCCTCTCTTACTTGGGAAATGTGTTCTCCAGGCATTGGGGTTCAAACTGAATAGTAATTCTATTCCTAAGAGCTTGGATGGCACCTGACGAGCCTTGACATACATTGACTACTGAGAAGGGCTATGGAAAGCAAAGACCAATCAAGTTATTCCCTCTTCCCTGGCCCTTCATGGTCTATCACCTCAAGGGTTCTGCCCCAAGGGAGAGAGAGAGTTAGATTGTGAGCCTGGGGAGACCAGGGCCATGCTTTTCCTGCACTTAGAGAGGACCTCTGTGAATACTGGATGGATGGAAAGGTGATGGAGAGGAGAGTTTTGGAGGCCAATCTTGGCTTTGCATCCAGACTACCCTCAAGGCTATCCCTGAGCCTGCAATTCCTTGGTTTTCTCCAGAGGGTCGAACAAGCCAATGTTGTCAGCTCCTTTCATTTAAATACTCTGATTGCATTGGCATTACAGCCTGCAAGAGCAAGTATCCTGGTATATGCACAGAGCGGATGTCTTCGGGAGGCTTGGCAAAAACGCCTGGCCATGGGTCCTGTGAGACTCCAGAGGCCTAATGAGCTCACGCTGGGACAGAGGCAGCATGGGCCTCCCTGCAGTGCAGCTCCCAGCTCTGGGAATGCATGCAGTTCTGTTGTGGACACAAGGCGGAGAGCTGTAGCTCAGATCATTCTGCTCAACCCAGAGTGGGCTTGATGTCTGACAAAAATGCCATATTCAGGTGTAATTTTCCTCCTGTTATAAATCCATTAGGAAATTAAAATACTCAACTGTGACTAAACTAGGGAATGGAATTTTCTTCAGAGCCCCCAGGTAAAATTTTTTTCCCATAGTAAAAGCAGAAATCCAATGAATCCAAACCTTCTCGCTGATGGCTAAGTTCCCCGAGGTGGCTTCTAAGTGCACTCTTTAAGGACTTAAGGCTGGGACAGTGTGTCGAAAAGGTGATATAGGAGCTGACAGTGTTTACCCCAGGCTGGAACTCTGAGCTTTGGCTCACATACAATAAGAAATAGCCACTGGAGCCCTGAGGTGTGCAGGAGAGGGAGAGGAGAGGCAGGCTAACTTAGAGATGTCTAGGATCCATCCAGACCACAGCAGGTCACAGCTGGTTTTGTGATATTCAGAGCAGGGTGGAAGCATGCTGAAATGATTGAAATAATATTGACCAGGGCTGGCTGGGATATCACTAGGGAAAGTTAGAATACAGCCAGATCGTGGCTGTTTACACCCAGGACTATAATGACAGAATTGGCACAACCAAGAATGTTAGCGTCTGACACGGGAACATTCTAATAATTCTCTACTTGTCTAGAAATCAGAGTTGCAGGAGATCTAGGTCTAGTACAAACTCAAGATCTGGGCCTAGGGATGCAGGATAAGTAACACAGGGCTCTGAGAAGTGGTGCAGCTCCGCAGTGGGAAGAGAGGCTCTGAGTTCTTCCCTGTGGCTATGCTGTATAAAGGCAGGAGTGGAGCTGATCCATCACATGGCCTCCAGAGGAGTAGAGGGAGATGGGTAGAGGGGCTACAGCATTGGGCAGGGGCCGGGGGATCTAAGACCAGCCCTAGCACAGCAGATGCTCAGTCTCTGTAGTAGAAAATAGGAGCATGGAATGATCTCACCGAGGAAACAAAATATTCTCTGTTGAACCCTAAAGTCAGATAATGGTTTTTGCACAACTTGATTCAATCTATGTCCTAGTTACAACACAAATGTTGGCTAATCTGCCTACAATGCCACTGATGGTTTAAAGCTGTCACCCGGAACTTATTGACATGGATCCTGAACAAAGAGTTCTGTCTTATTAGTAATTTTGTGTTGGGGACCCTGTTCTGATTCCATTTTTGTCTATAACTAGATGTGGGACCTGCTATAACAACCCCTTGGAGTCTCATTTTCTGTAAAAATCTATAAAAGTTTGTGTAGATACGGGAGGATCATTCATACCCAGAATTTATATAAAAATCACCAAAGATGATATTTTTAAGATGTGCAAAGCCACACCACACACTGAATCTACTGAGTCAAGACATCCACAGTTAGCTTGGGGAATTTGGATGTCTAACGAGCTTTGTGTGTGATTGTAGCAAGGACAAAGAGCCAGGAAGTGGTCATTAGATAACGCTAGCTTCTTTAGATGAATGACAACCCAAATTTTACTAGTTCAATGTAATCTGTCTTATCCTCATTGTTGTTGTCATCTTTCCCCTCCTCTCCCTCCTCTCCCTCCTCTTCCTTTCTCCTCCTCCTCCTCCTCCTCCTCCTCCTCCTCCTCCTCCTCCTCCTCCTCCTCCTCCTCCCTTCTCTCTCTCTGTCTCTCAGGATTGAGGTCAGTGATTGTGCTTGCTAAGAAAATGCTTTACCACTTGAACCACATCTCTGGCCTTTGTTCTTATTCTTGTAAAATCTAGCTGCTACCTCAGCAGCCATCCTCCAAGGAGCCCTTGGATCACTCTTGTTTTGTCTGTCTTGTGTCTCTGTCATCTTCAAAGCCACCTTGATACCTCTGTGGTCTCCAGGGGTCATCTCTGCTCTCATAAGCTGGAAGGGAAGAATGGAGAGCATGCCATGTGGGTGGTTCAGATGAGCCAGGTGGGAGGGAGCTCATTTCATTTCTGTTTCTCCTCTGAAGAGTTCATGACATGGCCACACCCCCTGCAAGGCAGGCTGGGAAATGTAGTTCATGAACAAAGGAGATGGATTTGGGTGACAGCTGGCAATGTATTGCAGCACTGATATGAATACTGTGTAAGATTGTTTTCAGCAACAATGATCCTGAATGTTCATCTGTTTTGCAGCCAGTGTTCAGTCAGGATGTCTGGTTCCTTCCGCCTTGCATTTGAGATTCTCTGTATTGCTTCTAGCCCAGATGGTATCTCTATAAGCAAGGGCTATGTCTACTCATCATTCTTCCTGTTCCCCAAAGCACCTGCACTCTGTTTTATACATATTATGGACTCAAATGTTAACTGGGTGAATGTCTTAAATATGTGATTTGTATAAAATCCCTAAGCCTGGTGCCTGTAGACTTGAATTCCATCCTGGCTCTATTTCATATACTGAGTCTCTCCTTAAGCCTCAGTTTCAGTAATGTTGGGTGACAACAGAATGGACCTCATGAGGTTGCTGGAAGGATTAATGAGATAATGGCAAGGGTGTGCTGAGTGTAGCATGTGGGCACACATCGGCTTTCCCTCATCATTGTGTGGGTTCGTGCCATCTCCACAAAGTCTCAGCAGAGGTCATGTTGCAGACTGTTCTGCATCTATAAATGGCCTGGAAGCCTGACACCTTGGAAAATAACTTCTAGACTGTTCAATAGTTTCTCCAGGGGTTCAGCTAAACCCTGTGGAGTCCCAGCAGGCTGCAAGACAGCTGCAATGCCACCATCATTCCTTCCATTTTTTGAGTACTTGATGGCACTGTGGATCTTTCACATGTGTTGTCATGTGACTCCAGCTGATTGGCTCAGGGTGACAGAATTCAAGGCCTATAGACCTGTAGTCAGTGACCAATCTGAGAACTGGAACTACAAAGTGTGCCTTTGGGGCGTACCGGCCCCCTGTCCCTCTGTTCCCTGGGCTTCTCATTGCTGAGATCTTGGTGACACCTTGTAGAAGTTTGCTAAACAAGGGACTGGAGCAGGTGACCTAGTGATTGGGCAGCAGGGGGCAGGCATGATGTCAGCACTGCAGGATTGTCCTGTAGCAACAGAGAGTTGGAGAGGAATATGTGTTCCAGAGTAGAGAAAGAAAGAGACTAAAGAATGGGAGAGATGGAAAGACAGAAATAGACTCCTAGACTTCTGGTGATAAAGAGAGAGGGACATGAGGTTCTAATGACATCTTTCTTCTGCCTGCATTCTGCTTACCCTCAAAGTAAGACCTTTCCTTGCCTTCCTGACTGAAGTGCAGCAATAATAGTGCAGCAAGGCTTGGGTTCTGACCTGTAGAACTCAGTCTCAAGGTTGTTCTGTCATTCAGTGTTAGTCCCCAACTTTGATAGCTTTTTACTCCATCAGAGGCTAGGAACCTCCATGGTAAACTGAAGCCAGTTTTCCTGGAGTTCTCTCAAGCTGGGATGTTCCCTGGCTTCTACAGTGTTCAAATCACCCTCCCCTCAGCTCCCTGGATGCTGTCTTCACTTCCGGGAACTTCTAGGGCTGAGGAAGCACTGGAGCAATAGCAGTCCTGATTCTATCCTGATCAATGGACAGAGCTCCTCCCATATGCTGTCCATACTACATAGATACCTGCACAATATATACACCACACACGCATATACACACAAATTATACATACATACCACACACCCAGACACATGCCACAAGATCACATTTACACACAAACACCACACACATCCAGACATCCACACCACACACACCATGCACATCACACACAGACACATAACATATAGACACATCCAACACGTATCTAGACACCCACACAAACCAGACACATCGCATTCATAGGTCATGTACATACAATGCCACGTACTTACAAAAACACATCTACTTAAAAATTATACCATGTATGTATACCACAGACACATGGGACATACCATAGAATATATACAACACACACACACCCCACCACACGCACACGCCACATATTCCATGCCATTTCCTGTTATCCTTCACTGTCAAGGTGACCCTCGCAGTCTCCTCTTCACACCAACTGCATCCAAACTGTGGGCTTCTGAGCCATTCAGCAGTATTCCGGCTGTGTTCCCAGCTCCCCTCATTTCCTCCTATTGTTCCAGGGAATGTGTTTGAAGCTTGTGTGTTTATAAGGAGGAAATGGCAGCAGGATGGCCTGTGGTGGTGGCATTCATCACGGACGGGGTGTGGGGAGGTTTGAAACAGGAGGGAGGCCGGTGATCCTGGCACCTCTCCTCCGGCTCCTTTTCCATGGTTTTGGCATACAGTTGCTAACCACCCACTCACCCACTTCACCCATGGGAAGACACAAAGAACCAGGAAGTCTGGCCCCAAGTCCAGAAGGGACGGGAAGGAGCCACTGGCTCAGGAGAGAGCTGCTGGCTGACACTTGCTGGCTGCTCTGGGCTGTGGGCCTGAGATGGCTAGGCTCCATTTTATTCTGTTTTAGATATGAAGAAAACATGACTTAATAGGATGTGACATCATGATTGGGTTAAAAACAACATGATTTGAACCTGGGTCTCCTGGGACTTGGCCACTAGACTTTCTACCTTGGAGGAGGTGGGGTGGGGGTGGGGAGGGAATCATAGGAAAAGAAACAGCTTCCTATGTGACCTTAACTAGGTGCATAGAAGGCTTTGGGGTAGCCAGGGGAGAAGACCAGGTCTTCCTGCTGGTCCCTAGGTTCTCAGCCACTCAGCCTCTGAAATATCTTCACAAAAGGACTGATTTTAATCAGGTGTACACTAGAGCCAAGTCAGTTATCTGAAAAGAGACCTCAATGGTTTGCTCAGTCACCTGGGAAGCAGCCTTATTCCTCTCTGGCTTTTCCCTCCTGTAGGCCCAGTCTTTCTCCTCCAGCCCCAGGTTCTTATCTCTAGACTATAGTAAAATCTCAAGTAGAAGGTGTCTTTAGAATGACATTGAGTGATCTTTGTCATATAGATAAAAATATGATTTCATTTTCTTTTTCAAATTCTCAGTGGAAGAGGACTATTAGCCCTTTTTTTTTTCTTAAGTATTCAGGGGGCTGATGTAGGGGCAATTAGAGCAGTCACTTAAAAAATCCCCAAAGTGCTTTGAAAGTGGTGTGCTAATGGTGATTGAATTATAAATTCAAGCTGGGTTCATGCTAGAAAGAGGAAAACCTTGCTGAGCTGTGCTCTGATCTGCAAACTGGGACCAGAGGATCGTGATGGTGGAAGGTGCCTTGAGCTAGCAGCAGTGATATTACAAGGTTACAACACAGAGGTGCCCCAGAGGAGGTGGGAAGGGAGTCAGTACAGCCAATCTGAGAAGCAAGCCCTCTCCAACCTTGGGAAAAATCCCTTGACTACTGGATGGATGGACTGAGTATCAGATTTACAAGCTGTTGGTTTCAAATGAAAGCAAAGGTCTCTCAGTCCAAGAAGGATGAGCCTGGACTGGGGATTCGAAATCACAAAGAGCAGGTATGGCTATCCAGAAGCCACAGCTACGCCTTTCCTGGCCATGAAATGGGTTTGTTTTACAAACTCATTGTTTACAGGGAACCCCTGGGGATGTTTTGCAATATGAATTACTGCTTAAAAGCAGGGTGTGTGGGGTGGGGTGGTTATAAGACTGATAATCTCTTTCTCTGTGATTATTAGAATTAAGAGAGCTAATTCAAGCACAGAGTGCAGAGCACTATAGAAATAGACACATAGTCCCTGCAGCACTGTCTCAGACTCTCTGGGAACTGGGTAGATTTAAAAAGCACCCAAATTATCTTCCAAAGAGACTGGGGAAGCTTGGGATGGACCCCCCCCCCCCCAGCCATACTTTCCCAGGTGTTGTGGGAGGGAAAGTACTTCTGGAATGCCAGCCTCACAGGAAATCTCAGCAAAAGCTTGAGTGAAGATTTGCCTAGACCAAAGCTCACTCAGTGGCTTCTGCCATAGTTAAAGCCTTTGAGAGCATTGTCTGTCCTCACTGCCTGTGGTCTCTACTCCCAATCTTTTATGTCTGCCTTCCCGGATGGATTTGTCCTCCTCACGCTTGGTATTAACACGATACACATTTTACTAGAGTCCCTCGGTATCCATGGAGATGGTTCCAGGAACTCTCTAGGATATGAAAATCCACAGGTGCTCAAGTCCCTTCTACAACCCAGCATAGACTTCTCACAGAACTGAACACGCATTCTCTTCTGCACTTCAAATCATCTCTTAAGGACACAGTGACCAAAACAGGGAGCTTGTGTACTGAATTGTTTAGGGACTAGAGGCAAGAAGAAAAGATCTGCACACTCTCAGTACAAATGAGATTTTGTTTTATGAATTTATGTTTTTTTTTAAACAAAATGTTGTTTTCTTGCAGTATGGGGGAATCAAGCCCAGGCCCTCGAGCATGCTAGGTGAGAGCTCTACTGATGAGCTGTATCCCATCCCTTAAAAATCTTTTCAGTCCATGGCTGGTTGAATGTCTGCCTGAAGGCCCCAAAGACACAAAGACTCATTATATTTCTTAGCTTTGCCATCACCAGTTTCCCTACTAGAGGATAAGCTCGCTCAGGGCAGGGATTTCATCTGGTGAACTCAGGACTGTGATTTTAATAACTAAAGTGGTACTGGTTGTTGGAAGGGATTAAATGATTCCCCCCCAAACAAGCATGTAAATTTAGAGACTATGAAATACTCATTTTTTTCCATTGGATTGCCCAACTGAGATGGGTCCCACGTGATCCTCTCTGGCAGATAAGCTCCAGAGGCTGGTAAATGTTCCCAAGGTGACTGGCTCCCAGCCCTGGGCTTTAGCCCCTGCTGCCTCTAACGAACAGCTTGATTCTAGTTTCCCGGATGACTGGTAGGGGTAGCCTCATGTCCACCAACTGTGTTACTGAGTCAAGAGTGAGCAGGAACAGAACAGAGAGTCAAGTTGGAAGTGACCTGTATTAACCCCATGACCCAGTACCTTCCTGTGCTCATCCTCGCTCCTGGGCTGGCCTGCAAGAGCCTCCCTAGCTGCCGTCATTGGGCAAAACATCGATTGCATGATGCATTGGTTAAGATATTACATTTGGGGGTGTAATTAATTTCAAGGCAATTAGGTACTCGATATTTCATATTCTGCCTGCCAGTAGGAATTAATAGAAAACCTTTCAATCACCAACAGCTGCAAAACCATTTCTAGCCCCAAAGATAATCAATATTACCCAGCAGAGCTTCCTTCTATCTGCAGACAGAAGGCTCTTCATTTCCGGTCTTTTTCATACCAGAGAAGCAAGTTCCATTTCCAGCTAGACCGTGTCCCTGTCCTTTACCTGCAGTCTTTACATGACACAGGAATTCAGGTGACTTCTTCTATTTATCTGCATGTCAAGATCTATGACAGAAGTGTTCCTAGAAAATCCTGCCCTTGAGAGTTTGGCCTAGTGGTAGAGTGCTTGCCTAGCATGCACAAAGATCCGAGTTCGATTTCTTGGTACCACATACATAGAAAAAAGCCAGAAGGAGTGTTGAGGCTCAAGTGGTAGAGCTCTAGCCTTGAGAAAGTCCAAGGACAGTGCTCAGGCCCTGAGCTCAAGCCCAGGACTGGAAGAAATTAAAAAAAAAGAAAATCCCACCCTTGAAATGGAGGGGAGTGACAACCATGTCATGGAGAACATTAGTGTTCGCTTCCTGGAGCCCTTTTCCAGAGTTGCTGGTGCCTTTGATGGAATCTTGAGAATACAAGAGCCCTTGGTCTGGCCCCTAAAGCCTGTGACGGACCTGGGATGGACCTAGGTTCTCCAAAGGTCATCTCCACACATCTTCTCTTCCCTCAGCCATCAGACCCAATTCAAGGATGGCGTCCCTTTCCTGCTGACACAAGGATGAAAGTCCTGCTTGCTTGACAAGGCCCTTGCTATCCTGTCTAGCTCTTTCCAGATCCCTCTCCTAGGTGGAAGCTTGATGTGGACGTAGGGGATATGGAACAAGATTTGTTATTTTTGTTGTTGTTGGATATTACTCCTTCTGTTGTATTTTCTCATCTCCCCTCCTTTTTCCCATGTCTATATCATAGAAACTTGAGGGATACTTGAATGATGGAATAAGGGGAATGGGAAGATTTTTCTATGTTAATAGAGGCAACCTCAGAATTATGTTCATGTCACAGGCAAGGGGACCATAGGTCAATCTAGTTATTGAGGAGACACAGAGAATGTTCTAGGAGAAAGGCATCCTCTGTACTGGCTTCTTGGATATGAGCCCATTGGAAGCAATGCCAGGTCTTACTCTCTGCTGAGGAAACGCCACAGGGTGTCTTTCCCACTGCCTTGAATGTATTGTAATGGCCCACAGGCTCCAGTCTTGGAGATGCCATAAGGGTTCTGAACACTGAGGGGAAAGGTGCCAGCTAAACACCTCTTGTAGAATAGAGGGCTGTATCGGCCTCAAAGGTCTGAAGTCAGACAGATGTGACAGGGGCAACTCGGTGGCCAGTTGACCAGGAGGGAGCAAGTGAGGTGGGAGTAAGCCTGGGAATGCATGGGAGTTCGAGAGCCTCCGTGTGATGAGGCTGGAGGAGGCCTCTTGGCCTGGGCCAATGTGGGATGTGTCTGGGTTTTCACAACAAATAAATCATGGTCAGTCTTGGCTACATTCTCAGCCTGAGATAGGAAAACAACCTATTTAAGCAGAACCCAAATTTGTAATATCTATGAGAGAATAAATTTTAGGAGGCTAAGCATCTCAGTGAGAAAACATTCATTCCTAATTACTAACTGGCCCAAGTCCTTCTTTTCCCTCGCTCCTTGTTGCCCTCCATCTTGACCTGGGCTTCCCACTCCTTCACAGAGCCAGCTCCTTTGGTCTGCCAAGCAGAGACCTACCATCTACAAAAACAAAGGCCCTCGTGTCACACTTTGGACACCTGAGGTGCAGGGACACAGAGGGACCCCGCTGGCAATCTGCCAGTGGTCACCAGGCTGAATTATCAACCCGTCAGGAGATTTCCATGTGCCTTCCTCAGCAGGACTCCCAGGAGATTTCTGGATGAGCTCAGCACACTGTTCCTTAAGTCCTGGCGCATCTGGTCATCCACTTACCACACATCCAAAGAACACTTAGGGTACATTAGGCAGCTGCTTTGGGCAGGGTGGCTTAGCGAAGCCCTGATTCTGCCATTGATTCTGGTTTTCCAGTCTCCATGCTAACATGTCCTTGGGCTTCGGGTCTGAGATTTCCTGCTTTGTTTATTGGTGAATGGAACAAGGATGCCACGGCTGTGTTTTCAATTAAGCAGGCTTTTTAATGAGCGTGTGTTGACACAGGCAGTCACGGCGTTGGCACTGGTCTCTGAAGGCAGAGAGTCAATGTATGCTATACCTCTAGGGAGTTTATTACTTGTGTCAGAGTGACAGCTTGGTAGGAGCCACATTGCACCGAGTGTCTGATGTCTTTCTGTGGTGGCCTAATCTCAGTGGCTGTGTGATCTGTTCTATGAGTGACTTTTTGTATCTAGTAAAGGTTCTTTGAAAAGACAGGGCTGTCATAGACTAGTGGGTCCTCAGCTTGTACCTGCTTCCAGTCTTTCCTGCTCCTAGCTTCCAGTGACCCCCTCTACAGACACATGCTTTTGCTCAGACTTTTACCATCCATCCATCCATCCATCCATCCATCCATCCTCCACCAATACTCATGGCCTTTCAGGATGAGGCCCACACTCAACATATATGAGTTTAGAATCTTTTTTTTCTAAGCTGTAGAAGGCCTTGACTCAAACTAGCATAAACTATAGGGTATTTATTGCCACACAATCCAGAACCGCAGGGCAACATACTTTCCAGACGAGATTCCTGAGTCCCCTGAAGCCCCTTTGCTCTGCCAAGTTTGTTGACTTCATCCTTAGTCTGGAACCATCAAAACCAGGGCCAGACTTGCCACTGTCCTGAGGAAGAAGAGAACTCACTTCTCTGTCTCCTTCCCAGGCGTGTTAAGGTGAAACAGGGTGTACAGGGCAGGGCAGGGTAGACAGGAGATGAATTTCACTTGTGTGTTTCCTAATCTGCCAGAGAAGCCAGGGACTGACCTTGAAGTATGAATTTCAACCCACTGGCTGTCTTAGTGGGTCTTAAATCAGGCCAGGCCAGGAAAAAGATAAACAAACAAGCACCATCAGCAAATTTCTGGAACCAAATGCTCCATCCACCAGGCACTGCCATCCTAGCAAGTCCCCATCCTGAGGTTAGCACTGGGCGTCCCTTCTCCCCAGAGCTTGGCATTATGGGTCAGTCAGTGAAGGACAAAGTGTAAGCTGTCTGCTCACCTCCCTACCCTCCTCCCACAGTCCCCACCCACTCCAGGGGCTGACCTCTCCCTGTGCGCCTCTAAACAGACTTCGTGCTTATTACCTTGGGGTCACTTTTCTTCTTGCCCAGGAAGGAAGACAGTCAGCATAATGGCTCCCTTGTGTTACATGTGATACCCGAGGCCAGCCTGCCAGGGCTGTTTGCAGTTTCCCTCTCCCCCCTCACACCAGTTCCTGTGGCCTGTAGCCTCTCTGCCAGTCTAGCAGACCCTCTCAACTTCTATCTGTCCTTCCCCAGCTGTTTTTGCAAAGGGGCGAGGAGGGAGCTCTATCCTGGTCATCTGTCTGGAGATGTCAGCTGTGGTGGATGAGCTGTGAGGGCTTCTTCTGGGTGTATCTCGCCTCTGCCCCCAGCAGCTTGCTCACCTCTCCCCTGGGGCTCCACTGCATAAAATGAAGGAGAGAAATCACTGTCTCACATCAGGGTTCACTTAGCAAATTTGGCCAAGTACCTTCTGGATGCTTAATCTGTGCTAAGTGTTAGGGATTTGGAAGGATCTAGAGTCAGAGAGGTCTATAGTTATGGGCTCAAAATGGTGGCCCTCAGTAGTTGGTAACAAATGAAGCTACGTGAGCCCTCAGAGCCTCACCTTCCTGATCTGATCTGTAAAATGGGTCAGTAGTAGTTCCTCCCCAGGATGCTGAGAATTGGGTGAGGTGAGGGGAATGTGTAAAGCAGTCAGCATTTAGGAATGATAGACAATGATAGCCAACTTCCTCCCTGAGCCACGGGTCACTGTGGAATATGGGCCCACCTCCCTGTAAAGGGGAGGAGAGTGGGGAGGGCGGGGAGAGCATGTGGATTTTCTATGGCCAATAGATCTGCCCCACACAGCATGGGGGCAGGGATGAGATGATGGCCCGATGGCAGCCAGGATGACACAAGGTGCCAGGTGAGCTATGAGTTCTGATCACAAGGGAAATGATGGATGGGGCCAAGAAGACTGCTAGGTAGGCTCTTCTAGGGATCTGAGCAAGGGTAGAGGCCTGACCAGGGGCCATTGCAACAGGGCAGGGGAGGAAGGTCCTCAAGCTAACAAAGGTGCTTAAGTTGGGGACAAGAGCAATGCCCAGGCACTGTCCCACCCAGGCGACTGTCGTTCCTGAGTGAGAGATCAGGGATCTGGGCAGCATGGGGGACAGTGAGGAGCTTGGTGGTGGGTCTGTCAAGGAGCAGGTGTGGCCTTGGAGGGCTCAGAAGAGAAGCCTGGCTACAGAGCACTCAGCCGGCTAAGCACCCAGATTGCCATGCCTAGCGCCTGCCGGAGTTTTCTTCCCTTCTCCTCGGATCCCCGCTGGACACTGTTTGAGGAAGCAGGACCATCCAGTTCCCACATAGCAAAGTGGAGGTGGCAGCACGAGAAGCTCACATGACCCTGGAGCCAGCAATCAACTGTGAGACTGGTGGATCAGTTCAGTGTGAGCAAACCAACTCTCGGCTGGCAGGGTTAGACACAGACAAGCAGGGGCGTGCTCAGAATTAGGGCCTGTCACGCAAACATCATGCCTTCCAATCCTAGGATCCATGCACAAGCAGCCCTCTACAGTCTTTTGTCTTTGAGATTGGAATCCAGGGTGTCGTAACATGCCCTGTCCGAACCTGGCTCTCTCAGTTTCTTCTAAGGGCAGGAAAATGTTATCACCACATTACAAAATACCTAGTGCATGATTGCCTAGTGACGGTAAGGTAAACGCCTTGACTGCTTTCACCTTTTCTCTGTGTACCCTGGATATCCCAAAGGCTTCTTGAAGTCACCCGAGACTCATTGCTCAGCCTCCAGGGAGAAGCCCCATCAGTCCAGATGGGGAGGCTTAGCCTTCATGTCCATGAAGAATCCGGTTATCTGGGCCTGGAGTGGAGCAGACCTCTTTACAGATCAATCAATACTTGCATTTTGTTTTAGCCATTGGCATGGGTAAATAGAGGTGCAGAGGGCTAAATCATTCTCATTAGGGGGAGAAGAGGAGCCGGAAATCCTGCTCTGGCAGATGTCAGTTCTGGCTGTATCCCATCCTTTGGACAGCACAAGATACTAGACTGATAGAGGATGCAGATACCCTGAGGAATAATCCTGTGGGGAAGTGGCCGGCTTAAGAATACAGCCATGCCTTTGGAGCAAGAGGTGAGAGGCCCAATTACCTTTTTATGAAACAGAAGACTATATTCAACAATAAACACTGCTCATGCAGGGCCAGAGACGTTACCACAGTTGGCTCCTTCCCAGCCTGGCTGAGTCAGCAGGAAATAATCCAAGGTGCAGAAAACCTTGTGTTCTGTGGTTCTGGTGTGTTGATATCTTTTAAATAGCAGGGCTGGAAAGTCTGAGGACTGACAGACATCCACAGACAGGCTACCACAAGGGTCCCTGGCCGCTTGGAACTGAGAGAAGGGGAGAGGTGGACAGAAGGGAGATGGAGTGAGGGACTTTGAGAAGGGGTCAAAGTAAAGCTCTCTGGTTTCTTTAATCATGAAATGGGTTAAAATGCACTTTACAGGGCTTCAGTGAGTTTGAGGTTTTACAAGTGTAAGGGGTTAAGCAGGGAGAGCATTAGAAGTAGGCCTATTTATTCATTTATCTGTTTATTGGTAGTGCTGGGAGATAGAATCCAGATCCAACCCAGGCTTGATCAAATTCTCCAAGTTACAGTTATGACTTATTAGCTGTGTGCCCCTGGCTTTCCCCTTTCTCAACATACTGCTCCCGTTATAAAACAGGGCATCAGTATTTCCTATATGAATCTTGCAATCTTTCTCTGTCGAGGGATATTTGGATGTATAATACCCATGAGCTATACAAAATTATCAAAATAGGTGCAGATTCTTGCAATGAGAACCAGGCAAGACACATCATGTGGCTCCTCACGTTACCAAATGGTTTTTCAGGCCTGAGATTGCCCCTGGGCTCCGTGCTCCTCATCCCTGCAAGAGGTAAGTACCCAGCCCATGGGACCAGCTGAATGTGGAAGTGTTTATGCTGTGAAGCTCTGGAGAAAGTCAAAGCATTACTGGTTTTGGTGAGGTTGGTACTTGGGCACTTTGCCTGGGGCAGGTCCTGAGCAACTGTGGGACCTGTTTATTTGTGTTCTGCTTTTAGCCAAGACTTGGAACAGCTCCTTCATCAGAATGCCACAGGGAGGAGTCTCTACACCTAATTAATATTCCAAAAAAAGAATTCTACAGCAGTCTCTATGACTGTTTGATTCATCAGTTATCTGCTCAGTTCTATCTAACAGAATTATGGCCACCTCTCCTGGATAGGCAGTTCTGAACTCTGGTCCCAGCCTGAGAAGTAATGGCTTTGGTTGGCTGAGGATAGGAAGCATGAGACATGTGTAGCTTCCATGGGATCTGAAGGGAGAAGCATCACTCGGGTCATTTGGTGACAAATGTGAAAGGAATCCCCTGGGTGGAGGCTGGTTTCAGGTTTGCTCCCAATATCCAGCAGGTCCATTGGTCCAAGGCCAGTCCCCTCTTAGATCTGGAGAAAGCAAGCACATGAGAAGAAGTTTTGCTGGACATTCAAACCAAGTCAGATTGCACACGGCCCCTGTGCCAATCAGTTGTATGTATCACTTTGGCTGACCTATGAGATACCTATATATGTGGTCAAACAGCAGGTCTAGGAAAGCAGCTTGCCTTTCAGATGTGGGGGGTCTCATCCAGTATGTTCAGAGTGTAGTAAGAAAAATCTCTGTCTCTGTCTCTGTCTCTCTCTGTATGTGTGTGTGTGTGTGTGTGTGTGTGTGTGTGTGTCTCTTTCTCTGTCTCTCTGTCTCTGTCTGTCTCTCTCTCTTTCTCTGTGTGTGTGTGTGTGTGTGTGTGTGTGTGTGTGTGTGTATGTGTTGAGAGATATGCTGTCAGAATATATATTCTCCCTGCCTCCAGCTCCCAAGTGCTGTACCTGTACCTGTACCTGGTTCCAACCTTATTCTGCAACAGGGAACAGGGAACCCAGCAGAGTTCTGACCAATGAGCTGTGAGCTCAAAGTCAGTGGGTTTGAGACATCTTTTTCCTTAGCAATAGAAGAACAATGGAGATACTAAGAAAAACCCAGTTCTGTCCATGCCTTGTGAGGGATAACAGAGATTCTGATGAAACACTGGAGAGTCCTAAGGGACTGTCCAGTCCCACCATTCCTGTCACAAAGAGGGACACGATACACACAGAAGGGTCACAGCAAATGAGGTCTGAGCCCCAGCCTGAGGCCTTGCAGCATTTCCTGAGTGCTCAAGCGCATTTAGCAAGGTTCTGATGGGCTCCTGGGTACAGGGTTTGACCTGGCTGCTTCTGCTCCCCTGACACCCACCTGGAGCCACAGTCACATCCATGCTGGGTGTTAGTTTGGTCAAGGGAGACCACCAAGTCGGCTGCCCTTGAGATACTTTGGGAAGTAGGGGGATGGTGTTGACAGGAGAGATAGAGGGGCAGACGGGCCCAGAGAAGCAGCGGGAATGCAGCTATGGAGCTTCGGGGTCCATTGTATCCAGGGGAAGAGCCCACCTACGTACTCAGAAAGAACCAGTTGTAAAGGTCGAGGGCAGAGGTTTATAATTGGAGGTGGGGTGTGATGGGGGGAGGTCATGAGTCCTGAAACTTGAAAAGGCCATGAGGTTGTGGAATGTGCAGCGTTCAGATCCTGTCTTTGATGTCTGAAATAGAACTTCTCTGGCACTGGGGCGCAAGAGTGCATTTTAAAATTTGAAAGTCAGGCTTGGGACCAGATGATGGCTAACAGGATAGTGGATACAGAAACGTGTGCCAGGAGCTAAGCATAGTACTCCTGCAGGTGCCTGGGCAGGTGTGTGTGGGGGGGGAGGTTAGGCCTCACAGTAAATCAGTCAGCCACTCCCAGCGTCTGCCTGTGGGTGTTCTTTCCTATTACCCTGTTAAGCATCACTTTTAACATTTGACTGTCTTAAACCCTCTGTTGGGAAAGCAGAATTCATTAGGAAGGTGCAAGTATTTCACATTTAGGGCAGGTGATGCTGCTGTAAATGTACCACATCAACAGCTCATTTTATTGTTGGGTGGGTTGTAGATCTTATGACAAAAGCAAGTAAGTAGAATACTCCTGGCTGTAAACTTTATCTTATTGGCAAAATGTCTATTATGCAGCTAAAAACATCTAGTTAATAGGCGCTGCCTGTCAACTACGGGTAACCACAGAGTCCTAGGCGGTGATAACAGTGACATTGTGTCTCTTTCATCACCCGTGGAGGCTTTGTATTGCCAATTACCAGGCATGTGCTCCCTCCTGGCTCAGAGACTGTGTAAGAACAGGTGTACCATCCTGTTGTGTGTCCTCTCATGTGTCCTTATGTGATTGTCCTTCAGAGGGGCTGGCCTGGAGCTTTTGCATCCTCCATCTTCATTGATGGGGATCTTAGGGAATAGAAACAATTGTAGGAAGCTTGATGAAAAAGCCCCCAACCCAGACGGGCCATTCCAACTGGGGTGGTTGCCAAAGACCTATGGGCAGGTCTTCATGTCAGGCTGTGACTGAGTGAGTGGCATATAGGTCTGTGCCCCGGATGCTTTGAAAGAGGTCTGGTCACCCCATCGGACATCTCTCCTGTCACAATATGAGGTTAGACATTCAATTAAAACTTGCCCCATCCTTTCTTCCCTGAAGATTTGGTGCAGTCAAATCTTCCACTTTAAGAAATCATTACTTATTATCCTAAATCTTGTAGAGGTTTTGGATCGGGTATAGGAAATTTTCACAAGAACCCAAATTTCACGTCGATTTGTGATGGATTAGCATACCAAAATTGGCTTAAAGTGCCCTTAATGGATGCATTACTGCAGAAAGGATCTGCCTAACCAGAGTATTTCTAAATTTATGAAAATTGAAATGCACTTCAGGTTACCGAGCAGGCTAAATCTGTCAAAGTCACAGGGTAGGAGGCAGGTCGTGGCTGGTAGCAGAGGGGGCAGGAATCCGAAGCTAGGCCTGCCAAACTGAATCTGGGAGTCTATGCCATGACTCAGAGTTGCCCATGTGCCCTGGTGTACCCTTCGCAGCGGCAGAAGCCGCTGGGTCTGTGTGTTGATATGTTTACTAAGCTTCTGCATGCGTGGGGCATGGTGTGTGACAAGTTTCTTCCTCTTCCGTGTCCCTCGTGCATGATCTTTGTTGACTTGAATCCACAGGCACTGGAGTATGTTGATGGCATGGGTGTGGCCTTTGGGGTTTTTCTAAGTGTTGGCGGTTTTGAGTGTCAGTCTGCCAGTCTGTTTTGAGGGTCGGATGATGGAATATGGGAAGGTGATTCCTTATCACCTGTGGGGCTTTGTAGTTCATTTAGGAGGGACTGACACGTAAGTCATTACAGTCAGCCCCAAGTGTGGGCCAGAGAAGATCTGCTGAATGAATGGACGGCTGGATGTTATTTTAAGGAGATTGTTGGGGCCATAGCCTGTTGGTCTTCTGGTATCTTCTCAGTCTCTTAAACAAGCCTGAGAATTTATTTGGAGATTCTGGTAGTAGAGGGCAGCTCACTGTAGATCCTAGGAAATAGTCTTTCCTAGAAGGTCATCCACCTTGAGGGAGCAGGCAGCTTCAGGAGGGTCACACATGGGGCAGCGAGGGAGAGAGGGGACACCTACCTAGCCAGCCAGATCAGCTGTTAGAGTGGTTGCTAGACATAAGAACCATCATTTTGAGGGTAGCTGCCATCTTACAGAAAGCTATTTTAGTTAAGCCACATCCTGTTATAGGATTGTTTTTCTAGGGGCCGGAGGCTTGGCTCACATGGTAGAGCACCAGCTGAGGAAGAATTGTTTTTTTTTGACAAGTTGGCAAATTTGGCAAGGAATCCTGGTTTTGGTGGATTGTTTGGGAGGGAGAATGCCAACAACCTTTTAACCCCTTCAAATGATTTAGTCATGTAAGACTGTGAAGCATAGTTGTGATCAATCACAGAAAACAACAGTAACATCATTTGGGATTAGAAACTGAGCACACTGCCAGGCATAGGGGGTCTGCAATCCTAGCTACTTAGGAGGCTGAGACCTGAGGATCCCAGTTCAAAGGCAGCCTGGACATGAAAATCTGTGATAACTCTCATCTTCATTTAAACACCAGAAAACTGGAAGTGGCCATGTGGCTCAAGTGGTAGCACACTGGCCTCGAGCTGAAGAGCATAGGGACAGCGAGTGCCCAAGCCCAGAGTTCCAGTCCCAAGACTGGTAAAAACAAAATAAACAGCAACAACAAACGAAACGGAGCACCCTTGCTTACTTGGCTTCTAACAACTGTGTCCTTCTGCAGAAGTACACTGCCTTACTGAGTTCCTGTCGAATGGCTATCCTTATTGCTATGCAACACCTTAATAGGGGCATTTCCAGTGAAAGGGTGACAGGTATTGCAGCCGGATGAACCTTACATTCCTCTCATGAAATCCAGGTCATACTGTTCACTTATTCAGTTAATCCACTGATAATTATGATATGACTATGGCATGCCAAACTACTTTCAGTAATAGTGATTGCTAATGATACCACTAATAGTTTGAGCTCTTACTATGGTCTAAGAATTACACTTAGTTCATTTCCAGTACTTGTCATTAACCTGTCCATCTTCCTGGTGTGGGTATGTATTAATTGGCATCTGTCACAATACACTGCATAGTGTAATGAAATGGTCTGTAGTAGCGTTTTTTCCATGTGCATGTGCATGTGCTTGTAGGTCAGTGGAAGCACAGGTATAGCTGTAGGCAAGGTCTTGGCTGTAGCTTGCAAGTTGAACTCAGGTCTGTACCATGGGAGTTCATACTGCAGTCTTGCTGGAAGGAGAAACTGCTACTTGGAAAATATTTTTTTTCTCACAGTAGACCCCCCCAAACCTAAGAAGGAAGCCCAGCCTTGCACTCTCTGGATCTCTTGCTTCGCGATACACTAAACTACCTTAGGGTTTTTCTAGTAAGAAGACCATGATTGGTTCTTGCGCCTCTACAACAGTGGCCTCATGAAACCTCTTTTCTCTCATGTGGTCTCAGCCCCAGGTATTTTATTATGGGAACACCGATGTGAGGAGAGCTAATTCAGTAATTCAGTCTACCACTGGAGGCTCAGAAAGATGTGACAGATGTGACTTGCCTACAGCTACTGACTTAGTAGGTGGCAGAGTAGAGCTAGAACCCAGGCAATGAAGACTATAATCATAGAGGTCCAAGACTTGCTGGTTTTCGTCAGGTATCTGCCCTGTTATCACCTGTGACTGGCCATTGCTGTGTCAGCATGAGTCCAGGCAGTTATACATCCACTCATCTACCCACCATCACACACGCCTGACATTTGCATGTGCACTGATCTTTCTAGAATAACAGGCCCACGTGTAATTCATGTATTTTTTTTTAACAACAAGTTAATATTGGGGGTGGGGGTAGGAAATCACTCCGCAGTTAATCAGACACATGTATAATGCCACTGGAAAGTCCCTGGTTGGACTCATATCAAAGCAGCACCATGACTTTACTTAAAAAAAAATTTGTTCCACCTCAGCCATGATTTCTGACACCTGAATTTGGAAGTCATCTGGCTGGGCCCTGTGCCACCCCAAAGGGCATGAGTTCACATGGTCTGAGGAGAGGATAGACCTGTATGTGTGGCCCTGGAGTCGAGTGTTCCACATGTCCTTATGGAGGGAATTTCCTCCTCGGCTGTTTCCATTGAACCTTCCCTGTGTTTGCTTAAACCAGCTCCACACTCTGCTCTGACAGCTGCCTGGCCCAGGGCCTTCCTTCCAGACGACTGAACGACTCACCCTCTTTAACAGCACCCTGCACTGTGTTCCTGGTGCAATTACTTGCATATATAAACCACACTGAAAGGCAGGCTTTTCTTGGGAGCTAATAAATAAGCCCTGAAGCCACAACGTGTGTAAGACCTTGAAAAATGGCATCATCATCTATTGGGAATTGTGAACCCTGCAAAAAGCGGCTCATTGTGTTTTCGGGGGGGGGGGGAAGAGGTTTTTGTTTAAAAAAAATAATAAAGAACAAAATCACTGAGCAGAGTCTACATGGAAAAAAAGCAATCTAGGCTGCGACTCGAAGGCTGGTTTCATTGCTGCATTAATCTTTCCTAGCAGGTTTTATGTAAGAGGCATTACTTGTAGGAAAACAAGACAGGGTTTAAAGAACTCCCCTGTCATCCTGGGTCCCCATCTGCAGTTATAATCCTGGTTTTTGACTTCTGAATTAGTTGCCATGGTTGCAGAATGGAAGTTTAGGATCTCAGGGTGATTTTAGCTTCTGGGGGGGGGCAGTAGGGGAGAAGAAAAGGTGCTGTCAAGAATCACCCCCTCGGCACATGCCAGGCACTGTATGGTTTAGATTCTGGTTCTAGCTATCAACCCTGAGGAAGCTTTCCTGTCCCTCAAACTCGGTTTCAGGGGACTGGGCTTGGCATTATAAGAGCCCTCGGGGTGACTCTTCAGTTTCAGGTGTGTTTTCATGATCTGATTGGCCTCTTCAGCCCAGGACCAAAGGAGCCTCTTTCTCCCCCTAGATAGGCCCAGGCGGCTCCTGGGAGCCATCAGTCTCCTCTGGGCCACTGCGGCTGGCTGGCAGTGAGTCCAGCAGTGAGCCCAGCCGAGCCCTACTGCCCGAAGAAGCAAACACCCTGGGCGGGGGAGCCAGGCCGGCCTTCGCAGGATGCAAAAGCACCACAGAGGGCGCCGAACCCACCAGCGCCATGGCCTTGAATATCAATGTATGGGTTGTTTCCAGACCGCCAAGTTCCTTACAGATGTCTGTGACGCGTGTGGGGGGGGTAGGGGTGCCTCCGCCAGACTCGGGGGCCTCTGGGTTCGCTCATTTGGGATCGGGGCGTCGCGCGAGCCGTGTTTACTTGGCAGGGGACGGGGCAGACCCAGCCCGCCGCGGGGCGCACACGCCCGGGTCTCCCGTTCCGGCCCGGAGCCGCGGGGTGTCAGCGCCCCGCGGGGCGGGGGCGGGCCCTGTTCGGATGTTTCATTCGCCATCTGCACGTCACTCCCAAACTTTTCCTCCCTGCGCTCGGGGAGTCAGGTTGACGCGCCCTGGATGCGGGGCGCGGGGCGCGGGGCTCGGGGCTGAGCGCGCTCCCGCGGAAGCCGGAGCTGCGGAGGCTTCCGGGCTGGCGTCGGGCTGTTCAGGTACAAGTTCGGGAGCCAGGTGCGGGGAGAGGGTTCTGCGGAGCGGTGGGCGGAGGTCGGGTTCGGGTCGCGGAGCCGGAGTCCCGGCGGCGGAGGCTGCGCGCGGCGCGGAGGCGGCGACGGCCCAGGCAGACAATGAACTTGCGAGCGCGCCGAGCCCTGGCAGGTTTGGGGCCCGCGCTGCTCGGCCTGGCCAGGCGTCTCCCGGCATTTTGTGACCCCCCCCAGTGGGCGGCGTCCCCCTCGCCGCCGGTCCCGACCGCGCTCCGGGGTTCCCGAAGGGAAAGGCCGCCCGCCGCGGCGCGGGGCTCGCACGCCCCCTCCCCGGCCGAGGGAAGGTGGCCGGAGCTCCGCGACCCGGGCCGGGCGGTGGCGCGGTGGCGCTGTGGACCGCTCGGAGGCCGGCGGAGCACGCACGCCGCGGGGCGCGCACCCGCCGGCTGTCCCGCAGAATCGCCCCGGGAGTCGGAAGCGGTGTCCCCGCTCCGCCCAGCTGAGAGTGGCTGGCGGCGGGCGGGAGGACCGACGGACGGAAAGGAGCCGCGGCGGCGTGAGCGCGCCCCGGGGGACGTGGAGAACCGGGGTCCCCGCCCCGCGCACTTCGGGGAAGTTCCCAGGCGCTGCCGGGGGAAGGAAGGTGGGTGTCCGCCGAGGTCCGCCTGGGTTCGGGCCGCCGCCAGCCCCTAGCTCCGGACGCACTCCGGGTGGGGAAGCGTGGGGGGGAGCAGGGACGGGGACCCCCCCCCCCGCCCGGCACCGGTCATGGAGACGGGCCTGGAGGGACTTAGGAGGGAAACCAGGGCGCGGCTGAACCTCGAGCGACCTCAACTTTTGCTCCCGGCCTTTTCCTCCCGCCCCGCCGCCCCCCGCGCCTCCCCGTCCACTCCCGCGCTGCGTCTCCCCAGGCGCGGTGACTCCGGAGTTGCCGGCGCCCCCGCCAACCTGGGCGCGGCGAGGCGAGCCGGCGGGGCTGCGGCGGGCGCGCGGCGGGAAGCCCGGCTGCGGGCGCTGAGGCCGTGGGGAGCCGGGAAGGCGACAGCCCCGGCGCGGCGCGGGGGCGACGCCGGCGACCGCGATGGGGAGCCGGCCTGCCGGGCCGCGTGTGCCGGTGGGAGGACGCGGTGGCTGGGGGTGGATGGTGGCGCGGGATGGAGCCCAATCCTCTCCTCCCTCCGGGATCGCGGATGGAGGCGCCGCGGCGAAGGGGGCCTGGCCTTGGGGCAATGAATGAAGAGCGGCTCCAGAGCCTTCCGACTGCTCCGGGCGATCCGGCCGGAGCGCGCGCCCGCGCCCGTGCAGGATTCCCGGCCTCTGAGCTCTTGGGCACCGCGTAGCCTGCACGTCCGGCCCCGCCGAGCGCCGGGGGAGCAGCCGGTGTGGCCGCCGGAGGCTCTGGTTCGGTTGGTTGTCTGCTGCTGCTGCGGGTGGACGTCGGCGCCACCAGTAAGCAGCACGGAGGGCCAGGGCCAGGGCCAGGGGGGCCGGGACCAGCTCCGGGGCTGTGACAGCGAGGCTCCTTTTCCATGGCCGTGCTGGATAAGTTTAGTCATCTGGAGTTTTTAGGAATGAAGTTGTGGCTTGTGAAAGCTTCTGGAACGAGATGGAAGGAGGGACTCGCACTCCCACAGCCCCTCTTACCAGCTGCCATTTCTGACTGCAGATCAGAGGGGCCGTGCCCGCAGGGAAGCCCCCACTACAGTTCCTTCTGAGTGCACTCACCACCCAAGAAGGCTAGCTGGGGGCATCTGCAGCCCCGGAGGAAACCGAGGCCTACCAATTTGCTACAAGTTTCCCCCTCATCCTTCTCCACCTGGAGCTGTCCTGTGACCCCTGCTTTGCAAAGCCAGGATTTTTCCTTCCAGAATTTGGCCCCCTAGGGACTTAAACATGTGATTGGCTGATCAGTGAAGACACCCAGATCACAGGGCTTTGTTCAAAATAGCACGAGGACAAAAATGTCTCTTAATTAGGTTGTTTGTACAGAACAAGGTTTTCTCCCCTCAAACTGATGGAAGACTGGGAGGGAGATACTTATCCTTGTTGTTTCCTGGGTGAATCCAGTTCATCCCTTTTTGGGAAAACTGAGTCAGGATGTGAGTGGCTCCACTAGGCGATAAGCCAACCAAAGGTAGACTGCTCACCCTTCGGGTTCTACCTCTGCAGGGAGCCATTGCAGCTCCTCTTTCCCCTGAGAGAACTGGACAAGATCATTGTCTCTTCCTATGGGCATGGCAGGACAGCAGCAGGAGGCAGGTGTATAGCGTTCCTTTGTGGAGGACCTGTGCAGTGAGGCTGGCTTGCTTTTCTGTGATGATTAGAGTCTGTAATGCTTAGACCACTACCCCGACCAGGGACCCAGCTCCATGGCCACTGTTAGGTTACCCATTTCCTTCCATACCTTCGTCTCTCCGTATTGCTGCTACTCCTCATCAGCAGGAGGAAGAGGTGTAAGAGGATTGCTGTCACATGCCTGAGAAAGAGAAGGCTAGTTTCTGCAGCAGGCAGAAGCCAGCCTTGCAGAGAAGGTTGGGCAGATCGCAAGCAGGCTTTGCTCACTTGGTGCCTTTAGGAGAATAACCCTGAGTTAAATTGCTGGGTCCTCGGAGCTTGGTTGGTTTGAACCTGCATGAGGAGGAGCAGCTGCTGGAAGGTGCCTGCCAGGCAGGTGGGGAGGGATGGAGCATGTTTTGAACAGGTGAGCACATGTCTCCCCTTCCTGGGTTAGCCTTCACTCTGCCTTAGCTGGTTGGGTAAAAGGCAAAATTGACAGTTTAATTTCAATGCAATTCTCAAATTTGAGAAGTATACTGGAGGAGTAGAGTGAGTGCCCTATGACCCTTGACATCTTGCTCTGTGTTTTATATATTGTGTTTATATATCAAGGAGGATGTCACACCGGGGGTGGGGTGTGAGAATTGGTGGCTGTCTGTCTCACCTGGCTTGGGTCTGGCATTGAGACCTGCCAAGGTCCTGTCTGTGCTGTGCTGTCTGTGTGGGTCTTGCATTCAGAAGCCAATCCATGAACCCCATCATGTGGACAGTGAATCCTGTCTAAACCTTCTCATATAACTTTATTTACTGAATGGTTCTCACAGTTGAGCCTCTAGGAGAAGGGGTTTCCCAGGGGGATTAAGACCAAGTCCCAGTCTTCACAGGGATGGAGCAAGAATACCAGTAGCAGACAAAGGATGCCTAACCTGTGGTTAGACCTGGCAAGAAGGACAAAGCAAAACAGGAGACATTTGTGTGTGATGTAGGGTGGAGTGAGTGCAGGGCCTCCTTTTCCTGATGTGACAATCGAGGCTCAGAACATAGAGTAGCATGCTGCTTTATGATTACTGTGATAGAACCTCTTAGAAATGTATAGGTGGGTAAACACTCCACAGTTAGTAGCCCTCACTTGTCCTCTCCTCATGTCCTAACCCTGTCTCCCTATCCAGAAATGCCAGGGCTCCAGAAATGCCATTCGCAGCCTATTTGTATGAGAGAAGAATTTGTCTTAAATTCTAAAAGCAGACTCTATTTTGTTTTGCCAGCCCCTAGGCTTGACCTCGGGGCCTGAACACTGCCCTTGGGCTTTCTCAAGGCTAGTGCTCTACCACTATGTATGTGGTACCGAGGAATTGAACCCGGGACTTTGTGCATGCCAGGCAAGCACTCTACCACTAGGCCAAACTTCCAACCCCCAGACTCTATTTTTAAAAGTTGTTGCTGGCTTGAGAGGGTCATATGTTTGAGCCATCATTCAAAGGACATGCCTTTAGCAGTGTGTGATGTAGAAGCGACTAGCCAATCACAGGAGAGAATAATTCAGCTTGCTTCTCCTGGTCCGTAAATTGGGAGGTTCAGGTTACTTCAAAGAGTAAAGTTCCCAGGCTGGAAATAAAGAGATCTTGTTTGCCTTTAGCTAAATGTTCAGAGAGCATTTCAATGTGTGCAGTCTGTTTCTTTATTGTCTTGAAGTATGTGGGTTTGCTCTGTTTGTTTTCAAAATAAAGCTCCAGAACAAAATGCTGTATGTATGAAGGTCTGTGTCTGCATGGTGTGAGGGGAGTCATAAAGCTGGTGGATCTACTTACTATCTCCTGCCTAAATATTCGAGAAGAAAAGCAAAGGCTTTGGGGTTGCCCTGAACACACATAGAATTTTCTAGAAGATAGCGTTGGGGAAGCAGGCAGTTGACCCTGATAGTAGTCATTCGAGTTGTCTCTACAGGTTCCCAGATGGCCTCATGCCAGGTCAGTCCCACAGGTGTGTCCTTAGGGGACAGGGGACTGCTAGAAGTTTACCCCTCCCCCGAGGTTCCCCATGCAGAGTTTAGGAGACAGGCTCAAAGATGGTGAAGGAAGGTGGGAGGGAGAATAACAATGGTGGTTCCAGAAGGAGAAGACAGGCTGAATCACCAAGTGGTTAAGTGGGGAAGGTGGCAAGTGGGAAGCCAGTTCCCAGTTCCATCTTTGCAGAATTTGCCAGGGCGTGGTGGACAAGGAGATCCCCATTTTCTGTCTTCCAGAGCAGCCAGCATCTTCACCAATGTGTTTCCTCAAGGTGTGGCCCTGGGCCAGAGTCAGCACACACACAGCTCTGATTAGTGGGAGACTGAGCTTGTGCAAGTCAGAATTACATAATGCTGCCGACAGGCGTCTTCGAGGGGCCCTGGCAAAGTGCAGTGCAAGTGACTTGGAGAGCTGAGCGCTCTGGGACCACTTCACCCCATGTCCTATAAGAGTTAAGCCCTGCCAGGTGCTTGGCACAGTGCCTGGTAGACAGTAAACACTCAGTAAACACCAGCTCTTGTGGTGTCCTTTAGTTCTAGAGACTGCAACCGAGAGTGGACGATCTCGAGGAAACGTCTGAAGTTGCATGTCTATCTTTTAATGTGTATGTATGGATTTCTTAGGGCGGGGATGATCGCTGCCTGAAAAAGCCTGACATCAGGAGGAGGCCCTGGTTTTCTTGCAATCCAGCCAAGTTTCCCCTCTCTGGTTGCTTTACCTGTCTGGTCTGTGTCTTCACAGTGGATGGAGGAAATGGGGTCAGCATCTACCCATTTCAGCCCAGTGGGCGGGCTGTGGACTCATTTCCGCCAGGTCCCCGTGTAATGCAATTAAGCAGGGAAGGCACTGGGCCACTTTTGGTGGAAATATGCTGCTGTGGCTCTCCATTGAATGTCACATCTTGGGCACCCATCTAAGCCTAAATGGGTCCTTGGTTTGTGTGTTGGGACAGTGGCCGGGGGGGGGGGGGGGGGGAGGGAAGCCTCTACCCTTGGACAGGTACTCTGTGTCACTCATCCTGGTCCAGGCCTTTTACATTTCAGAGGAAAGTGTGTCGGGCAGATCCTGAAAAGCAGAGGGTGTCATTATAATGGAAACTTGGACACTTTCCACAATTGTGTTTGTGGTAGAGGTATTGAAACCGTGAGCCTGGCCACCTAGGTGCCTGGAAAATACACCAACATGGGCAAGTAATTAGATTCAGGCCAGGCACAATTATGTATTTCCTACCCTGTGCTGGAACCTGGGGTTTTAGTTTTTACATTTTCTCTGAAAATGGAATATCTACTTGCCTGGCAGGTTTGCTCCCTGTGGTCACAAAGACAGTAGGGTGGCTTTCAGGAGGAGGATAGAGCAGGTTGAGGTCCTGCCCTGAATGTCTATGTCCTTGTGAGTAGCTGCTCCCCTGAGTCTGATCCAGGGAAGCTTTGCCAAGAGGCCCAAACCTGGCTTTTCTAGTCTGGAAGGTTGGAGAAGGTATAAGATGCGCTCTTGTTCTCCGTGATTCTCCACGGGGCCGGGCAGCCTGGACGCCCTTTCCCACGCTGGTGGGAGGAGGGACAGCCCATCTTCATGCTCTCTTCAGTGAATGCTGGGGGCCCAGCTGTGGTGTTCTGGCAGCACAGGGAAGGACTGTGCATAGAGCACTGGCCTAGGCCACTGTGTGTCTCTCCTGGCCAAATGTCCTAATCTGTGCCTCAGTTTCCCCATCTATAAAGTGGAGTTCATAATCTCTTCCTTGTTGAGTGATTGAGTATTGGAAGGAGAACGTTTTAGTGTTCATGGAGCTCGTCGGTACGATGAAATTTGGCTCTGTTCTGGTGAATTTGGAACGTGTGGAGAGATAGATGATGGGGTCAGGTGGAGATCAAATGTGATGTTTATCTATCTGGAGCTGAGGTTGGAGAACATGGCTGAACTAGTGTGGTAGGCAAGTGTGCAGAACTGGGAATCAGAGGTCCATTCTGAACACCCCTCTGTCTCTCTGGGGCAGCTAGCAGGGGAAGTGATGGCATCTTATGGTGCCAGGCTGGCTGGGCTGTGCATGCCTTACTCCTCCTTCCGCACTCCCAACACCAGGCAGACATTGTAAGGCACAGGACCCTCAGGTGTGGTACCTGGAGAGGTCTCAGGTGGCACTCCCTCCCAGGAGGAAGCAGTCACATGCTGCTCTGTGCCCGTGGGGTTGATGCCCCGCTCTCCTGGGGGTATGCCGTGGGTAGGGGCAGCCACAGCCACGAGCACAGGGTGCTCATTCTGTGAAGTCAGCTGCTGTGGGACTTTATCTGGCTTCTTAGCAGACTCAAGGCTACATTCTAACCTGTACACAGTACACTCGGACTGGAGGTAGCAGCTCACTGCTCGTCCAAGTACCTTTTCTGCCTCTGTTCTGCCTTTGTTCCTGTCAGGTTAGTACTTTATTTCCTCCCCTTTTCCCGTCCTCCTTCCCTCCCTCCTCCTCCTTTTTTCCCTTCTTCTTCCCTCCTCTTTTCCTCCTCCTTCTCCTTCTCTTTCCACTCCCCCTTCCCCTTCTGTCCCCTCCCTCTTCCAACCTCCTAGACTCAGCCAATGTTCCAGCCTCCCTAGTATTGAGATTATAACTGGATACCACCATACCCAACACTGGCGTGCACTTCTCGCCAGATAGAGACCTCTATCTTTTTTTTTTTTCTTTTTTCTGCCAGTCCTGGGCTTGAGCTCAGGGCCTGAGCACTGTTCTTGGACTTTCTCAAGGCTACAGCTCTACCACTTGAGCCTCAGCACCTCTTCCGGCTTTTTTCTATGTATGTGGTACCGAGGAATCGAGCCTGGGTCTTCGTGCATGCTAGGTAAGGACTCAGCCACCAGGCCAAACTCCCAGCCTGAGACCTCTGTCTTTGCAGTGCATTCTCCTGGTGATCCTGGATGTGGCTGTGTTCAGGTCTTGCTCCAGTGCTCACCTTCATTGTGTGCTTCCCTCCCCCCCCCATCACTGTCTCAAGGAAACCTGGCTAGTCACTCTGTTTATCTCCCATGCTGCCTCTTTGCCCCCATCTGAGTGCTGTCTTCCTTCTCTGTCACATTTCTCCTCCTTCACCCTGTCCACATGTTGATGGGACCGTGTTCCAGTTTCCTGGGTGCAGGCTGCCTGCCCAGCCTGGAAGGCTCCTGGGCAGTAAAGGGAGTGCCTGAGACCTGTGGCACACTCGCACAGTTGGACCCAGTCCTGATTACCAGTGGCTGCCATTGGTTTGAATTCGTGCATGGATTAAAATGATCTTTTGCCCTAAAAATGATCCTTCCAAGGGCTGACTTCTCCTGGAGATTCTGTTATGCACACAGAACACAGCAAGAAATCCTGATTTTTGTAGCAAGCCACAGAGAGTTGACATTTGCCATTGAACCTGCAAAGAAGTCCAGAGCCTGGAAGCTTGGACTTCCTGGCATCAGGTTTGGGGGCTATTAAAAGGTAGTAACCACAGCTTTTTTTTTCTTTTTTCATCTTGAGAGTTTTGGGGGAAAACGTGATGGAAATGTGGTTGGTGTTACAGGAATACAAGCAAGAGTCATCTATCTCCTCAGGCAGGAGCCGGGGGTGGTTAGCAGTTCCTATAGCTGGAATAAATAGCTCCTTTGTTTGGAATGTAAATATTTGCATTAAAATATAAAGTATGTCCTGGTGTGTATTTTTAGCCACCATAATTTTCTAAACCCCAAATCAGACTATTGGCCTACAGAGGATTCTGTTCCTCCAATTTGTGAACCTGTTTATATAAAGAGCTTTCCAAATATACACACCCACAACTCACGTTTGCTTTGTGCACATAAAGAATCTCCAGGGTTTTGGGAAAGCGGGGTGGCCTGGGGAATGTGGGCACTGGTGGTGTTTCCAAGCACACGCTACTGGTTCTTCTGTCTGCTGGGTTACAGATACGTTGGGGGCCGAGGTGGAGCTTAGCTGGAGGCCTGTAGGATGGTCCAGCCTGGCTCCCTTGTCCTCTTTGGGCACTCAGGTTGGGGGGGGGGGCTGCTGCTGGCTGATCTCTGTATGCTATAACCAGGCCCTTGATTTCAGAGGAGAGGGATGTTGGGGACTTTTCTGTAGTCTGACGAAGGGAGGCGGATGGTCTCACTGCTTGATCATTATTGAATTGGGAGGGCAATTCTGTGTCATGTACTCCCATCAGAGACTCAGGAGCAGGTCAGCTTTTTTGGTTGTTCTTAGGAGAGCAGCCCAGATCTGTCACATACTCACTTATTTTTCTGGCCTACTTTGTTCTCTGGGTAAGAGGCCAGGGGAAGCTGGGGAACTGGGCTAGACAAGGCACTTTAATTCCTGAAGCTTTCTGTGATAGAAACTGTAGCCAGGTGCCTTCCCCTCTCCCTACTGCATTTCTTGGCTAGATTACAAATTAAAGTGACATAAGACAGATGAACAAGAGGAAAGCCACATTTAATTACCTGCATACAGGAGTCCCACAGAATAGGAGACTGGGAGAAGATGTGGGATGGTTGAAAGTCAGTGGAGCTAGAGAAAGGACAGGAGCTCAGAATCCTAAGGGTGACCTGGCACCAGAGGAGGGGACGGGGCAGACACCAGGGTGGCTTACTTAGGCACTAATGGCTCTCAGGTTCCTTGTTTTGGAGCAGCCCTCAGGAGAGCAGGTGAGCCCTTTTCTCCTCTCAGGCCACCTACTTTGGTTGATAAGAGCCCAGGAAGGGACTCCTGAGCTTTCCCCTCGGGGCCCCTCTCTAGACAGATAAGGAAGCCCTGAGAGACTCTGCTTATCTCCTTTTCCTTATGTGGTCTCATTCCTTGGGATCATGGTGCATTTGGGTGGCTTTTCTTGAATTTCTCCAAACCCTCCGTGCCAGTGGGGCATGGTGGCACAAAGGTGGTGGCACTTGACTGTCATCTCAGCAGGAATGTACACAGGAACCTGAAGTGGGAGATTGCATGAGCTGAGGCAACTTCCTATAATTCTGGGCAGTGTAGCAAGGTTCCCCTCTCAAAAAAATGACCAAACCAATCAAATGTACCTTCTGGCCCCGAGGCTTAACTAGAGAACACTGGCGGGAGTCAGCTGGCCTAATGAGAGAGCAGACTGGTCTGCAAGGAGACCCCAGATTTACAGCTGGCTTTCTACCTGGCAGACTCCCTCTCAGCACAGGAGGAAGGGAGTCTCACCAGCTGTGGTCCTCAGTTCTGGCTCTCCAGAGGCTGGAATAAAGGGCCTCCATTATCCATGCTTCTTCCAGCCTGTGGCCCTTTCCACTATGGACAGGGCAGTTCCTTCTTCATCCACTGAACAGCCCTAGGTGGGGACCTGGAATCTTTATGATGGCAGGATCCCTCCATCGCTCCTTCCCCGTCTCCATCTCAGAAGGCCCAGGTCCTGACTTTAGGAGCATTCGGCATCCTTGAACTTGGAAACCTTCCTTTCTCTAGGACACTGAGCCCCACATGGACGAGGAAGTGGTGAAGGGAGAGGGGGTCTGAGGCAAGGAGAGTCAGGAATCCTGTGTTCAAGACCCACTCTGTGCCATCCACTGCCAAACACACAACTTTCTCTTTGCTCCTTTGACCAACTAGGGAACGTTCTTCCCCTGGATCACATTTTATGGACTTAGGAGCAGGGCCTGAGAAGACCCATCTTGAATATTTAGGTGTTTCTGGATGGTAGAAACACCATTCCCTTTCCGGTGTTCTCACTGTGCCCGGTCCACAATGCTATGACCTTCCTCCTAGTTCTGTGATATCATGTGTCCAGTCATGAGAGTTCATTCCCCTGGAGGTGACCGGAAGTAGCTGCCTGTGGCCGAGGTATGCTACACTCACCTGAGAAAGTTATAGCAACACCAAATGAGGGGCTGGAAGGCCTGCAAAGGAACGAGAACTGTATCAGCCTGACATTTTGTGTCATCTTAATTTTGAGAAGCTATTTATACTCTTGATAGCAGTTTCAGAAGAAATTAGATAAAGGAAGGTATGAGTGGGAGAGCTGGAGTTGGTGAGTGGAACCTCATAGGAAGGAAATGTCTGAAAAGCCAAAACAAAAATCATGTGTTCACTGATGGGTATTTGAAAGACCATATATCCTTCGCATTGTACACAATTTAGCATCACAAAGCAGGTGAGCCTAAGTGCCATTTGAGTGGTCGAAAATAAATTTGCTTTCAGCTGTCACAACTGAAACAGGTCGATAGCAAACTGCAGACCTGCCCTCTCTGCAGTTCGCAGGGTTTTGGGTTACAGGAGGAAGTCCCGCCCACTGAACAGCCCCTGGGATGGCTCAGGAAAATGCAGAATTGGCTAGCTTCTACACACACACACACACACACACACACACACACACCCCTCTCACAGGCACACACCCCTCACATGCATATACATCACACATATCCCACATGTACCTGCATGCCTACAACACAGACTCATACACAACACATGTACATATACATACATGTTACATACATAAACCTGTACATATACATACACATATGTATATATGTATATATCCATATATTCACAAATAAATATACATATAAAATACATGAAACAAAACTGTCATGTGACTGGTTTTGGAAATGTTGTAACAGACCTTCCTTAACCTGTTTAGATGATCCATTTCTTTTTCTCATGGCAGTGGGGTTTGAACTGCAAACCTTGTGGTTGCATGGCAAATGCTGTACTACTTGACCCCATGACCTAAGCCTTTTTTGTTTATTGTTTTATTTTCAGATCAGGTATCAAGATTTTACCCGAAACCAGGCTTGGACCACAATCTTACTTATCTCTTCTGTATAGCTGATTATAGGTGTGAGTTAGCATGCCTGACTAATGAAGCTAGAGTGATTTAATTCACTTGCTCTATAATTAAAGTATATAAGCCAATGTTTAAAAAACACATTGAAGATATGTACATTATACCACCACAATCAATTTTATTGTTTCATCACCTCAAAAAGAAACTTTACAGCCTACAGCTGTTACACCCTGGCTCCCCATTCTCTCCCCTCCGCTCCCAGCCCTTGGCAGGTGCATGTCTTTCGGTCTTGACTCAGTTCCTCTATTTTAGACGTCGGTATGGTAGAGTTGAGGAGGGTGTGGTCCTTCACGACTAGCTTCTTTCCCTCTGCGGGGATAAACATAGATTATGTCCTTTTTAAGGCCAAATAGTGATCTACAATACAGGCGAGACCACGGCTTTGTTTTTCCACTTGTTCATGGGTAGGTATTCGTTGGCTGCACACTTTGACTCTTATAAATAATATTTTGCATGCTTGTGCACCCATTTTTTTCACGTGGATATTTCCATTTCTAGGGTAATTTTTTTAAAGGTATTTTTCTTCCTCTGGCTTGAGAGAACTCTCAAGTTTCAAATGAGGTCCTGTTCCTCCTTGCTGTGGTGCTTGCTGAGATACTGAATAGTTACAGTTGTGGAGCTGAGAGGAATACCATTCAGATCTCCTTCCCTCCCCATCTTTGCCAGTACCAAGGTTTGAACTCGGGGCTTCACACTTACTCAGATTGCTTATTTGGCTGGTGCTCTACCACTTGAGCCATACTACCAGTCTAGCTTTTTGCTAGTTACTTTGGATATGGAGTCTTATGGATTTTTCGGCTCATATTGGCTTTGAATCTCACCCCTCTGGATCTTAGACTGCTGAGTAGCTAGACTTATAGGTGTGAGTTAACAGCATCTGGCTTGGACTGTCTTTATAGATGGGGAAACTGAGGCCCCGGGAAGCCATGAACAGTCAGGATCGAACCTAGGCTTTCAAGTTCCTCCTGTTCTCCTAGTAAAATTCCAGGCTGCCTTTTCTTTCTCCTTGCCCCTCTCTCTTTTCCTCTTCCTTCCTCTTTCTCTTGATGGGCCTAGGATTTGAACTTAGGGCCTTGTACTTACTAGGCAGGCACTGTCTACCTGCGTTACACCCTCAGCCCAGGCTGTCTTCTTGACTGGCTTGGGTAGTAGACTATAGTTGGTGGACAGATGGTGGCTGGCAACTCCTGCCCACTGTTGTGACCCTCTGATCTGACACAGGCTTGAGAATGTGTCCTATCCTCCCCCACATGGCAACAAGAGCCACACTTGTGGCGCCAGCATCTTTCTAGTTCTTTTCCCCTGCAGCAACCGGAGGCCACTGCTCATCCGGGGAGTAATTAAATTAGGAACCAATTCAGAGAATGAAATTTTATCTGATCTGGCCAAGCCTATAAACAAGGGGCTGTGACTGTGTCTCCACGATGCATTATGAAGTTGTACTTGAAAAAATCATGCTGGGCTGCAGCCTTGAAAGAACTGTGTTAGAGCCCCAGGTGCAGACCTCCCTGGCTGGGGCTTTGCATGGGCTGGGGGCGGTCTGGGGGTGTTGGCTGTGTCCCCAGACCAGACTTTCAAGTGCTTTGTGTCCAAGTCCGATGTGGTTCCCATGAGGTAGATATACGTGCTTTGTGGGTGGAAAGTTCTCTCTGCTTGGGAACCTTCTGTCCAGTCCTCATGGAGTGGCTCTTGTTCTGCTTTATTGAGGGTGCATTTTCCATGGCTGAATCCACTAGTCCTGGCATCTCTACTGCTGATGTTTTCAGAAAGGACAGGCTGGGATGTGTGTTGACACAGGTGACAGTAAAAAGTAGCTGTATCTCACTTAGGCCAGAAGCTGAATAAGTACTGGAAGGATGCTAATGACTGTAAGTCAAAGGGAAAATTGGATGCCTTCAGGGAACCAGGTGAACTCACCCAGAGGAAGGTAGAAGAGGCAGATAACGCTGGGAAGGAAGAAGAGGATGAGTTAAAACTGTGTCTCTCTCAGAAAGAACCTAATGGACCCTTATCATCTCATGGTTAGTGGTACCCCAACACCCTTTCACAAACGTGGCAAGCTATCAATTTGGGGGAGGCACCAGTGGCTCATGCCTCCAATCCTACGTACCCTGAAGGCTAGAATCATAGTCAAAACTAGCCCAAGCAGGAAATTCTGTGATACTGTTGTCTCCAATTACCCAGCAAGAAACTGGAGGTGGAGCCGTGGCTCAAGTGCTAGAGTGCCATCCTTAGGTGAAAAAGCTAAGGGACAGCACACAGAGCGTGTTTAAGATCTAGTACTGGCACACAACATACACAAAAGTCAGTTTGGAAGGAAATTCAACTGGGGAAGGAACATATCTGCAGTTTTGATGTCACGTTGAAAATCCCATGAAACCTTTGGAAAGAGATGCAGGGTCCATGCTGGTGTTGGGCTGGATCTGGGCACTGGGTGTGTGTCTGGGTGTGGGAGTGTGCATGCATGTGCACACGTATGTGGACCTGAATGTGTTACACTCTCTAGCTAAGACACAGTACTGGAACTTGGCAGCGGTTGTAACTGGTCTTCCGGGACCATCTCTAGTTCTTCCTTGGCATGGCTGAGGCTGGAGCATCACTTGTTCTATGTCTGGGCTTAGACTTCCACTCTGACTGGCTTTGGGTCCTAGGTCCAGATTCCTCAGATGTAACTCATAGGTTTTCTTTCATTGCTGCTTTCTGTAGCAAGGGCAGATGGGTTTTCCTTCTCTTCATGAAAGACTCAGTGTCCCCACAGTGGCCAGGCTTCAAGCACACATCTCCTTCAACACGTGGCAGTCTAGATTTGCCTCCTTTCTGTGTTGACCACTAGAAGGTTCTGCATCCCTTTGGAGCAGGAAGGGTGTGTTATTCAACATTGTGTTCTCAGGGCCTAGGCCGTGGGAAGGAGACTGGGAGCAGTGGTTAGATGGGTAGACAGAGAGGTAAGAGAAGGGAATGAGCAAGTGTGTCTTGAATCCTCGAGAACCTCGGGCCATGGTGCACTGATGGCTAGAGACTTTCTGATTATTCTGTTCCCCTCTTGCACAGACTTTGTGGCCTGGGAGACTGAGACCTGCAGGATCTCATTTGGGAGCTTGAGTTCTCATCTCTTTTGGATCAGCTCTGCCTGCCTTCCTTTGTAAAAAGGTCTTTTGTCCTGGGAACTTACCATGTTGCCATGTTGTCCTCAGAGAATTAGATAGGTCTAGAGGCAGATAATGGACAGACTACAGATATTGGGGAACAGGGATTCATTCCTAAGTGCTGAATGAGGGAGGGAGTGATTGTGGTCTTGGAGACAATCCTACCAAAGGAAGCGACACCTCAACTCTACCTTCAATTACTGAGAGGCGTGGGTCATAGACAGGCAATGCAAGACCCTGAGTGTGGAAGGGACGCCAGACAATGGGACAAAGCAAAACTATGTATGGGAGAGTGACCGCTAGCTTAGGGGCACATGGGGGTACTCTCTCTTGGTCTCCACCTTCAAGTTGCTGTTTGTAGTTCTCTCTAGTTTTCTTCACCGGTGAAGAACACCTGTCCAAGCCGGACTGGCTGGTAGCTATGGCAGTTTCAGAAGCACAAGAGATCCCCCTCCACTGGGGGGGCCCTTGTCCTGTCTTGGAGGGGGTTGTCTGCAAGCAAAGCTAATTTTATATATTCCCATGCCTGAGGGGGAAGTCTTGGGGTGAGCAGCTGAAACCACACTCTTACAAATAAGACCGAAATAGTCTGTGCTGTCCCCAAGGTGAGCACGGGCTGCTCATTTGCCTGCAGCGGCATTGCCAGGCAGTTTGATTCTGGTCCCTAAGTGAGGGATGAGGCGTAGAAAATGACACTAGTGTGGCCCCTTCTTGACTCCTGGACTCAAATCCCCTTAAGTCTTCTCAGGTAGAGGTCTTTCCTTTCTTCCACCCTGGCTTCCAGATGTGCATTAGCACATTGGCTCTTAGAAGGTCTTCTTTAGGCCAGCAGGCTCTGGCTGCCTCCTTGCCCCAGATTCGGCCATCACCTCAGGAACTGTGGCCTCTCTGGAACAGTGCTTTGGCCTCCTGTGTCCTCCTTCAGGATGCTCTGCGCCATATCCACATTAACAGGGCTCAGTACCCGACTTTCTGACCTGAACACTGTCAGGTCCTCAACGGAATGTTCCTGCCTCGTTTCTCCAACCGAAGTCGCTCTCTGATTCTCTCTGGACCTTCTTACAAGTGTAACATTGCAAAGTTTTCCTAACACATGGGCGTCAGTAGTCGTAGGGGTATTACACATTTCCGTTTTATGTTGTTCATGAGTAATTTTTAAGCTGTAGGTAAACAAACATCCCTGTGTATTTGTAAATAGCAAGATAAAAATAGTTTTATTTTCCCTCCCCGATAGAATCTGGAATGGTTCTATCCCCAACATTCCTTCTTTCCCCAGTCGGTGTACTGCCTCAACTTCCTGGAAGCCAAAAATCTGCCCAGAATCTCCTTCACCTTTTGGCACTTCTACAGGCTGCTTCCTAACTTTAGCTTTTTATTTTGAAGAATTTTACACTCACAGGGAGTTTCAAAAATAGTACAGATTTCCTGTGTAGCCTTCACCCGGCTTCCCACGGCCACAGTATCTTCCTCGGTCTGTGACAATGCCCTGGATGAAGCTGCGGGCTGTATTCTGCTGCCTTCTAATTCCACTGAAGCTAGGCACTTTGGGAGCAGCCTAGCATTACATAATTCCAACATTGTTGTTTTATCTTCTGGTTGGTTTTGGATCCCTTCCACTTGAAGTAAAATTAGTTTCCATCCGGTCAGTCAGTATTAGAAGAGCCATATTGAATGCATTGTATATGTCCCAGGAGCCCACGTGGTGTTTTGTGGTGCATTTTCCCTGGGTGATTCTTGGAAATGGGGAACCATCCAGAGCAGTTGGATGGAGAAAGAATGTAGGACAGGGCACATGAGCTTGAGTTCTGATCACAGTGTCCACATGCCCGCCATATTTAGTGTGTGATAGTTATCATGTGCCTAGTTTCATTTTATACTCCCAGCCACCTTTGAGGTGGATACGGAAGCAAAAACTGAATCCAGGGGAGCTTATCCTGCTCCCTGGGGGTGAGTTGGTGGGACTTGAACCCTGGTACCCTGAAGTCAGAGATGGCTTATTTGCCTCCCAGGGCTCCCTTCTTGGTTCAAGCCTGCACACTTTTGGGTGCCAGTGCTCACTGGAATGCTTTATGTCCATGAGCTGCTTGCTTGACATCCCTGAGCCTGCCCATCCCTTTGCTTCTGAGCAAAGTGGGTTTTCCTGGTGAGCTAGAAACATTCAAAAGACCCAGGCAACATTCCTGCCCTGCCTTTTCTAGATACTTTGAAGGATGGGGGAATTTCTGCAGCCTAATTAGGTTTGATGGGAACCTCAATTCTAATTGGATTAGGCTCTGGTGTATTTTAATTAAGCCATCTACAAACAGATTTCTTCAAGATACAAAATCCCTGTCTAGTGGGCTGGGCCAGCATCTCTCTTAGTCAGCTCAGCTCTGCACTGGAATATTCTTATCCTGACCAGAAAACTTTTAACTGTATATGAGTGTGTGTACATGTGTAAGCATGTGTGTGTGTGTGCACGCGTGTGCACGCGCCAGCACGCACACATATGCACATATCCCTACCTCTTGGCGACACAGACAGTGCTAATTGTGAGATGTCACCAAAATGGCATTTAAGGGTTTTATCTGCGTAGGCATAATTGATTTTACATTCCCTTCCAAGGAAGGCTAGGATGGAGCCTGTTTGTAAATGATATTTAAACTGTGCAGGCTTGGAGACGAGTTGTAAAAACTAACAGAGCAGGGCGCTGGTAGGACTTAATTTTCTCTTCAGATCGTGGATGGAGCACATCACTCAGACAAGATAAAGATTTTCCCATTTATAGGGGCTGAGCGGGCATAAACCTCAGCTTGTAAATTTCTCCAATGACCACTGGCTTTGCCTGAGTGCCTGTGGGATGGCCTGGACTCCGGGGATGAATGTGTGATTGCATTAGTGTGATAAATTAAAGGGTCCCCTATTAAAAAAACAATTACGAGCCAGCTCTGTATTAGAGAAAATGCTACTGGTAAGGGGATTTCTGGTAAGCTGGACTCATGGAAGATTCTCTATCACGTTCTGAAACATGGACAGATCATGAATGGAAATGTGCCATTTTCTAAGCTTTTGTCTGTCACAAAACTCACCCAGCTTCCTGGATGTGTTATCCCTCTCCTTTTAACCCCAGTTGTTTAACTCTTTATCTGTCTTAAGCACCAGTCATATAATTTGCTGGGCCCAATGCAATGTGATGATGTGAGTCCTTTATTTAAAAAGTATTGAAAGTGGGCCGGGAGTTTGGCCTAGTGGTTAAAGTGCTTGCCTAGCATGAGCGAAGACCCGGGTTCGATTCCTTGGTACCACATACATACAAAAAAGCTGGAAGTGGTGCTGAGGCTCAAGTGGTAGAGCTCTAGCCGTGAGAAAGTCCAAGGACAGTGCTCAGGCCCTGAGCTCAAGCCCAGGACTGGCAAAAAAAAAAAAAAAAAAAAAAAAAGTATTGAAGGTTTGGGTGCCAGTGGCTCATACCGTAATCCTAGTTACTCCAGGAGGCTGAGATCTGAGGACCGAGGTTTGAAGCCAGCTCAGGTAAGAAAGTTTTTCAGAGTCTTACCTCCAGTTAATCAGCAAAAAGCCAAAAGTAGAGGTATGGCTGAAGTGGTATAGCCCCAGCCTTGAGCAGAAAAAGCCGAGGGTGACTGTGAGGTCCTGAATTCAAGCCCCAGGAACTGGCACAAAACAAAAAGCATTAGGAATTTCACAACAGGGACAGCAGTGCATTAAATCAAGCATGGGGAGGGTGGGGCCCATTGTGGCAATGGATCACTGATGGGCCATTCAGTCCTGGCTACAGAGTTGCCTCTGGGACCCTTTATAGTAATGAAGAAATGGATTTACCATCCATCCCTACCCTGCGAGACTAGATGGTAAACTTCCTGAGAGAAGAGGCAGCACTGCCTCACCTCCTGTCCTGGGCTCCACACAGGACACCTCGAGTAGGCACCTGGTTGAGTGCACATAGGGAATGCTTGCACAGCCGAGTCAAACACTCCCTTGACTTGGAGGAGATTCCACGTGGCTCTCAGGTTCTAAGTATCAGGAGTCTGAAGCAATCTACCTATAGCATGTTCAGAAGGGACAAGGACAAGGACTAAAGTTCTCTAATGACTGCTGACAGCTCTACATTGGAAGGAGAAAATCTGGACACAAAACTTTCAGATTTTGTGGTGGGGGTGCAGAGAGAGGGGGGAAGGAGGGGGAGGGAGGGAGGGGAGGAGGAAGAGGAGGGAGAGGGAGAGAGAGAGGGAGAGAGGGAGAGAGGGGGGGGGAGGGAGAGGGCGCCCGCCCACACTCTCTTCCACAAAGTGGAAAAGGCTGTGATGCATAACACGCTAAGGGTGGGATTCTATCTGTAGCTCTGTAGCTCCATAGCTTTGTCCCAAGTGTGGGAAGCTATCTCTTTTCTACTTGGCTTTTTATAACTCTTACATGTGTCTGTTGAAGCTCTGCCCTTTTTAATTGGGTGGGAAGCCCTTGGAGACAGCGGAGGATTTCAGGGGACATTGGAAATCATCCTGATCACTTCTGGGTCATACCAGCTTGGAAAGTCAGGAGGTGGGATTGAGGGTCTAGTCCTCCCTGGATCAGAAGTGAACATCAGCCATGCCTTCCCTCCCCTGGAGCAAATGGGATTAGAAAGGGGCGCCCCTCCTTTGTGTTGAGTCTTTGTGAATTCAGTGTGGTCCAGGCATGCAGAGAGGGTGGGGGGGGCAGAGGAAGAGAGTTTAGGGGGAGAGTCCCCCTTTCCTTTTGGAAGCCAGAGTAGTATCCAGGGCTGGGTGCCAGAGAAGGGAGCTTCCAGCCAAGGAGAGCCCAGACTTTTCAGATTTAAAGTTGGAATTGAGGGTCTTGAATGAGGATTAAAATTAGCTTTACATTGGCGAGGGAATTGACACTCTGCTCAGAATCTGCTGTGGGGGCTGTCCACTGTGACCATAGAGCTGCCTCTGCTGGGAATGAACTGCTTTTCCTTCATTGCTTCTGCCTCTGTCCTCAGCTTTTGCCGAGGCCTCCAGACGGGAGCTTGCGGGGAGCTCAGAGAGAGCCAGGATGCTGTGCCATGACCTCATTGTCACAACTTAATGGTCCTGAATGGGACTAGACACTTGAAGAAAGAAAGCGTCTTTTATGCCTCTGAGCTGTGGGGAGAAAGCAGGGCAGGAAGCCAGCCTTTGTGGGCCAGGCACAGGGAAGTCTGTGTTGTACCTGGATGTGTGCAACTGGATCCTTCAGTCATTTGAGAATTCAGCCAGGGCCTAACTTACTCAGTGAAGAACAAATATAGCATTTGCATGTTCAGGCTGGTTTATTTATCTTCCCTGTTAAGACATCTACAATCACTGTTTTAATTTTATTTTTTCATTGCCTTTAAGTAGTCATCAAAGGAAGCGCAGGTCAGCAAATCAGTGTATAAGTACAATCATCTTGACCAATGTCAACCCTACCATGGTTCTCCCCATCTTTCCCAACCCCATCCATATATATATATATATATAGTATATATAATCTCATATATATATATATATATGGAAGATAAAATGCTAAGCTTCACTATACTCTTACTATACTTTTGTTATCTCATGTGGGAATCTGGAAGAACTTGACTAAGTCTGATTTAAAAATATTGGTGAAAATATATTGCTGCCCAAATCACAGAGAAGCAGCAAATAGGGAAGGATGAATGTGCCTAAACCATTTCACTGTCAGTTCCAGAGGGGCAGGGTGCCATCTGCCACTTCCACCCACTAAGCCCCAGGGTTGGCACAGCCACACTCTGGGGAATCTGTTCATGAATGGATGAGCCAGGTACTAGATTTGCATTAGAGACTGAATCTTGGGCAATAGCTTCAAATGAAAGGAAATGATAAAGATGGAAGAAAATTATACTGTCACAAGCTGGGTGCTAGTGGCTCATATCTATAATTCTAGCTACTCAGGAGGGTGAGATCTAGGACTGTGGTTTGAAGCCAGCCCTGGCAGGAAAGTCCATTAGACTCTTATCTCTAATAAAATACTCAGAAAAAGCGCAAAGTGGGGCTGTGGCTCAAGTGGTAGAGCACTAGCCTGGGCTTAGGAACATGCCCAGGCCCTGAGTTCAAGCCCTGGGACTGGCAAAAGAAAAAGAAAATTATACTGTTACATTCCACACATATGGCTGAATCAATCTCTCCACACCCCAGAGGCAGATGGCACGATACCTACTTATAGAGAAGGCAGTGGAAAGGAGGTGGCTTGTCTGGGACCACCCAGTGTGCAGTGACTAGGCACTTGCCCCCAGTGTCTTCTAGACTAAGAGAGCCATAGGGGCTGAGGAAGTAATGCCCCTTATCAATGGCCAGCTGTTGTTTGGGATGCCTTGATGACTCCAGTTTGATCCCTAACCCACTGAGGGACAGAGCCAGACAATCAGTCAAGCTGGGGGAGGCAGGGGTGTCAGGTCTTGCCTCATCATGCCCCTTGTGGAATTTAGAGCTTAGAGGTAGACCAGATGGAAGTTCTCAGTTGACAGTCTAGTTTTAGTTGAGGTGACCTCCACAGAGGAAAGGCATTCGCGGTGTGGTATGTATGTCCTTGTTCAGTTAATACAGTAAGACCACTTTGGCGGGGGGTGGGGAATATCACAAATCTCTAGGTTATAGTACAGGGAACTTGGAGGACAGACTGGTTGCAAGGGAAGCTCTGAGCCCAATGGCTAGAAGGGGCGGCCTTCCCCATCCCCCAGGGGCAGGACCTGCAGGTGTTCTGCAAGATGGTATCAGCTGTGGAGAACATGTGAGTGAGGGTTACACAAACCCCAAGAAGGTATCCGGACCTTTGATTCTCTTGCAAAGGCTGAGAGACTAAGGTAGAACCATTGTATGTGGAGACTGGGTTGATTATCATGGCTGGCTGGTTTCCCTCAGGCCGCTCCCTCCCTTTCCTGCACTCAGAATTGCACCCACTTTTTGAGAGGCAGGTTTGGTGTCTCCTGTAAGTGTCTTCATCCACATTTAGGGTTCAGGAGGCTTGTTTTCTTTCTTTCTGGGGAGATTTGAGAGAGCTGGGACATTCTGTGGAAGTAACTTGGAGAGTAGAAACTCTGGGGTAACAGCAGAAGGGCTGAGATTGTCCTGACTCCAGGTGTTAGCCCTATGAAGCCAGGGGCTACCAGCCTGGGATGGAATAGCAAAACGCCATCTCTGAGGAAGTGGGAAAAATTGGGCTCACTTTGGGTCATACTGATTTCTGCCCCCAGAAAGTCATCTGTAGAGAGAGGCTGAGGAGAGTATGCGATGGCATCTCCTTCCTGGGATGTCTGGCAGCCTGCCAGGTGGCTGCCAAGCAGAGCAGTGCCTGTGGCCTCCTGCTGAGTTTAGAGAGGGTGGTGCCCTTTAAGACCCTGGAAATCCATGAATCCTGGCACACAGGAGGTCATTAGCTCTCTGACTGCAACATGGGCCATAAAACGAGCCCTAAGTGGTTCTCAGCTCTGTTAAACATTATTAGAGGGAGGAAGCTTTGGTTTGGCACCTCTGGAGATAGATGAGCATCCATCTGATGGGGGAATGCTAACCTTCAAGGTAAGGTCCAAGGGCAGACTTTTCACTCTAACCCCCTCACTTTGTTTAACTGTATTTTTATTTGCATTTTATTTTTTGGCAATGCTGCGGTTGATCTCAGGGCCGTTCACTGGACAGGCAAGGAGCCCCACCTAGCCCATAGACCCTATGTGTAAATTGGTGTATATAACATAAAAAGAATCTACTATAAGCGGAAAGCTTGATAGTTTTTTCCTTTATGTTAGTACTGGGGCTTGGACTCAGGGCCTTTTGCTCACATTTAGCTTTTCTGTTTAAGACTGGTGCTCTACCACTTGAGCTATACCTCCATTTCTGGCCATTTTCCTGATTAATAGAGGCTAAGAATCTGTCAAGATTTTTTCTGTCTGATCTAGCTTTGAGCCCTGATCCTTAGATTTCAGGTTCCTGAGTAGCTAGCATTACAGGCGTGAGCCACCAGCATGATTAAAAAAGATCTGTCTGTCTGTCTATCTATCTATCTATCTATCTATCTATCCATCTATCTATATCTAGACAGCTACCACCTAGGTCAGCTGGCTGAGCAGCATTCCAGAATTGCCAGTTCACTACCAATCTCCCCACCCCAAACCACAGAAACCTCTTTTATTTTTCCTCCACAGCTCAGATTTGCCTTTGGATTTTATGGAAATGGGTTTACACAGTTTGTTCTCCTTCATCTCTAGTTTCTTTTATTTCAATACTAGATTTGCGGATTCTTTCCTGGCCTTCTTGTTCATTGCTATAGCTGAATTACACTGGCCCATTGCCATGGCAGACATTGTAAGATTTCCACTTGGGACTTTATCAGTAGAACTGAGGGTATGCTAGCTGTCTTTTGATCAGCACAGGATGCCTTTCTGGCCATATGCAGAAGTAGAAGGCTCACCTGGGATGAGTCAGCTGAGCTTCAGGAGATGCTGCCAGCCCTGCAAGCAATGATACTGCTCTGCAGTCCCCAACAGCAGTGCAAAAATATCCCAGACGATGAAATAAGAGCTTGGGCAAATGGAAGATGAGGCAGAATCCCCTTGTTCTCTTCCCAACTTCCCCAGATGACCAATGGATGAACTGGGGAGTGAGCAGAGAGTGGGTGCAGTAGTGCTCCAGAAGGGTGGACCTGTCCCTATTGGATTTCTCCTCCCTACAGTCACATCGGACACTGCTGTGTGACAACTTGTGTGTGGGGGGGGGAGGAGACCTTGGTTAGACTCCAATAGCCCAGAATCAGCATTTTAAGTTTCTGTGCTGTTGTGTGTATGCTGGCATTGAATTAAGGCTTCAGATCAATCTTTGAGATGAAAGTGGTAAGATTGACAGCTAGCCTGGGGTTCTCTTTCCTGGGAGGAGGCCTGCTACATGTACTCAGTAGCCCAGGAAGGAGGACATCAGGAAATTGAGGAGAAGACTTCGCCCTTGGGGGTTTCCCCTCCTGCCCTGCCCCAGACCTAGGAGGTTCAGTAGTTCTGGACAAGTGGCCTGAGAGACTTATTTCGGTTTGGGGAAGATGACTTCCCAGTACCTTCTGCTAGCAGACAGACAAGAAGGGGATGGTGAGATGAGCAGTGGACCTGGCCCCCAAGCTCTGGGCCCAGGGTCCCTGAATGGCAGAACTTCCTCGAGGCTGGACTTGTTGTGCGTTTGCACCATCTACCCCAGTAACACCAGCCTCACAGGGCCTGTGAATGCCTGTCATGTGACTTGTACCACTGCAGAAATGAAATTTTATATTTCATTTAACTAATTGAAATTTAAGAACAGATTCTCACTTCAGTTACAGGAAGACTTTAAGAGGGTTAGGAGCAACTTGGGTACTTAACTTCTATAAAATTTAAATACATCAAGTACTTAGGATAAAAGTTTAGCATCCAAATTGAGATGTGTGGTAATTTCCCACTGAGGCACATCGCAATTTCGATGCTAAATTAATGGGTTTTTGAAAATGTAGTGTGAAAAAAACGTGAAATTTTTTTATTAATAGCTTACATGATACTGATTACACATTGAAGTGGTAATATCTAGAATAGATTGGGCTGAATAAAACATATGAAAGCTAACTTCTCCAGGGACCTTTAAACAGTGGTGTTTCTATTAGAGCTTCTGTGAGGATTCACTTGTCTTGCTAGAACTTTCCTGGAGCCAGAGCTGGTGGCTCACACCTGTAAGCCTAGTTATTCAGAAGGCTTGAGGTCTGAGGATTGTGGTTCACATCCTGCCTGAGCAGAAAAGCCCCATTAACCACTCAAAAACTGGATGTGGACCTGTGGTTCAAAGTGGTCGAGTGTTAGCCTTGAGCAAAAGAGATCTCAGGAACAGCACCCAGGCTCTGAATTCAAGCCTCATAACTGGGGGAAAAAAAAACAGAATTTGGAGACTTGGAGAGGTCTCTAGTTGTGTCACTCACCTGGGAGTTGCTCCGGGTTGTCACCTGTAAGCATGGCCTCCAGGCTGCCTGTAATGTGTTTCCTGGGTCTGGCTGGTCCATGGTAATCCTGACCTTTGGGTAGTTTGCTTCAAAGTCGGGATCCTGGCCTTTCTAGTATTTCTCTCCAGGTGATATCTTTAGGAATAAGCATCTTCCTTATGCTCAAAGCTGGCAAGGGAGACTTCAGGCCTGGGTTATATTGCAACCTCAAGCAAGCAGGCCCTGACCGCCGCCATTCAGGGTGAGAACTCTGCCTTTAAATTCCCGTTTAATTAAATTAATCCAATTCTCTGCCCCAGTGAGATAGAGAGCATTGCTGTGTGCCAAGCCACAGAAGTGTGGCCCAGAAAGCAAATAGGGTTTCAGTTCTGTCTCCCTGTTTGCCTGCCTGTTTCTGGGGGAGCTGTGGGAGTTTTGTGGGGGCCACTGGAGGCTGCAGCAAGTTGGAGCACACTGAAGTGTCAGCAGATTCTTTCCTTTAGCCCTCTGATATGTCTTCACTGAATTCTGGATGCTTCCCTCTAGCCTGTTAATTTGAAGCATGCTGTCTTACTCTAAAGGCCAGATGTGGCTCTGGAAGGTGGGGAGAGCCACCTCTGTGACATCTCACCCCCAACAGTAGACACAGGAGATTTCTGGAGATGGAGACTTGAGTTTTTGTCTTGGATCTCCACTCTACTTTATCCTGAAACTCTTAATGCCCCTTCCTTCCTTCCTTCCTTCCTTCCTTCCTTCCTTCCTTCCTTCCTTCCTTCCTTCCTCCTTCCTTCTTCCTCCCCTCCTTCCCTTCTCCTTTCTTTCCTCCCTTCTTCCAAACTATTTTTTGAACAACATTGTAATAAGTATACTTTGCAAAGAGAAATCTTTTCATTTGTGTCGATTCTGTCTTTATACAACACTGGCCCAACAGTCCTTGTCATTTGCTCCTGGGGCATGCTGGCTATATCACCATTTTCCTGGCCTCTGGTATGCAGATGGGGCTGTCTGAAGTCCTACAAGTACAGTAGTACAGCTAGGCCTTAGAGTCAGCGAACTAGAAGTCAGCCTGAAGAGACTTCTTTACTCTGATTATGTTCCACACTTAGCTCTCTAATGTATAAATCGTGGTCAGTCAGGCCTGGGAGTGGATGTTGAAGTCAGGTAGTGAGAGAGAAATCTGTGCCCTCAGGCAGGATTAGGGTCTGCTCTGGTAAGGACAAGCTGGCCATCTGGGAAGCCACAGTCTTATACTGGTAGTGTGCCCAGGCGTCCCTCAACAGGAAGTTGTAGAAAAAAGCCTTCTCCTGTTTGTGGATCCTCTACCCCATCACCCTGTTTAAAGCCAGTGACTCAGACTTCTGCAGCCTGAAGCCATGAACTCAGACTCCTGGGACAGTTTAGCTTTCCCAGGCTAGACTCTGCATGGAACTCTGCTTGTTCATGTTTCCTTTTGTATTATCATTTAATGTGACATCACACAATCTGGGATGGGTATACTCAGACAAGTTGTCAGAGACTCTGGCCTCCCACTGTTCCCCACACTCCGAGGTCATCCTGGATGGTTTTTAGACTGCTCTAGTCACCTTGCTCTGCCATTGTCACCCATGACATCCCTTGTCTCCCTCAGAGAAGGGGCCCCTAAATTATCAGGGATGAACTTGAAGTCTGCAAGACCCTTGTACTTCCCACCCATGTGGCAGTGGTAGGTAGTGGAGCCAGATCTTCAGAATTCAGTTGACCGGGGTTGGGGAATGTGATAGGATTCAAGGGGAGGAGCTTACAATTGGCCTGGGGAATTCCAACCACAAACTCAGCCTCCTCACTTGGGAAGAGCCTGAGGGGAGAGATGCTGAGCCCAGGGCTATTTGTGCCATACAAAGAGCCACCCTCTGCACTGCCACGGAGATGCTAGCACATCCTGTCTGACCCCGTCTCACTGTGCCTGCTGCAGAGTCATTTCAGGGCCTCGTATGCTGACGGCCTTCTAGTGTGGATTAGCTTCTTGCTACATTTTCCTTGTGGACTCAAGGCCTGAAATAGCAGAAGACCAAACATTCTAATATAAAAATGGTCCCGTTTTTATTGTTTGGATTTCAAGATGAAATGTTTTACAGTTATTCAGAAGACTAGATCTCTTTTAAAAGTGATTGTTTTCTGTGTTTTCTGATGTTTATTGTTGTTATGGTTTGTATTGGAGAGTACAGATATTAAGACAGGTGATGAAAGGATTTAAAACAAATAAGAGCATGATTCTGACACCAGTGACTGGGCATTAAAATGCATGTGTTTTGATCTCCTTTTGTGGATTAAAAGATGAAGGAAAAGCTATTGTAAGAGACAGTAAAGTAAATCATCTTTGATGTATTTCATCTAGCCAGGCTTCTAAAAGAGACCAGAGTGGAATATAGAGCTACCCAGCCAGACTGGACCAGACCATACACACCCTGCTTGCCTGTGTCAGTAGACATAAACCCATGAGTAGGTACCACTAGGGATGGTGGTGGTGGTTATCATAGTAAAGACAGCGCTGTTCCTCTGGCAGTGACAGGTGCCAGGCTCCTTGCTTGGCACATTTTGTCCTTATTTCCGCTTTCCCTGGAGTTCTGTTAGCTAGCCATTGTCATCGCCACCCCTGTGTTTCTTGTATGTGTGAGCTGATACTGGGACTTGTGCTCAGGACCCTGGGTACTATCTCTTAGCATTTCCCACGTAATGCTGGTGCTCTGCCACTTGAGCCACACCTCTACTTCTGGATTTTTTATTTAGTTTTTTAAATTGTAGTGTATAGAGGGATTGCAGTTATATTCGCCAGATAGAAGGTACATTACGTCTCACACACTGATACCCCTGCTCATGTTTTTGTCCTCATTTCCCTTCCCCCACCCCTCCCAATCATCTTGTTTTCCTCCCTTCCCTTTTACTTCTGGATTTTTGCTGGTTAAATGGAGATGAGCGTGTCACAGACTTTTCTACCCGGGCTGGCTTCGAACAGTCATCTCCAGATCTCAGCCTCCTGCAGAGGCAGAATTACAGGCGACTCACCATGGCCCACCTTGCCATCCTCACGTTTAAGATGAGGCATGAAGGGGCTTGGTGACGAGAACCCCGGGTGTCTAGATAGCTCATGTCTCTCTAACCACCACTCCGCTCGCCAGTGTTCAACATCTAAGCAGCCTGGGAATGGAGAATGGACGCTGCCATCCCCAGAGTAGGTGAGAACTTGAGCCAGCTCTGCCGGAGAATTAGCCATATGTGAATTAGCCATATGCTTATTTTGTGCTTCAGTTATTTCACTAATTGACTCCAAGGTGTTGGGAGTTTTGACATTAAGTATCTGAGTAATTGCTTCAATGTATCATTTTCACATTACATGCTTAGACACAACCTTAAATGGAATTTGAATACCCAAAGTCTACTTGGGGAAATGATACTAACTTTAATTTCAAACTTTCTTTTGGAAAGTACTTGATGGCTTATAAAGGCTTTGAGTTATAAGTTAATTTTCCAACACATAAAATTCTCTAGCTGTTTATTGAACTTGAAGGCCAACCTTGACCATGGACAGATTGCCTGGTCCTGCTCATTTGGGGAAGGAGGTCTTTAAACAATACTGTTTCTCTGATGACTGTATTAGAATTTGTCCTGTCCCAGACATCCCTTTGCTTGCCTTGATTGTCCACTTGGGATGCAGGACAGAAGTATGCCTTCTTTGCTTTCCTCCAATAGAACTAGGGCTGATTACTGAGCAAATTGGTCTGAGTAAGTCTGGAAGATGCCAGGGATTTCAATGAATGACACGAATGTAAATTACTGCCCAGAAAAATACCTACAGAAGATAAATATCCAAGAGCTTCATGCTACGTCTAAAAAACATTCCTCATCTTTCTTAGTGATCCCCTAAAGATAATTTATGGAGTCTTGACATAGGTTGCTTGTGAGGTCCTGGCATATCAATCATGTCCTTGGTCCCCTGGTAGGATACGTGCTATTGTCTTGTCACTTGAGGCTGGGAGCCATGTGCCTACAGATGCTCTGAGAGGCTGGTCAACTACTCTGGGATGTCGAGGCAGCTCCTCAGTTCCAAACACAACCTTCTTCCAGGGTGGGCCAGATTTTCGTAGGATGGGGGCAAGTGGGACAGAGGAGGAGGCAGAACCTGTGGTATATGCTACCGTAGCCTTACCTTGTGTTTCAAAAGCTGTGGATTGGCTGGTGGGAGGCTAGGAGAGACATAGGAAGACAGCAGCCTGAATGAGTAGCCTCTTGGGTTGGGTCAACTCCTATAGCAAAGAGATATTTGGCAGCATGTTAGGCTCCCTCCTTCCCAAGATGAAATGCGTCCCTGCATCCATCCATGCATCCATCCATGCATCATCCATGCATCTGTCCATGCATCCATCCATGCATCCGTCCATGCACGCATCCATCCATCCATTTATCCATTTTCAGTGCTGGAGATTGAAATCAGGTTGGTGGTCGACCACTAAGCCATACCTCCACCCAGGATTGTACTGGTTATTGTTGAGATGGGAGTCTTGCATCCTTCTAGGTGCATATGCCTAGAATATGATCATCCTATTTTTCTCTTTCTCCTCTTTCTGGGTTGGCAGGCATATGCCACTCTATTCAACTTCTGCTAAACTGGAGTGTTACAGGCTTTTCTGCTTGGGCAAATCGGTTCATCAATTTTAAAAAAATTATGAAGTGAATACTTTTGGCCATGTCTGGGGAAAAACATCTGTGGGACGTGTTCATGATTACTCATTTTTGTTCAAGGTTTTGGGTGTGGAAGCCTCAGAAAAACATCAATGTCGTCAATTGTATCATCATCTGAAGGTAAAAATAACTCCAGCTGAAAACACAGAGGGTCACTTCAAATTGTGACAAAGGAGACTTACTGCTGTCAACCAGTTTCATAACAGCTGGAGCAGGGTGAAGTCAGGAACAGAGGGTGGAGCAGTAGCTCTTGTGTTTTGACAGAGGTGAACAGGAAGCCCGGGTTTGAGTCCCAATCTTGCCGGAGAGGAAATTCAGTCTCTCACTCACCCCCAGCATCGTTTTGTGCTGAGTGATTCCCACTCCACCAGTTCCCAACGTCGAATGGGATTATGAACATTATTTAACCCCCAAATCCAGTCCTCCATAAAAGCCAGTAAAGGCCTCAAATGAATTCAGTGGAGATAAATCACACAATTAAAGGATGTAGTAGCTTATCTTTTCTGAAGTATAGAAGGGGGAGCATGTAAAGGGGGCAGCCAGAATTAGAGAAAAAGGGATAAAAGAAATGAGAAGGAATTGATTTTTCTTGAAGCACTTCCAAATTTCCTTATGGGATTGGAATGAGAATGTCCACAGGGAGGTTATTTTTCCCCTTTCTTTTGTCCCGAGCTCAGTACTTGGGATTTTGTGGAATGTAGTAGAAAATGGTGGCATCTGAATGCACTCAGAAATTTGCATGAAAGGCCTGTGTGTAAGAACTAAAATGGGGCAAAATCCAGCAAAATGGGAGAAACAGAACTTCTGTCCACAGATAAGGATCTTATCATTTACTGAGAGGGGCTATCTATCAAACTGTAAGCCCTGAGTTCAAATGCCAGTACTGCCAACCTCCCCCCCAATAATTTTATTAAGACTTATCATATCATTTGGTGTTTTCTTGAGTGTGATGTTCATTTAGAAAAGGCAGGGAGATGCCCTTGGGTTGGCAAGAATAAGGCACATGTGTGCCATGGACCCCGTAGGATTCTCTTGTTTCTGCTCCCTGGCAGGCTGGGTAAGGTGAAGAAGAGAGGAAGGTGCCCTGGGGAACCAGGTATCTTCAAATCAACAAATCCAGGGCCACAGAGAGGCCAGTGAGGACTTCCAGCCTGTGAGACATCAAGGGATGGGTTTTCCATGACAGAGACTAATCCTAGAGAGGCAGAATTTAAAAACCTGCAGGAATTTAAATTCTATGTTAAATTCCAAAAATATAAACATTCATTGGTTGTTTTCTATCTATGATGGTGCTGTCTTTGTGTGTTGCCTGTTTCCCACCTCTCTGATTTTCTTCCTTTGGGGTATTTTTTTTGAGGGGGAGGGGTATTCTTAGGGCTGGAATTTAGGGCCTGGGTGCTGTCCCTGCACATAGCTAGTGCTTTACCACTGGAGCCACAGTGGTAGTTAACAGGAGATAAGAGTCTCCAAGACTTACATGCTAGGGTGAACTCAGTCTCCTGAGTTGCTAGGATTGCAGGTGTGAGCTACCAGTGCCAGGCCATTCAGGGTGTCTGTCTATCTGTCTGTCTGTCTGTCAGTGTATATATGTTTCTATCATCTAATCTGTCTATCTAAAATTTATTTTTTTTTGTAAAAATGAACAAGCCAGGCCAGGCGCCAGAAACGCTGCCCTGGGCAGGAAGGGAATGGCACCCCATAGGGGCATGGATGGTGCTTACAAGAATTTGCTGATGTTGGGCTGACATGAGGTCTGAACAGCTGTGTACTTTTGCCAGATATTTTTTTCTGAAGGAGAGCAGAGCAACTGTTGATAGAGAGTCAATCACAAGTCTCTCCTTTCCTTCCTTCCTTCTCTTCTTCCTCTTCCATTACCTTCTTCCCGCCTTCCTCCTTTCCACTCTTCTTCTTTCCTTTTCTTCTCCTTCCCTTCTCCCTTCCTCCTTCCTTCCTTTCTGTCTCCTTCCCTCCTCCCTCCCTTCTTCCTTCTCCTCCTTCTCTCTCCCTCTTCTTTTTCCTCCCTCCCTCCTTCCCTTCCTCCGTCCTTCCCCTCCTCTTCCTCCCTCCCTCCTTCCCTCCCTCCTTCCTTTCCTCTTCTTTGCCTCCCTTCCTCTCTTTCCCTCCATTTAGCCAGGAGGAAGTATATTCTCTGAGAACAGCACTAGCCTTCACAGTGAGACTTCGGGTCTTTGTGAGAATTGTTCCATTCTCCTGAGGTTCATTTGATGAGGTTACAGATCTCTCATATCGAAGATTGTTTGCTTTGTGGGAGTTAGTTTGTCTGAGCCAAGAACCGCTTACTATTTTCTGAAGATTTTTTTATTAGCTTGTTTACATAGAACTGAGGACATGGAACAGTTCTCATAGCTCAGCTGGCTGATTTTATACACTTTTCCCCATTTTCCCAACCAGCCTCACCTAGCTGTAAGTGGCAGTGCCCTCTAGGGCCTACACTGTCTTCAACAGGGCAAAACAACCATGGCCTTAGGCCATCTTAGCTATGCTAGAGACAGACATAGGTACTCTTGGCTGACATACCCTTGCTATAATACTTATTCAATGTTTATCTCTCCAGCTTCAAACACTGAAACTTAGGTTTGTTGAAAAACAATTCATATCCTAGCAAATACTTTTAGGTTGTATGGACTAACAGTAGGGGAAATAAGAACAACAATCCATTTTTAATAGACTAGGCATCCTCAAGTTCAGTACCTTGGGTAATATGGCTATAAATAAGTGCTTGTTTGACCTTGTTTACAGAGGTGGGAATCAAGACTCCAGGTTTGAAAGCGGGTCTGTTTTCTAAAAGCTAAAGGAAGTGCAAAGGAAGGGACCTTTCCTTGCCAGTTTGTTTTCCCTCCTCTGCAGCAGCTCTGACTCTGCAGGTGCACCAGTGGTCCTGGCTCGGCACCACTCGGGCAGTGGAGATGAGGTCTCTGCACCGGCTAGTTCATACACTGCTGGTCTTCTGTTTTCATCCTGCCTCAGGTATTCTGCCATGATTCTTGGGTATGGATGGAGAATGAGATGCCAGCTGCAGAGACTGGGGTTAGGAGGGAGGCAGGTGGTGGTCATGGTGGGCATCCCTGTGAAGCATTTGCCTGGGTGATCTGTTTAATCTCAGTTCTCTCTGGGGTAGGAGGTGTGGTTTTCTCCATGATGCAGGAACACAGACAGGCCCAGAAGAGCGAAGCAGCTGGCCTGAGGACACACAGCTGAGAAGGGTTGGAGGCAGCCCAGCTGGGCATATGTGCATTTATGCAGCACTGGGATTTGGCTTCTTTGTTCTCCACTACATTTCTATTTCTACCAGGGATTCGTCCACACCCTACATGCTTGCGGCCATGTGCTCTGACCAAAGCTCTTTGTGCCCAGAACCGCGTCCTTCATGGTCTCATTGTCTCTTTTATTCGCCCACCTGGCACAGCTTGGCCTGTGCATGTTTATAAAAGTGCACTTGGGGAATTCTGTGGGCTGCTCTGGGGTTTCCGTTATTGTGACAGTGTCCTTCTTGGGCTTCCTTCCGATGCATCCTTCTGAATCAGACAGGCTTACCATTCCTAGGATTAGTAGGAAGATGCTGTTAGTTCAAGAGTAACTTGAGAGCCTCAGTGGTAAGTCTGCACTCTGCACACTGCACCTCCAGCCTCGTCATCGCTGGCCTCGGCCTCCTCATTTTCATCTTTCTAGATGGTGTGATCTGGGAGGTAAGATATGCATTTTTTTTAACAGACTGGGAAATGGAAGGTGTGATTCACAACACACTGAATGTGAACTTGTGTCCTGGAATTTTTGGCCCAGCTCATTTCTATCTGTTACACCTGCATTGTTTTTATTTTTTCCTTTTCTTTTCTTTCTTTCCTTCCTTCCTTCCTTCCTTCCTTTTCTTTTCTTTTTTTTTTTTTTTTTTTAATGTGTGAGTCAACTTGGCAGCCATATCGGAACAATGTGAGTGTCAAAGCTGTCTGAGTCCTAGGAACTAGTAGATGTGCGATGTGAATGGAGGCCTTGGGCTTGTGTCTAAGTCCAGCTCAGCCTCTTGCTGGCACTAGCTGAGGAACATCCTCAGTTCTACCTGAGTGGCTAAGCAGTCACACCCACCTACTGTCAGCAGTCAGGAGAGTTCCCAGCACAGAACCTGCCACTAAGCAGGTGCTCAGTTCAGGCCAATTCTTCTCTGTGGCTCTCTATCAGGACTTAGGCCAAAGACAAGGAAGACAAAAGACTAAGTTCACCCACTTAGTAGTAGATCTGGGTGTAACCTGCGTTTAAAACCACATTTAATCTGGGCTAGGTGGCTTATGCCTACCTACAATCCTAGCTATTCAGGAGGCTGAGATCTGAGGATCAAAGTTCAAAGCCAGCCCAGGCACTGAAGTCTGTGAGTCTCTTATCTCCAGTTAACCACCTGAAAACCAGAAGTGGCCTTGTGGCACAAGGAGTAGAGCGGTGTCCTTGAGCTGAAGAGCTCAGGGACAATGTCCAGGCCCAGAGTTCAAGTCCCACAACTGACAAAAAGAAACGAACACATTTAAATCCTTTCAACATGGGAGCTTCATCTTTGTATAGCAGATTCATACAGTCCCCTGGTACCTCTCTGCACATGCATGTGGGGTCCCTCGTTACCCCTCGCCAGCACTGGCCTGCCCAGGGCTGAGCTTACCAAATCCCACTCAGCTCATCATAAACCGCTGCAGAGGACTTTGTCTGTAGGTTGCTGTTTTTCTGTCAGAACAAAACGGACTCCAGTGAAGTAATTTGGGGGCTGTTCCTCTCATTCATGGGTTAACTAGACTCTTATTTTGCTTATCTTGGGAAATAAAACAATGTTGGAAAGTATTCAGATCAGCGAGGCCATCTGTTGGGGAGCAGGCAGCTGCTCCCCTTTCAATTGTGCTGCCTCTAATTTATTCGTTCTAGGGTGCTGGTGTGCATCTGCAGGATTATTCTTCACAGTTGCTTCTGAACGTGGGAGCTGGGTGTGCACTCCAAGCCTTTGGTCTCTGCCCATCCTAATGGCATCTCTACTGCTGAGAACCTTAGCCCCTCTCTGAAGTCATGTCCAGAGGGCAGGGGGAGTCTGGGGATGTGACAGGGAACAGAGCCATCCTCCTAGGGTCCTAAGATATCAACTTTCTCCTTTCCTCTGCTTATTCTTTGTTGGAAGGAAACTAGAATGTTCCACTGTACTTCTCTCTGTGGTCTAGCCAAAATGAACCTTAGTCTGACAATGAGTTTCTCCTGGTAGTTAGGGTTTGGTGTCAAGGATGCAGGAACGCTTGAAAGCATGCAAAAGGGGTTGCTTGCAGTCATGTGGCTGGTTAAGTATGGTGTTGAGTGCAGGCCCCTGCATCCCCAAGGCCCACCCAGACCGGCCCTGTCCTGTCTCTGTAAGCCATGCTGAGGAGGAGGCAGATGGCATTAGTGTCTCTGGACCACAATTGTGCAGTCTATAAAATAGGGATAGTAATTGAGCTTTCCTCTTAGATTACTGTGATATTTAAACAGAATCATTTATGCTAACTCCAGGCTGGCATGTGGATCCAAGCCAGTGTTAGCTGGAACTATCCTTATTACCAAGCATCTAGAGCCCTGTTCTCAGGAGTGGCTGTGTGCATTCATTTGTGTTCTCTAGCTCATTCTTTTACTTATTAACTTAGAAATTTATTGGGCATCGTCCTATGTGAGGCATGTGCTCTTCAGGGTTGAAATGACTGGTTCCTTGCTTTTGTTGACCTTCAGTCTTGCCCAGCTTCTTTACCTGTGAAATAGATGGCTGGCCCCATATGGGTGGCACTCTACTCTGTGAGCCTCTGCTGGTGACAGGCATGTTATGGGGTGTAGGAGAAATCTCACAGACTTTGCAGCCAAGCAGATCTGCCGTTAGACTTGACCCCACCCCCACCAGCTGTGTGATTCAAGGAGCTGCCATCATGAATTTCCCTAGCGTGGTACTCTGCACACAGCCAGTACTGGGCTAGTATTTATTTCCTTCTCCTTTCTCTGTCATTTGAAACTCTAGATGGAATCCATATGATCCTTTGAAATGCTTCTCAGATCTATGGCACTGGCTACTTGGTTGCCTAGAGCCAGTCTGGCAGGTAGCTTCATAGCAAACTACAAAGCTGGGCTTCAGTGGGCTCCACATTAGCAGAAAACCATAGTTAGTGGCCAGATGTGCTTGAGTAGAAAAGTGTACTACCTACACTGATTTGAATCACCACTGGAAATAATGAGTGCTCTGAAATAGCTTTTTTCCCCCATTGGGTTCAGAAAAAGAAAATTACCGGTTATGTCTCAAAGACCATCAGATTCTTTTATGCACACTGAAATTATTGGAGGACAGCTGCTATGTGAACATATTTGAAGTCTCTTGTCCCCCCTGCTTTTGCAAAGAAAACTCTAGTACATCAGGTATTTTAGAAGGACTGAGGCATTTTGACTCAGACACAGTGGGCCTGAGTGGATCATTCTGTGGAAGCAGATGGAAAGGCCCCATTACCCACTTATCTTGGCTGCCAGGAACTGTGGCTTTATGCATCACCACTATTGTTTCACAATTTAAAAACTCTCAGATATCTTAAAGAGCCCTGATAGACCTGGGTAGGCTTCAGAGAGTTATCAACCTGATAGTGTAAGTCCATAAGAACTTTGTAGTTCAGCCTTGTCTTTCATAGGGAAGAAACTGAGGCCCAATAGAATTTTACACTCCCTGATGACAGTAACACAAAAGAGCTGGGTGACCACCATTGAGAGGTTTCACATTGTGAATGGTGTCCCCTGTGACATTTATCTGCTGTTTACCTCCCAGCTTAGAAGCAGCTGGCTTTCCTTTGTCTTTGAGATCTGGCATATTCCTAGAGATCTGGTCCTACCTGTTTCGTACTGAAACAAGTTCTACTTGGGACAGTTTTCCCGTATGGTGCATACCCTGAACTGGCTTCTCCAGAGTTAGTACCCTTGGTCTGGCTGCACAGCTACCTGGATGGTCCCAGGCAGCTCTACTTTTCAATTTCTTGCTTCTGCTGTCACGGTGCATTACTTCCTGTGTCTGTGTGTCTGCCTCAGACTTGCCTCTGCCTCATCCTACTCATTACTGTAGAAGTTGACATTTGTGCCTAAGCAATGAGGGATGAGGGCTCACAGGGCTGTGCAGTGACGTGAAGAATGTGCTTTCTTTACCGAGGCCTCCTATGTGTATACATCTCTTTGCTTTCCTGCTGGGAGACTGCCACAGTTTGATTCCCATCTTGTGGCTGAAGACCCGTGTTATAGGATGGCTCACTTCATTGCCTGAGGTCATAAATCTGGTAACATTTGAGCCAGATGGAATGGTGGTTCTGCCCAACTCCAAAGCCTCACCTAAGGCCTTCATTTGGCTGTGCAGAAACCATTTTTTGCCTTGCCCCACTTTTGTAACAAGTGAGGACTCTGGGCTCCACAGACAGGTTCAAGAGAGGGGTGACTGTACATTGTGGGGATCTCTGGGAAGATGTGTTTTGCACAGATAGGGTTCATGAAATGAAATGATAGCCTATGATGTCATTATACTATCAGGCATGCCAAGAGGTCATTACTAACATAATTGTTGATGATGAACAGAGAAGAGTATGCTTGAAAAATAACCACCAAAAAGCCAGAAGTACAGCTGTGGCTCAAGTGGTAGAGTGCAAGTTTTAAACAGAGGTGAGGAATGGTACTCATACCCTGAGTTTAAAGTCCTAGGACTAGTGAATGCACCCGGGGGCGCACGCGCGCACACACACACACACACACACTTTGGAGACCTCTTGTGGCTTGCATGGCACACATTTTGGCTGAGCTAAGATCTTCCCGGCCACAGCCACAATGATTACCTTGTTCAAGACGGCATAGGAAAAATGAAATCAGGCAAGGAATCATCTATAAAGGTCAAATTACAGGAGCGACTTGCTCTGCAGAGAGGAAGCAAGAGGCTAGAGAAAGGCCTTTCCACCAGGAAGTGGAGGAGTGGGGTCACTTGTTAAGATAACTAAAACAGAACAGCTGTAGTTGTCATAAGCACACGTTTTCCAGAAGATAATGTGGCATGTGATGTTTGGAACAGTTGTGTCTTGATTTAGGAACAGCTTCCATCTGGCTTTCCTGAATTATTTTAGCATATCTACTTCTGGTATCAGTGGAAGAGTTCTTTAAGGAAAAAGCATCAGTTTAGTGGACTCACTGTGTCCTTGGTGAGTTGCTTGGGCCTGCACTGCCTGATTCACAAACCCCTCCTAAACAAACCCAGTGACTTAGAGCACCATCCTTGATTCTCTCTCCCAAGCTCAGCATGGGTGTGCTTGCCTGGGCTTTCACTTGCCTCTTTCCATTTGTTACTACACACAGAAACTAATTGTGATTGGCTGGATCAGTTGGCTGCTGGCTGCTCCAGGTCAAACCCAGCTGGGTAGTGGTCTTCCACAGGTCTGCCATCTTCCTCTTGGCCCAGCCACGTTCTTCCATGGAGATGCAAAGATGTCAGAGGATGTGACACTTACATATCCTAGTGCATGGGCGTATGACTGGCAATCCGCACTTCTCTTGGTCAAAACAGGGGAAGTAGAGACAAAAGTCCATTGCTTTAGTTGAAGTAGCTAATGACTTTGAGAATACACTGAGATATAATCAGGCCTACTAAGGTAATCTATCACCAGTGATGCTTATTAACCATAACTGATATACTTCCTGTAGTCCAGGGCTGTGCATATGTAATACTAGCTAATACTGGTTGAGTATTAGCTCATGTGGCTTCATCTGCTTTCTAAAATCAGTCTGCGCAGTACTGACAGTAATGCTATGATTCCTCCCAGTTTACATCAGAAAACAGGGAGAAGACAGGTTGAATGTATTGCTCAAGGTCAAATCTGGGCAACTTGTCTCCAGCATCCAGGCTGTCAACCCCAATGCTATGTGTGGCATGTTGCCAACAGGGATGCCATTTGAGAACACAGAGGCCTAGATAACTTAGGTGGCTTGTCTGGGGTCCCTGGTTAGATAGGAGTTCAGAGTCCCAATCTGTGTCTTTTTCATGATGCTAGAGGCCAGTGAGTATCAACTGGAGGTACACCTTTATCCTATTAATTGACTATGATGCAGTCAAAATGTAAAACTCTTGGACACTGCTCATTTATTGTTTGTATAAAATCCTCTCGTCTTACTAGCTTTCTTTTGGGTTTTGGTGACATCTCTTATGATGTCTTTGAGCTAAATAGAAAAAAATCCTTTCTCTACTTGTTGATTAATATTCCTTGAAAAAAATGTATTTCCATATACTTAGCCCAAAGAGAGATGTCAGCATTTAGACATACTAATCAGAAAAAGGCTTTGTGTTCTAGTAAAGGTTAATTAAGAACCATTAAATTTTCCCCCTTAAAACATAAAAGTAAAATAATGTAATTAGCTATTTTTCCCTTTCTCCCCACAGAGGGCAAATGTAAATGTTTCACCTAAAGGAAGCTATTCACTTAAATCCATCCAGATTTCTTTTGAAGTTTTCATACATCTTTCTTCTGCTCTATCAGCTTATGGCTGCAATAATTTAATAAGTTTTTCCTAGGGTGAAATTGGATGCCCTTTATCGATCTTACACTGAGGGGGCATTCAATTACTTAATCCAAAGTGATATTTCTGTGTCTCTCAATTACAATTTTGTTATAAATGGCTTGCTAATGATGCTAAGGGCGCATAGGTTAATAGGGGGCATCCAAGCAAAGTCTGGGTAATTGAACGCTTTCTATTTGGGGACCAGTTATCTGATCTCTCACAGTGGCACTGGGCTCCCACACTTATGTCTGCATCTGTGGGGCACCAAATGGAGCCAGCCTGGGCTGGGAAGCAATTTCACTGAAATGTATACCTGAAGACTCGGGTTTTAATACATGAATGGTAGTGTGAAGGGTCCTGCTTAATTAGAGTCGAAAGGCACCAAATGTGGGCATTCCAGACAGGGGGAGTGCAGGGGTACAGGGCATTTCTTATTTCTCAGGAAGAACCTTGGGTGTTAGTTTTCTCAAGGACTGTTCATGGGATAACCTGTGGCATAAGGAAAAGACCAATTAAGGAACATGATAGCAATCTATTTTTTTCCAGTATAGGCACATTAGTTTTAGTTTTCTTCCCTGAAATGTGTTATTTAATAGCTACACATCTTATGAAGATCTTTTTGAAAAAGTACTTGGCAAACCTTAATTTCTGCATGTAAGTAAACCTCTACCCCCTGACTTGGGCTTTCAGTACCCTACAATGTATGGCTCCTGTTCACCCTCCTGAGCCCCGGTCCTAAGGCTGTGTCCCAGGCTTTGGCTCTCCAGGGTCTGGCTTCTCAGCCACTGGGAGAAGCTTTCCTCCCGTCATTCAGCCATCGCCTCAAATGGCTTCTCAGGTGAGTTCCTCCCTGATCACCTTCTGCATGGCTTTCCTTCTAAGACAGTAATTCTAACCTGGAGGTGATTGTACTGTGCTCTTCCCTTCCTGCCTAGGAAACTTTGGTCCTGTCTCCCAACAATTCTGGTTGTTGCATCTTAGGAGAGGATTCTACTGGAATCTGGCAAGTAGAGGCCATCCTGCAATGCCAAGAGCAGCCCCGTGACAAGGAATGACCCAGCCCTAACATGTCATTGTGTCAGTGAAATGCTCTGCCTTGCTTTTGTTGTTCTTGCCCTCCTAGCTTCCTCAACCCCTTAATCAGCCCCTGAAGTTATCTGACTCATTATAACTTCTTTATATCTTGTTGTCTTGCAGCCCCCAATCCTGGTGTGATATTACCTAACTCAGACAAGGATAAGGCCTCTCTCTTTTGGTCACCTCCACACCACTGTCATCTCCCTGAAGCTCCAGGAAAGCTTCACCTATGAAGTTGCTGGGCAGTGTAATCTCACAGATTGGTGATGATATTCCATATGCCAGTAGCTGCATATTTTGGTAAAGCTGGCTAGTGTAAGATAGTTTTGCATTGGTGTCAAAGAGGAGTCATCTCCCCTCCCTGTGTATTTCCTATACTAACAAATTCTCAACTCTTGCATTGTAACCCAGAGTTTTGTTATCCAACTATGATGCTGTCTGGAGTTTCAGACACCACTCACAGTCCTGGTTCCCCAGGTCACCCACACTCCTGTGGGAACTGGCCAGAAATGTGTGTGTTCCTACACCGTCTCGTGCAGTTCTGGTAACTCAATGTAAACATGGTTGTTAGGGAACTGTTCAGTTATGATCAGCAGTTTGTCACAAAAGATGCAGGTCAGAACCAGCCAGCCTGGAGAGAAGGAAATGGAGTGTCCTTGTCCTGTATGCCTGCTCCTACACGTGTTGTCTGACCCACAAGCTCTCAGATCCTTTAAGTATTTTTGTGGAGGTGCCATTAAGTAGGTGCGTTGATTACACTGGTGATCACTGATGATTAGCATCTCCAGCTCTACTCTTGTACCATCGGTTTGATAAAGTTGGGCTGAGATATGCAAGCTTCTTTCCAAGGTTTGGCCTTTCTGGGAGCCAGTTCTCCTTCTGAAGCCAAGCCACTTAGTGGCCTATCAGGAGCCACTCATTAGCACAAATTTGGGCATGGCTAAAGGGGCTTATATGAATAATGAAAGATGCTTCTGTCAGGCCCTACCAGTCAGGAGACTCCAAAGATAGAAATCTGTGTACTAAGAGCTGAGGATGAGTGAGTGAGTGAATGAATGACAAGTGATAAGAAAACACCATCTTTGACGTTTTGCCAAGGCTCAGGAGCATCTCATTTCTCTCCCACTGTGGAGACCGTCTGCTCTCCCTCCCTGGGTTTATTTACTTTCTTGAAATGAAATACCTTCGGCTTTGGTTAGGAATGTTTTGCCCATTCTGCTTGGTTCAGATTATGTACATTCTTGTCTTGTGGCTTCAAAGTCTGTGTGTGTGTGTGAGTGTGTGTGTGTGTAGAATCTAATTAGACCTTCAGCAGCTGAAAGACAGAAGAGTGTGAACTGCCTCTTGGTTGGACTCTTATTTTTAACCCCAGCTTGGCCTTGTCTTTGACATGTGAAAAAATGTTTTCTTGGCTTTAGCGATGGTGTTTCCAAGCAGGGGCTCTTGCCCTTTTGTTTCTTTGGTTTGGCAGAATTGTTTGTACCAAGTGATGGGTCAAGGGTGACCGAGCAATTTGGAAGCAGAAGCTGGAGCCTAAAAGTTCCTGATATACCCTCCAGCTGTCCTAAGGCATGGAGAAGGGGCCAGAGAGGGCAGCTCCTCCCACACTTCCCTCCCCTGTACACTTCCAGCTGTCTGGGCCCTGCATGACTCCCAGCTCAGCATCTACTGATCTGCCCTCCATCTATATGACATAAGACCTTAGTGAGAATGCCTTGGCTGACTATGTTTTGCCAGTTTTGCTTCTTATATTCCTGGCTATGGATTCACAGGGTTCATTATCATATTGAAGACCCTGAAAGTCCTGCCATAAAGAATCTTGTAGACTTTTTTCATCCCCTTTCTATTTTTCTCCAAATCCTTCAAGTACAAATACAGACAGCATGCAGAACATTTTGTGAGTGGAAGATGCTTTGCGAAAAACACTGCTTGGCTATTTCTTGGCCAACGTGTTTCAAGAAAACATGGGCTTTTCAGTCCAGGGGGCAGTGAGCATTTCTTATGTTGGGTTCTGATTGCTTGGTCCTTTAGCCAGTAGGTGGAGGCTCTGAAGGAGGGTTAATTAGTGCCACCTTTCTGAGTACAGAAAGGGGTTTTGAGAGTTGGGGAGGCGGATATAGCTGAGGCCAGTCTTATCCCATGTGGGTGTCAACCAACAATCAAAAATAATGTGGGTTGGGATTTTCCCATCTTGGATTGCATTTCAGATGTTCTTGGAATTAATTGGCAATGAAGATCTTAATAGTTATAATCATGGATGATGCTATTATTATCAATGTTACATGTCTTGATAGGGTATTAAATATTTTTCAGGCATTATGCAAACTCTTTACATATGTTAACTCATTTAGCATTTGTTACAAACTTACAAGGGAAATAACTATTTTTATTACAATTTTACAAGGCTCAGAGAGACTGAACAGCTTGCTGAAGGTCATATAGCTGGTGGATTCAGGTCTTACCACAGCTAGAACCTAAGTAGGTCTCCTCTGATTTTTGCTCATACAATGCTCCATTTATTGTCTTTAAGAAAGTGTGGTATGAACAACCACAGGATCACATTAATGGGAATTTTAAGAATCATGTCTTCTCCTGATGATGAAAATGAAAAATTACTTCAAGGTCTGAAATTTTATGTTGCTCCAAGGAATACTGTACATTGGATTTAATTGCTTAATAACTTAAAGTCAAATGATTTTTTTTTATGATGCACTCTACTGAAGAAGAGAACCATTTCATTGTTTCTAGATTTTCATTAACTTTTGCTTCCTGAAGTGATAGTAAAGATTAGCTGTAGCTGAAACACTGCTGCTTCTGGAGGGGCGGGGGGTAGGCAACCCTATTTTAACCCTATTTGTCTCTGCTCATTTAAAAATCCTTCTCATTGATGAAAAGCACTGACATTTTACTTCATCCTTAAAACTCAGGGTCATTATTCACACATCTGAGAATGGTAGCAAACGCCTGACTTTAGGGATGCTGTAGCTTGGCTGTATACAGGCAGAGGTACTGGAGGAAAATGGAATGGTGTGTGACATGTGGGTGGTACTGGTGGTGTTGGTGTTTAGGGCCATATTTGATGGCGGAAAAGGAGTTCCAAAGCCAAGCACAAGAACTTTCAAAGTGTGATGGTCATGCCTATGTTCTCAGCTACTCTTAGGTGGAGGCAGAAGATGGAGACTTCAAGATTGATAAAGGATTAAGACCCAATATTAAAAACAAAACTAAAGGACCAAGGTGGTAGCTCAAGTGGTCCAGTGCTTGCCTATGCTCAAAGCCCTTGGTTCAATCTCCAGTACCACAAGGAACCTGAAAGCTTCCTGTCCCACATCATTTTCTGAGATTTGCTTATAGCTGGGTAGGCATGGTGGAAACTTAAGAAGCATACGAGAGAAGTGCGAACATCTAACGTCTTCCTGGGCAATAATCCCTAGGTATCACTGTTACCACATAACAATATAATAATGTAATAACACTTATTTTCATTCTGTTTAGGAAATCTGGAATTTTTCAGTGTTTGCTCCAGGGGAACACGGGATGTAAAAGTGGAAGCCCTCTGTGGTGACGTGCCTGTCCATCCATCAACAAGACAACCATGATCTCTCTTAATCTCTCACGTCTCTCCGTGGTTTCCAGCAACACTGTTCCCACCTTTTTGGTTACCATGGGTAACACCTGAGCCAGGCAGACTTGTTTTTGAACTTGTGACCACTGTGGCTTGCGCAGAACATAGATGATTGGAGATTGTTTCCTTTTATGGTCTTGAAAAACGGAACCAAAGAATTTGCTTCCCTGTTCCCTAGTGTGTTGGTGTTGTCTCATTTTCACATTAGCCTCTGATGCTCATGCCTTTCTGACCGTCGTATGGAATCCTGGGACACCCTTACAGTTTCCCAGCACAGCTCACATGCACAGCGATTCCTTGGGGGTTTGCCCTTGGCCTGCTAAGCCGGCTGCCCAAGGGCACTATCATGAGGCACTGCGTTAATCCCTGTACACAGTTGTTACCTGACGACACCCACAAACAGCAAATTGGCTGCCGAGAAGGCCCCCATCACAGTCATCAGGTGTGCTCCACATGCAAAGGAGAGAACAAAATTCTGTTTCGTGTAGACAGTAAGCAGATGAACTTGCTTGCTGTGCTTGAAGTGAGGACCGAGGGGAATGAGAACTGGGGTGGGTTTTTGCGTTTTAAGAAGGGGAAGCGATGCAGCCTGGTATTTGGTCTGATAATAATGACCTTAGTCATGGCTTCTTACATCCTATCTGGGGCCCACCAGGAACTGCTGATCTCGTCCCCTTTCCATTCTGGGGGCTTTCCCAATAGCCCCAGCGTGATGGACAGTGACAACCCCAGTGACACGAAAGAGTATCATCACCAACCTTTTGTAAATAACATTTCCTACGTAAAGGACTATCCAAGCATTAAATTAATTATCAACAGTATCACTGCCAGGATTGAATTCACCACCAGGCAGCTTCCAGACTTACAAGACCTCAAGAGGCAGGAGTTGCATGTGAGTAGCCTCTTGCTTGTCTTGATTGACTTGGGAGGGAAAAAAAAAAATGAGGCTTTTCTTTCCTATCACCATCTTTGGGAACACAAAAGGAAAATGATAGAAATTTTTCTCGGATGTACCCAGGATAATATTTCTTTTCATGATAATGTCAGGGTTGACACTATGGGCCTTGAGCTTGCTAAGCAGGCCCGTTACCACTGGAGCCTTTGCTTATTTGTTTGACAGGATCTCATGGTTCTGCCTGGGCCAGCCTGGGCAGGGATCCTCCTACTTAAGCTTCCACGTATTTGGGCCCATACGCATAAACCACTAACTGTTCTGGGTCCAGGCTGCTTGTTGTTTTTTGTTTGGAACCGAGAGCCTTCCCCATCTTTGTCCCTGGAGTGGCTCCATGGTAGATGTCAGCCATGGCGCCTAGGCAAGCAAGGGTCATCGGACAGCTCCGCAGAAGGAAAGGTAGCTCCGTGTGTCGGTGCTCTGGCACCCTAAGCCGTTCTGAGCGGCCCCCTGCGCACGGTCAAGGGCTTCCCCGCTGCTGTCCGGACCGCACGGGGCCTGGCGCGCAGGCGCCACGGTTACAGCTGCCGTGCAGGGCCCCGTCGTCCACGCTCTGGTGTGTGCGGAGGGAGCACGGTCCCATGGCCCCTGACAGACGTGTCCTCTCCTGCTCCGGCCACTGCTAAGTCCCTGGCCCTCCACCAGCGTGGCCGACCCGCCCCTGCCGCGCCTGGCCCTCCACCAGCGTGGCCGACCCGCCCCTGCCGCGCCTGGCCCTCCACCAGCGTGGCCGACCCGCCCCTGCCGCGCCTGGCCCTCCACCAGCGTGGCCGACCCGCCCCTGCCGCGCCTGGCCCTCCACCAGCGTGGCCGACCCGCCCCTGCCGCGCCCGGGCCCCCGGACCCCCGGGCCCCGGGCCGGGTGGCCGCGCTGGCTAACGGTGCCTTCTCCCTGTGCGCCCTCCCTTCTCCCCCCGCCCCCCCCCCGCAGATGTTCTCGGTCATCCCCCACAAATTCCTCCCCGGCAGCGAGAGCCCCTGCTGGTACGAGGAGTTCTCGGGCAGGAACACCACCGACCCGTACCTCAGCAACTCGTACGTGCTCTACTCGCGGCGCTTCCGCTCCACCTTCGACGCCCTGCGCAAGGCCTTCTGGGCGCACCTGGCGCACATGCGCGGCAAGCACTTCCGCCTGCGCTGCCTGCCGCGCTTCTACATCATCGGGCAGCCCAAGTGCGGCACCACCGACCTCTACGACCGCCTGCGCCTGCACCCCGAGGTCAAGTTCTCGGCCATCAAGGAGCCGCACTGGTGGACCCGGAAGCGATTCGGTGAGGGCGGGGCGGGGACGGGTGGGCGCACCGGGGACCCTAGACGGGGGACCCTAGGCGGGCCCTGTGCTGCTGAGGGACAGGCCGGACCCCGGGAGCCTGGAGAGAGGAGGGATTGACGCGGCTCCTGAGTCTGAGGACTGCAGGACCAGACGGCATGGCCACCATCGGGCAAGGGTCCTCCCCCACCCCTCCCTCCTTCCCCGGACAGCATGGCGGCTAGAGAAACAAGGAGGCAGAGCCGCGCGCGCACAGAGGCCTCGCTTGGTAGTGAGCCACTCGCAGAGGAACGGAGTTACTCCAGGAAATCAGCACGTACCCCCTTTGCGGGCAGCGCCCAGTGACTCCATCCCCTTCCACGAGCCCCATCCCCACTCAGCCCCCCATACCGGAGACCCACCTCCCATCCTGTGGGCCTCCGGGGGACTCGCGCAAACCATCTCCACACCGTAGCAACCGTCCTCGGGCAGGGCCCACCAAGGCCTAGAGCTGTTGCCAGCCACCCAGCAAGCACCGACTGAGTGCCCCCTGTGTGCAGGACCAGGGAACTGGTACAGAACGGCAGTGGTTTCTGCTTCTGTCGGCTTATGTGTGTGAATGGGCGAGGGCGCGTGGCTAGAGATGGAACTCAAGACCTTGCACACGCAGGCAGTTGCTCTTGGTGCACGACTCTAGCAGGGAGCAATGTATGGCAGGACCTGGTGGGTGAGAAGCAGCCTGCTGGGCTGTGATGGCTTGCATGCAGCTGTGCGTTGTGCGCTACTTCATTGGAGCCCCTGCACCTGGAAGAGAGGCATCTGCTTCCAGCCTTGGCTTGTGTGTCCTTTCCTGGCTGCCTCATGTATTGTGGTATGAAACATAAAAGTAATATCTCTGGAGAATCTTCTTTCCACACTGCTTTGCCATGAGTTGACCATAGATACTCTGTCTATCCTTCCCTGTAGGCTGGTTTCTGCTCTAGCCCAACCCAGGCACCCTGGGGCACTCTGGTCACTGTTTCCTCTTCATAACCTTTTCCATTCTGCCAGGAGACGTTTGGTCACAGGAGCTACAGGATGATACATGGCCTGTGTTCTGCCAGAGTCTGGGCGGGCGGATCAGGGTGTTTTCCACATAAAGGGACCCAGGGACCCAGGTTGTTAGACAAGACTCATAAGTTTTCCTTAGATTTCTTCTTAAGAGCTTTTTAACAAACATTGCTTTTGATTTCATCGTCATGTTGTTCATCCTAGACTGCACAAAAAGTATTTTGTTGTTGTTGTTTTGTGGGTTAGAAGTAGCTGCTTTGGTAGCCAAGGCTTCTGGTCTGTATATATTTACCACAAGTTTGTGAACACACTTGACTGCTACAGGTTTCTAACTTCTCTCCATGGCCTCTTGTTTTCCCTTAATGAAAACTAGTTGCCCAGTGTCAGGGGAGAGAACAGAGCATGACTCAGAGGCTGGTATTCAGTGTTGCCTAGATCATAGTCATTTTAGTTGCTTAGGTATTGGGCTCTGTGTGTGTGTGTGTGTGTGTGTGTGTGTGTGACTGTTTACTAAAACTGGGTGCTGTTGGCTGACACTTATAATCCTATCTGCTTGTGAGGCTGAGATCTGAGGATCATGGTTTAAATAAGGCCTGGGAAGGGCATCAGACTCTTATCTCCAATTAACTACCCCACCTCTAGAAGTGGTGCTATGGCTCAAGTGAGAGTACCATCCTTAAGTGAAAAAGTTATGACTGTGCCCAGGCCCTGAGTTTAAGCCCCAGTACCAAATACAAGCATGCATGCACACACACACACACACACACACACACACACACACACACACACACGTTTGCAAGTAGAACTTGCTCATTTTTAAGTTTTAAATAAATTCTTATCACAGGGGTGATATACAGAGGAGTTACAGTTTCATAAGTCAGGTGTTGAATATATTTGTTTTTTGGACAGTGTCACCCCCTTCCTTTGTTCTTTCCCAGTTTTTCCCTCCTGGTCCCACCCACAAATTGCATAATTCATTTTCAACATAAGGTCTAATGAGTACCCCTGCTGTATCTCTCCATATATGTGAGAACTTGCCAACAGAGATCAAATTTCAGCCACTTGTAGCTGATTCCAGACTATGTCCATCTAAGAGATGGTGAATAGGCAGCAGGCTGCTGCCAGGCTTACACAGAAAGAGGCACTGGAGGTGCTAGGATGTGGCCCCTCTGGCTTGGCTGTCCTTTCTCCCTTCTCCTGGTTGACACACTGTTTGACCTGGGTGCCACTGCTGCCAGTCACTGGAGTCTCACATGGTGCCATGGTAACCAGCTCTAAACTCCGGCCCTCCGCATGGACACTTTCGGCGGTGTTGAATTAGTGTGCCATCCTGTCATTGGCCTCTGCCCGTCATGGCGGGAAGCACACATACATGTTCAGAAGGAGTACAGCAGTTCCCAAAGGTCCCTGGGGTAACCTCTGCTGATACTTCACCTGCACTCTGCCTTTTGTTGCTGTGGCTGGGCCCCTTGGGCCTTCACTTCCCCTTCCTGGTCATTCTCCAGGAGACTACCATCCCAGCAATAGCAACTTTGTCCTTAACCTCCTCTTGGTTCTTGCAGGAATTGTCCGCCTGCGGGATGGGCTGCGCGACCGGTACCCTGTGGAAGATTACCTGGACCTCTTTGACTTGGCTGCACACCAAATCCATCAGGGACTGCAGGACAGCGCCACAAAGGAGCAGAACAAGATGAATAAGATCATTATTGGTATGGCTGGGGGCAGTGCCAGGGCTTGTGCGAGCAATTCCTGGGGCCAGCTCCGCCTCATATGCAAAGCTCTGAGCATCCCTTCCCTTCCTCACCAGGCTGTCTCTTGTATATCTGTGTAAATGTTCCCATCACCTCTACCAGTAACAGAAAACAGAAACATTTAGACAGCTTGTCCCTTCTGTGAAGACTTGGGGAAAATTTTTTTTGTTTTTATTGACCCAAGTGAGACTACCGATTAACCATTGATTTAATACTTGGGCTTTTGTAACCTGGGCTTCTGCTATCATATGGGGAATAAGGCAGCATCTCCTGAACTGGGCAGTCCTGAGCACCTTCTGGACTCAGTCACTGGGTAAAAACAATGGGCAACCTAATGCCTGTGGGAATTCAAAATGAAGTTGCTTGATTAATCACTTCAAAATCTGTAAGACTGTTGGGGACATATAAATAGACTTTACAGAGTTCATTTTAATTGTGAAAATTTAGTTGTTCACATGTTTGGGGTTGTATTTTTGATAGTTTCAGGGTTTGAACTTGATCTCACATTTGCTGGTTGGGTGCTCCGTTGCTGAGCCACTTCTCTAGTCTTTTTCTGTGCCGGTACTGGGTTTGAACTCAGGGCCTTGCACTCTTGCTTGGCTTTTTTGCTCAAAGCTGGCACTCTATCACTTGAGCTACACCTCTGCCTCTTGTGATGCTTATTTTTGTGCTAGGGTCTTGTTCTGCCAGGTGTATGCTTGTGCTGCAATTTTCCTATTTTAGACTTCTGTTAGAGATCGTAATGCAGGCATGTGTCCCACACCTAGCTTCTTTTCATTGAGAAGTAGGAGGCTTGCTGACCTTTCTGCATAGGCTGGCCTGAAATCACAGTCTTTCCCATCTCAGCCCTCCATGTAGCTTAGGATGACAGGCATGTGACAACAAGTTGCTGTTGATTGGTTGAGGTGGTACGTGGGGGTGGTGGTGGTGAGTTCTTGTGAACTTCCTTACCTGAGCTGGCCTCAAACCATGATCTTCCCATTCTCAGCATCTGAACTAACTTGAATTACAGAGATGAGCCACCTGCTTCTGGCTTACATGTAATATGTGTACATGCAATATACACAATATAATAGGATCAACATATATTTAATAAACATAGTGTATATGTAATGAAATGGTTAGTGCAACCAAAAAAATTGAGCACATTTATTTCTTCACATAGCTTACTTTCTTCTTGATGGTGAGAGTACCTGAGATCTACTCTCTTGGCAACTTACTACATGCGTTATTACCTGTAGTCAGCAGACTGTACATTTAGACCTCTTAGTCATCAGTCATACTCTTTTTTTTTTTTTTACTGGAAATCATCTGTGGACAACCTGAGTATTGCTGATGCCATTGGAAAGAGAGACATTTCATCACACCTTTTGCTTAAATTGGTTGCTGGCGGTACTAATCTAGTTTTGAATTTTCCTGGGTGTACTATATTTTGATTCTGTAAACCTAGCAAATTTCTCCATGAGCAGGATGCATTGCAATCCACTGCTTGTATAAGAATCTCTTTGTGACTGTTGCATCAAGTGGTTATTAGTCTATGCCAAAGCTAACTCAGAAGTTACATCATTAGGAGATAGCAGATGCCTCCCACCTGCAGCATGAATTGGTTGCTGGTTATTTTTTTTTCTCAAACTTAGAGGCCCAAACACCCCCAAATATGTATAATTAATATTTTGTTGTGTCTCCCATACCATGTGACTCTGGGAAACTCTAAGGTTCTGTGAAAGAGGGAAAATTATTCATCCTCTGTCCAGGAAACTGAGACTTAGATAATAAATGAAAAGTCTGATTTGTTTTCTAACTTTAGTTACTGTTATGTTTTAAAAGAAATAAAAATTCCACACTGGTATTTACTCTAAGCTGGAGTTGATATGCTTTATGGTAGCTTCATGAAATGATAGGCAGGGCAGACAGACATAAAGAGCTGGCATCTGGCCCTGTGTATTGTCACCAGCTATGTGATAAGTGAAGCTTCCGTCCTGAACTTGGTTTTTGTCTTTACAAGGAGATTAGTGGGCCAGGTCAGTTCTGGGCTTCTTTCCTCCCCATAATGTGACTCAGCTCTGCTTCGCCCTTCTTTCCCTTTGGAGCCTTGGCAGAACCAGAAGGCCCTCTCACCACCTTGGGCAAGATCAGAGGGAGTCTTTCCTTAGCAGTCTCTGGCAGCGAGAGGCACACAGGAAGCTGGAGATTTGGACACATTGAAAGGCCTCTGCTTCTGTTAATATAGCACCCTGCCTTTCCAGGCTCTGTACTTTGTGTGGTATCTCAAATTCCCTTCCTCCCTCCCCGCCTCCCTCCCTGCCCGCTGCCCTCCCCTGTGCTGGGGGGAAGGGCACATTCTCCTTTAGGGTCCTGCAGCTGCTGGGCAAGTGCTTTATCACTGAGCTATATACTCATAACCCTCTGATGGATTTTCATTTTTCCTTCCAATACTGAGGATTGAAATTAGGGTCTCATTCATGTGAAGAGCTTAAGTTGTACCACATAAGCCCCATCCCAGTCCTTTTGATTTTAGTTTGTTTTTGAGATAGGTTACCGGTAACTGTGCTTGGACCATTCTTGGCCCGTGCTCCTTCTACCTCTGCTGCCCAAGTAGCTGTGATGACAGGGTGGGCTATCACACTGGCTCTTAATGACTTCGTGAATTATCGGTTCTTCTCTTTAGGCTGTAAAATCTGAGTGTTTTGCTTTCTTCAACTGTGTCCAGTGACGAGCACGAAGAGGGACACAGATTAGATACCAAATGAATGCTTTTTAGGCAGATAGAGGATGGATGATGGATGGGTGGACAGACAGACAGGAAGAAGAACAGTTGCCCCTGGAGTTCCTGGTATCAGTTCCTTTTTGAGAGCTGAAAGAATTTATGCCAATTTCATTTTAGGTACGCCTGTCTTTTGTATTCCCTATTCATTGTGGGAAGAATTCTCAAAGAACTTCTGATTAAGTTGCCTTTTCATATCCTAGGGAATTATGTCTTACAAAAAATAGTAAAGGAAAGCAGGCCAGAAGAGAAATGCTCAGCTGACGTGATTACACATCCAACAGAAGAAATGCGCTTAATGCCTTAATGCGCTTATCACTGACCAAAAACGCTGTCTTTTGATTCAGATTTTCTCTGAATGAAAGATTTGAGATGTGTCTTATGGTTCTGTGCACCGTGTCTGGGTATTGATTATAGAACTGATAGATTGAGTTGCCTTCCCTCTGAAGCTAGTCTTTAAAAGATTATATAGAGAATAAGCTCAATTATCTGAGAGAGATTGTGTTGTTTAGATCCTTGTGCTTTGCCCTGAGTGCTGTCCTTTGGAAAGTATGCTTAACAGTGCCACTTTTCAGTCATGTGGACTGAGAGAAAACAGAGTTGGGACCTGTTTTCCCAGCCAGCACTGAGGGGAGTGCTAGCAGTGGGAACGGTGGACAGCTGGCCTTGCAGAAGACAGACCCAGGCTGACACACCCCATGGTCTTCTGGCAAAGCCTTCTCCCTTTTGGTCTTAGAGTGTGCTGTGAGACTAACGAATTACAGTTCTCAGAAAAGACAGATGAGTATTGCGTCCAGCTTTCCAGTGAGGGTCAGCTTCCCCAGACAGCCTTTCTCCCCGACACTTTTTGGAGGAAACCATCTAATACAATCTCAGTGGGCTCTTAAAATGCCACAGAGCATTGAGTTGCCAGCAGAGTTAAGCATTATGTAGTGGAAATGTTATGGATACAACTAGAAGTTATTTGTGTTAATCCTGGAGAAAGGAGCTGGGGCAGAAAGGGATGCTCAGTGTGGTACAGATTGCCTGGATTTCCAGACAGTGATGGGGGGAGGGAAGAAAGGGGCCTTAGTGGTCGGGGGCTCGCTGCAGTGGAGGTAGGAGGGCCCATGTGTCCTGTCAGGGATGTCTGACCGGCTTGCCTGTGACAGCTGTTTAAGAGGAAGGCATGAGAGCCACACCTGGCCTCTAGCTCAGCTCCAAGTGGGATCCTTACTCTATACCCGAGCAACTGCTCATTTGCTGGATCTTCTGTTTTCAGGAGAGGCCAGTGCCTCCACCATGTGGGATAACAATGCCTGGACCTTCTTCTATGACAACAGCACAGACGGCGAGCCGCCATTCCTGACCCAGGACTTCATCCACGCCTTTCAGCCCGACGCCAAGCTCATCGTCATGCTCAGGGACCCTGTGGAGCGGTGAGCCCTGGGAGGGGGCAGGGGGCGCCGTGCTGTGCATTGGGTGGGAAGACAGGTGCTTTGGAGCACAGTGTGTGCCTCTCATCACAAAGAGGATGTTTTACTAAATTTAAGAGAAAACCAAACAAAAATAAACAAACTAAACTTGCTATGTTACTGCTATTTCTTACGTAAATGTTATTTTAATACAATCCTCCCAGCCTTTAAACAAACTGTAGACTGTTTTCTTAGCAATTTTGATGCTAGGCTGTGGGTCAAGGCCTCTGGAGGGTTTGACCTAGGAATGTGGGGTGATCTTAGGATGTGGAGAGGTATCCTCAAGATCAAGGGAGTCAGGGATCTTTGTGTGAGCTTACAGCAAGAATTTCATACCTGCCTCACTCCCCCTCCTCCAACTTGGTTGATCCTTTTTCTTTGAACTGTGCACTCCAATTTTTCTTGAGACCCAAAGGAAGAAACAGAACTGCTTTGCCTTTAAGATCAGGAGTTGCCTAAACTGTGATTCTGAATGGACAGTACTGGGGTGACCTGGCAGCACTGGAGGGTGATTGACATCCATTACAGGGCTACTAGGGCCTTAAGCTATTTAATCTAGTGCTCCCTCTAATTGGCACCATTTAAGAAATAGGAAGGGGGGGCAGCCCAGTCTTCCCAGAGTCCTCTGAGACAAAAGCTCCTATTCCAAGATGGCAAGCCTAGGTTGGAAAAACCCAGTTCTTCCTGCTTTGAGGCCAAGTCTGTCTTTTTGGTCGCATCATACATTGGCCCCATTGTCTTCTCTCATCCAATGCTAGTTTTTCCCAAGGGGCAGCGCATGTTAAATATTTAAAAGACAGAGAAGGCCATAGTTCTTAGTGTCTTGTTTTTCTTTGGGCCAACTATGTTTTGTTACGGGGTGAATCATATCTTCAGAAAGTATGTGTGAAGCCCTAGGTCCCGGTACTTGTGATTGTGTCTTTATTTGGAAATAGGGTCTTTGCAGATGCACTCAAGGTAAAGTGAGGTCATGCTGGGCCAGGGAGGCACTTTGAGAAGAGATTTGGGGTATATGGCCTAAAGCCAAAGAATGCCAGTGATCACTGGCATTTGATCTGGGATACAGGCTTGGAATAGATTCTCCATCAGAGCTCCCAGAAGGAACCAGCTGTGCCAACACCTGGATTTTAGATTCATAACTTCCTGAACAACAAAGAAACAAATTTCTGTTGTTTTATGCTACTACATTGTGGTGATTTATACAGCTTTGCCCCAATGGTAACAATAGGCATATTTTAAAAAATGGAATGGACTATAATACTAGCTACTCAAGAAACTGAGATTTAGAGGATTAGGATTCAAGGCTAGCCTGGATAGAAAGTTTGCTAGACTCCATTTCTAAAATAGCCAGCCTAAAGCAGGACTAGAAATATGGATTGAGTGGTAGAGCATTTGCCTAGCAAGTGTGAAGCCTTGAGTTCAAGCATCAATATTGACCCAAAAAAAAAAAAAGTGAAAGGCAGGGAGGAAGAAGGGAAGAGAGGAGGGAGGAAGGGAGAGAGGAAAGAAGAGAAAAAGGGAAGAAGGGAGGAAGAAAGAGAGGAGCAGAATGGTAGAAAATACTTTAGGAAACTATATAGAAAACTTTTTGCGTGGGCTGGGAGTTTGGCCCAGTGGTAGAGTGCTTGCCTAGCATGCACAAAGACCTCGGTTTGATTCCTCAGTACCACATTCATAGAAAAAAGCCAGAAGTGATGCTGAAGCTCAAGTGGTAGAACTCTAGTCATGAGAAAGTCCAAGGACAGTGCTCAAGCCCAGGACTGGCAAAAAAAGAAAGAAAGAAAGAAAGAAAGAAAGAAAGAAAGAAAGAAGGAAGGAAGGAAAGAGAGAGAAAAAGGAAGGAAGGAAGGAAAGAAAACCTTTTGCATATACCACACCGATAATCTCCCACTTTGATCATTGTTGTTTACACTTCCCTGGGTTTTCTTCTAGATTTCTTTTCTATGCACATGAGCCTGGTGTGGTGAGTACACAGTTGAGTAAATGTACGACCTAGCCTCTTCTTTCACTTGAGGACATGCTTGCTGAACTGAGGTCCACAGAGGCCTCAGAATATGTGTGGCTCCTGAGAGAGTGAGTGAGTGACTGCCCGAGGGATTGCCCGCAGAATTGCCCTCAGGAGCCACCCCTGTGCACAGCATAGCCTGCCTGGGCCAGGTCCAGGGCAGCTGCTGCATGCCTTCCCTCTTTCCCACAAATCTCCTAGCCTCAGGAGCCCACATCAGCTTCAGGCTGCCAAACCCTACCTGCTGCCCTCCTGTGAGCTCAGCTCTCATGGAGTGGGCTGTTCCCTGGGTCAGAACAGCTGTGCTAGCTGGATGTGCTCTTCTGGAGACCCAACTGCAGAGTTTATTGCATGACCTCTTGCCCGAGAGGACAGGCTTGCCCAGGGAACTGACCCCACACCACCTGCTGAGGTGTTTTCACAGCTGTTCTTCCTCCCTCCCCTGTGCCCGCTAGCCCAAGTTCTCAGGGTGGAACAACTGTACACTGTCAGTTCACCACGTGGCTTCCCATCACTCCTCCTGATTTCCAATTCCCAGGAAGGCCAGGCTGTGCCCAGCTTCAGGGCCTGGAGTGTAAACAGCAGGGTTTGGTAACACTTTGGGCAGAGGTAGGGACCAGTCCATCTGCAGTTGCTTCTGTTTATGTTCCTCTGCTCTGGCTAAGAAGGGGGTGAGGCTCATGGGCTAGTGGGGTAGTCAGGCAGGGCCTGCAGACTTAGCAAGAACCAGAGGTGGGGAGGGTGTAGAGGCTCCAAGTGAGAGGGGCCACTGCACTGGAGCAATGCCAGGTTGGGTTTTAAAGGATGAGAAGTAGTTTATTTGCCACACAAACAAGGGAGTAAGAGGAGCCAATGGGAAGAAGCATTATCTGCAGAGAGGACAGCTCTCCACGGAGGCAGAAATGATGTGTCCTCTGGAGAGTGGACCCAGCTTGCCTTCCTCCCTGGAGTTCTGCCTCTACTTCGAAGGTGAGCCTTTGAGCAGGTAGGTAGCCAGCCTTAGACACTGGGCCAGGAGCAGGACTTGTCTGCTTTACCTCCAAGACCCAGGCACAAGCCCGCCATCTTGGAAGAGGTTCACATCGGTGACTGTCCCCCTGAGGGCACCAATGTTTTTTTTGTTGGGTTTTGGCAGCAATGCTGGGGCTTGAGCTCAGGGCCTCTCATTCTTGCTTGGCTTTTTCACTCAAGGCTGTTGCTATACCACTTGAGCTGCACCTCCATGTCAGGCCTTTTGCTGGTTGATTGGAGGTAGGAGTTTCTCAGAATTGTCTCCCTGGGCTGGCTGGAGGATCCTCAGATTTCACCGTCTTGAATAGCTAGAATTAAACAGGCATGAACCACCAGCATGTGGCAATAACTTTCTTCTCCTTCCCTCTCCCTCCTTCCCTCCCTCCTTCCCTCTCTCCTTCTCTCCCTCCCATTCCCCCCCTTCCTTTTTTCCTTTCTTTAAGAAATACCCTATACTAGGCACCAAAGGTCCTTGCCTCTCCGCTCCTTACACTTGTGTCAGATTGCTCAACATTCTTGGGTAACCTGCCTTCTGCTGTGTAACAAGATGCTCCAAAGACATAGTAGCGTATAGCAATACCCAATTATTATTTTGTAATTTCTGAAAGTCAAGAACTTGGGCAACTCTCTACTGGTTCTCTGCTTCAGGGTCTTTCTCAAGGATGTAGTTGGCGTGCCCCCTTAACTGGCTGTGACTTGCACTGTGTCACTTGGCTTTAGGTAGATTTAGCTCCTCAAGGGCTATTGAAACAGGAGCTTCTGTTCTTTGCTGGTTGTTAGATGAGACTGTCCTCACTCCCTTGTCATCAGGCCTCTCTAGCATGGCTGTTGACTTCAAAGCAGCACGAGGAAGTTAGGAGATCCGAAGTCATGGCCTTTTATTGACTAATCACAGGAACATTCCATCACGGTTGCCGTAGTCTATTGGTTCTAGAAACAAGTCACCAGCCAATTCAGGTGGAGGGGAGTAGCTAGGGATTACTGAGGCTACCTTAGAAGTCAGCCAACTCTCACCCCTGCGTTCTGCATTCCTGATCTATGGCTCAGAAGCCTCACTTCTGTCCTGCATCCCAGAGAAGCCAGCCAGCTTTGGACCGGCTCCTGCTACAATGGGTGGGTGTCCTGCGCATGGTTTCCCCTGGGTTACTGACAACAGCAGCTGTTTCATTGCTCTGGAAACGTTTATATAAATATGCAACCATAGGAATCTCTCCTTGGGAAACCTAAAGCCTCAGGGCCTATGTGAAGTGGCTGGCTTCCCCATCTTAGCCATAGAGATGGTGATAAATATTGTGTTTAGGTCACTCTTGAGGAAACAAACAGTGAACCCCAGGCCCCATTAGTCTAACTGGCTTCTAGGCCTTTCGCCCACTTTAGTCATTTTCTGACTTTGCACTTCTGCACGTGGGAGATGCCTTGGGTTGCTCCATGCCAGTTGCATTGGCCCGAATGATTCTTTTCCTTCTGCAGATCTGCTTGGCAGGAGAGGGTAAGGGGATTATTTCTAGTTTTATATTTACATATAGCTTGGATTTCTATAATTAATCCAAGGTCAAGTGTGTAAAACACGCTGGGGTTGGAAGCCAAGTCAAATTAAGTTTCCAGAGAAAGATGTAAATAGTCCTTTTTTTTTTTTCTGGAAGAGATTATAAGAATAATGGAAAGAAGTGGGCGGGATGGTTCAAATGACAGGGGCCAGCCAGGAATTTGTGTTCCAAGTTTCTCTGCCTAAGAGATTGCAATAATTTTGAACTAAGGTAATGTATTCCTCTGCTAAATCACCTACTTAATTAGGAAAGAACTGCCAACTGCAGGCAGAATTTTTCATTTAACACACTTACATGGTCAGCAGCTCACATTCAAATGCAGCTTACATTGGCCTCCTGCCTCTTCATTTGTGACTCAGAGGCCTTCCAGCCTCCATTGGATGTGACCAGTGGCAGGAAGGTTCTGGCCCTTTGACCTCATTGTGTTCCTCTTCCATTCCAGGGAGAAGGGTCAGGCACCGTCTGGTGTGGATTGTTCCATTTTGTCTCCAGTTTGTCTGTAACTCTGCATGGACTCGCAGTACAGTGTCCCAAACTGACCACCACATTTCATACGAACTCAGTTACTGAGACTTGATTTTGACCCACATCTCTGGAGCTTTGGAACTTGGGTAGCCATTTTCCTCATCTGCTTATATAAACTGATTTAAAAATAAAAACAATCCCTGGACTGTCTAAATAATTAATCTACTTATGATGATAAGTGAATGAGGCTTTTAATGAAAGACATCTGTTTATATACAGTTGCCCGTGGGGACATGGAGTAATAACTTGGCTAAACATTTAGATAGGAAGCAGGATTCATGATTTCTTTTCGTCTGAAGAGTATGGAGTGGTCATGTGGGCGTGTATGTACATTCTGTGTGTGTGTGTGTGTGTGTGTGTGTGTGTGTGTGCGTGTGTGCGTGTGTGCGTGCGTGTGCGTGAGACATGTGTCTCAGGGTCATGATGATAGAAATAGTTTCCAGGTATCCAAATAGTCCACATTAGAGCCACAGGTCTGCCATTCACTGGCTTTCCTACCTGGGGCAAGTCATTTAATCTTTCAGTGCCTCATTTCCTCCTCAGTAAAATGAAGGAGGAAATAGTACGGGAGGGAATAGGCCTTCCTTTAGGATGGCAGAACAGAATGACTCAACATTCATAGTAGTGCGTTTAAGTGGTGCTGGAAAAATGGAAAAATATTATCTGTTGTTATTATTAGGTATCAGCAGTAGCTAATAAGGACCAAGCTGACCACATAGTCTTGATAAGCCAGTACACACCTAGGAGAACCAACCATCCCGTGGCCCTCCCTTGTGGAGCCTGTGGCTAAAGGCAGGGCCCCAGTAAAATCCACACTCTAACATGACTGCAACACCTGTCCCAATTGACCTCTGTGAGTCCTGCTCAGATAGGGCCTCATTTGGGCTTTGCCAGCAGGTGGGAGAGTTGTCGGGACACATGCACAGGTGGGGTATATAGGCTCAGAGGGGTAAAGTCACCCAAAGTCATCTAGGGAGTCTGTCAGCAGCCACACTGGAGTTCAGTTGCCTGTGGTCTAAGAGCCAAGCATTTCACTTCTGTCACGAGTCAGTTCCTGGGGTCCATGCATGAGACTGCCGCTTGTGTGAAGCGGGTTTGTGGAGAGACAGGCTGATGGAGTGACTCGAGCCTTGAATTGGCCCGCAACCCTCCACCCCCAGCTCTCACTCCCTCCTTGGCTCTAAGACTTGGGGGATTGAGAAGGGCAGGGGTAGGGGGAGGGGGGTTGCGGGGGCCCAGGCCCGTAGCTTACCTAGCATGCATGAAGCCCAGGGTTCGATTCCTCAGTACCACATACACAGAAAAGTGGCCCTGTGGTTCAAGTGATGAAGCACTAATCTTGATCAAAAGTGTCCAAGGACAGTGCCCAGGCCTGAGTTCAAGCCCCAGGACTGACAAAAACAAAACAAAACAAAACAAAGAAACAAAACAGTGCAAAGGGGTCTGGAGAGAGTCCTTGCACTGCTTGTCATCTGTGCACTGGTGCCTCATGCCTCTAGTCATTTTTCTGTTGGTTTATTTTATTTTTACTTTTTGGTAGTACTGGGGATTTGAACTCAGGGCCTCCCACTTGTAGTCAGATGCTTTACCACTTGAGCCATTCCACCATCACAGGACCTGTAATTATTATCCAACCTATTCTGAAGGCTGAGATCTAACAAGTATGGTTAAAAGCCAGCTGGGTAGAAAAGACTCTTTATCTTCAAATAACCAGCACAGAACTATAGAGGTGTGGCTCAAATGGTAGAGCATGTACCTTGAATGAAAAAGCCAAGCAAGAGCACGATGTCCTGACTTCAAGTTCCAGTACCAGCACATAAACAAAAAAGTCTATGAGACTCTTAATTAAACCTCCCAAAAGCGAGAGGTAGAGCTGTGGCTCCAGTGGTAGAATGTTAGGCCAAAGCAGGATGCCCTGAGTTCAAGCTCTAGTATCAGCATGCATACGTAAAAACGGCTAGCTGTTAATTTCCTGGTGAGTTGAGGCATTTCATGTCTCAGAAATCTCCTGTTTGGGCGTTACCGAAGACCTTTCTCAAAAGTAGCCTTTAAGGCTATTGTAATGGGACTGAGCCATCCAACCACCAGAGGGGGGGCGGGGGGGGTGAGGGCAGCGGTTGGCCCATGCCTCCAAGCAGGGAGAGGGAAGCATCAGCAGGACGCAAGGACAGAAGGGGCCTTTGTGTTAGTCCTCCTGAGGGTTGTTCAGGGGTGACCACCTGGCATAAATAGTGGGGGAAACTATCATGCTGGAAATCCCAGTATGTTCCACGCTGTTTATGTGGGGTGGTGGTGTGGGAGGTATTTGCAAAGCCATCTGTGGTCTTTAGTCCCACAGGGGCTGTTTGCAAAGGGTGATTCATGGGAATGTTTTGGAGATACCTTGAGGCGAAGAGCTTCTGTGCTATTCCACAGGCCAGGTAGGGAAATACACTGTGGGCAGCCAGGGAGAATTGAAGGATTCATTGTCCAGAGTCCTAGGGCCTATGAGCATTGGAGGAGTGGTTAGCATGTGCATCCAGGTTTCAGGCCCAAAAGCTGGCCTGGCCTGTCACCTGAGTGGCTGCTGGGAGCTCCTTATTTTCTCCTCCATACATCTGTATGGAGGAGGGCTCTCAGAGGTGCCAGAAATGTTCATGCTATGCCACTGAGGCCCTGGATACGGGCTTAGGACTGCAATTCCTGGAAGGAACCCAGCTGTGCCCAAGAAATGTTGGGCTTTGAGGGGAAGAGATGACCTCTGTTCCCTCAGTGGCCTCGGGGTTTTCACTCCTTTTTTGTGTATGTACCAGTACTGGGGCTTGAACTTGGGGCTGAGTGCTCTCCCTTATCTTTCTCCCTCAAGGATGGCTCTCTGCTGCTGAGCCACAGCATCACTTCCAGCTTTTTGGTGGTTAGAGAAAAGAGTCTTATGGATATTTCCCCCCCAGGCTAGCTTTGAAATGTGATTGATCCTTAGATCTCAGCCTCCTGAGAAACTAGGATCTGAAGTGTGAGCCACCAGCACCTGGCAGTTTTGTACCCTGTACGTAGGTCCAAATATGGGTGCCTTTACCTGGTAGAAAGTGATTCTCATCAGCATCACCTGTCCAGCCTAAGGTGGAATGCCTAAGGTGACCTTTGGCATTTCCTCCAGGTGAGCTAGCCTGGCCAGGCCTGCCTTATGCCTACTGATGACATACTCATGGCTTGTGATTCAGGGAGACAAAAGGGCTCCTTTCCAGCCACCTGCACTGGCCTTTTGTTTCTTGAAGAGAACATGTCCATAGTCATTATCATTGGCACTGTATTAGAGGTTGGGGAGTTATTGATCAGTGATTTGATTTTGGATGCTGGCAGTAGAGAGTAATGAGGCCAGTTGCACGAGCTGTCATGTCTGTGACCGCATTTATTATGGCTCTCCTCTGCGGCAGGACTGTGAGGTGGGGTTTGTGAATTGGAGGACGTAGGTATGTGGCCACCTCTTGGGCTGCTGGGTGAGGAAATGTGGCTTTTCACCTTGGTGTTGTTGAGAAGCTGGCAGGCAGGGGCTGGAGAAGCACAGGAGGGGAGAGGTAGTGTCTCTGGAGAGGAGCAGTCAGGAGGAGTCAGAGCCCTATGCCCCCCACATCAGCACTCACCACAGATCTTTGCTCAAGGTCAGATGCACACAGTGGTAACTAGGTGAAACTTCCCAGCTGAAGGCCATCAAGAGCTTGCACATGTTTGAGTGTGTGCTTTGGCATGCCTCTAAATAGGTTTAATGATTTCGGATATGGCCCCTCTAGGGTCTGGCCTGCTAAAACCAACAGGCACTTATTGGGATGATGGAAATGTTCTGGTGTTCGGCAGTGGTGTTATGTATAAAACTTCATGCATATCTTAAAAACTACTGAGTTTTAGAGGGTGAATTTTATTGTGCATGGATTATATCTCAATATAAAAATGATATGAGCCAGACACCATTGGCTCATACCTATTGCCCTAGCTACTCAGAAGTTTGAGATCTAGAGACCAACCCAGGCAGAAAAGTTCCCTGACTTGGCCTCCAAGAAAAACTAGTAAAAAACCGAGCGGGTGGCTTGGCTTATGTGGTAGAATGCTGTTGCAGCAAGCTCAAGATCTTGAGTTCAAACCCCAGTACTACCCACATACACACACACACATGCACACGCACACACGCACACGCACACGCACACACGCACGCACGCACTTACTCATTCTCAAAACCGAGAACAAAAATACTATAAAGGCGGGGCCAGGAGTTTGGCCTAGTGGTAGAGTGCTCACTTAGAATGCACGAAGACCCAGGTTCCCTTCCTCAGTGCCACATACATAGAAAAAAAAGCTGGAAGTGGTGCTGTGGCTCAAGTGATAGGGTTCTAGGCTTGAGAAAACCCAAGGACAGTGCTCAGGCCCTGAGCTCAAGCCCACGACTGGCCAAAAAAAAAAAAAAAAGTAATAATACTATAAAGGAAATCAACTACGTTTGATTTCAAGACATTTCACCAAACTAGTGTCCTTGGAAATGGAGCCTTCAGCGTCCTCACAGGGAGGTGAGGCTGCGGAAGAGGCAATTCACTATTAGGAGCGAAACTTAAAGTTAAATGAGCCAATCCAAACGGGTCTGTCCCCACTAGCCTATCTGTATGAGCCTGTCCACACAGCCTGTGTCTGTGAGTCTGTCCAGCGTGGGCCTAACCACAGAAGCCTACCCATGTGGGCCTGTCTACGGGGCCTGGGAAGGTGGTAGGAGGCCATGCAGTGTGTTCTGGGAACAGTAGCTGTTTATTGTTGCTGCTGTCATTTCTCTAGCTATCCGGTGTGATGCTCCATCTGCTCCGCTGCCCTTGCTGAGCATAGCAGTGGCGTTTCTTACCTTCTTTGCCAATGTTTGATTACCGCCATTACCTGTGGTTACTGCTGTTGTAAATTGCTCACCAGTCTCCTGTGACTTATCAAATGGTTCTGTGTCAGAACTGACGTTCTTCCAAATCACTGTGTACCTAAAGTGATCGAAACATCAAACTAAAGCCTCCAGACCGTCCTGGGGCGCTGCACCATGAGGACAGGGCGTTGTCCGGTGGGTCAGTGGGCTTCGGAACCTGCTGGACCTGGGTTGTGTGATGCTGAGTGAGTTCCTGAACCTCTTTGAATGTGAGTCTCCTTTCTAATTTCCTAGAGTGATGGTGAGGAAGGAAAGAGAAAATTCATGCTGTGCTCAGTGGGGCCGGGGACATCAGGCCTTCGGCAGCCACTGTCCACACCAGCCAGACACTGAGTGAATTATAGCCAACCAACTGCAGTTTGTGTGAAGCCACTCACTAGTAGCTGTTCTTTGGTATTGTTTTCTCAAAACCAAGCAGGCACAGAGGGCATGTGCTCTACCACTGAGCCACACCCCATCCCCCCCTCCTTCCTCCCCTTCCCTTCCCTTCCCCCCTCTCCCCCCAGCATGTTCAAAGGCATTAGGCGTTCACTGTCTTCCACTCACATCACCTCCAAGCAGAGCTCCCTAAAAGTCACTGGATGAGTTCCCATCAGTGGCTATGGGAACCTGCCCAGGTCATATATGAAGGGGTCTTGGGGCTCCTGGGGGAGACGTGGTTACTTTCAGAGGGTGCTTACTTCCCTACTTCTCTAGGAAGCACACACCAGCCTTCCTGTTGCACCAGGACCTTGCACTGCATAGGGACAGGGCTGTACAGCTCTGGCCCAGTGTGGTTGGGTCTTACCAGCAGCCTTCAAAAATAACCACAGCACAGAAGGCCTGGAATGTACTTGGGCTTATATTTGGAATTGCCATTGGAAACAGTGCTGGCCAAATGTAACACCCGTCTGTTCAGGATGGTTTAGGTCTGGATCAGGGGGAGCTGGGCAGCCCAGAACTCAGGGCATGTCAGGTTCTGTGGCTCCACGCTACTCCAGGGCCCCTCTTCCAGACAGGCTGGGGTCCCTGCTGCTGAAACCACTGTCCTGGTGGTGGGTGGGAGTTCCCTTTTATGAAGCCAGTCTTTCTAGGTGGACCTCGATCTAGTGTCCCAGGAAGCTTAGAGCTGGCTTCTGCCTGTGGATTTGTTCCACCCTTCCGCTCATCTCAGCACCATTTCTGTTAACTTGCCCCTTCGGGCAGCACCAGTGCGACCACGGGTGTGTGATGATGCACAGCTAAACTAATACAGATTTTTCATGTTCATTTCTTTGCTTCAGCATGGTGCAGGTGATTTTGAAGACGGCAGCATAGACCTCGAGGCCTGTCTCTTTACATTGTAGCTTGTTGCATGAGTGTGTTCTGCTCCAGCCCTGCAGGCTCCATTAGGAGTCTATTCATGTATTCATTGTCTTTCTCAGCGTCTTCTCCTGCATGGTTTTAATCCATGCTTTCAGTTGTCCATAATGGTCAGCTGACTTTTTTCCCAGAGAGCAGTGTGGTGCCATTGTGGCGCAGTTTACCAACGCTACCTGACCTCACCTTTGCTCCCTCTCTGGAAGAACCCATAGAACCCCTCTGAAGGAAGGAGTAGCTTCTGCCTTGCTTTGGTCTCCCTCCTTGTTTTCTTGGGGCAGATGTGGCCATGTGGCCGTAAGCCTTCTGCATACTTGGGTCAGTCCGAGGGTCTGACCAGTACAACTCAGCCTTCCTTGGAATTTGAGTTTAGAAGCTGGATCTCTTCCCTAGGGCTATTCTAATAAATTACCGCAAACTTAATGGCTTAAAACAGCAGAAATGTATTTTTCACATTCTCGAGGCCCAAGTCTGTCATCTAAATGTCTGCAAGTTCCTTCTGGTAGCTCTGAGAGAGAATCTTGCATCCTGCCTGACCCCCAGCTTTTAGTGGGTTCCAGCAACCTTTGGCCTTGTGTGGCTTGTAGCTGAGCCATTTCTATCTCTGCCTTGGGTTTCCTTTGGTGGTCTTCTTGTTTGGAAAGGACTCATCTTAAATCTCAAGATCTTCAGTTTAATTGCATATGTTGTTGCTGTTGTTGTTGTATGAGTGTGTCTGTTCTACCCCTGAAGGCTCCATTAGGTTCCATCATATGGGAGTGAGGGGGCTGCTACTAACTACAGAATCTGGGCAGAACATAATTTAAGGTGAATCACGTCCTGTGCACAGGTTTTCTGGAAGCAGAGTATTTATACCCTGGGCTCTAACATGGTCTCTAGCTATGGCGTCAGATCCAAGGAACCTGGAAGCAACCAGGGAACCCTCAAAATCTCTCATCTGCTGTAGAAATAGCTTGGCCTGATGGAGCAGGCTCACAGGAAGTGTGCGTATGAGTTCCTTTCAAGTACCCAGAGCACGTGTAACGCCACAGTCTCCCTTGGGTGGGGGCAGTTGCCTGGGTGGGACATTTGGCCTGTCCCAGTTTTCTCGCCCAAAGATTACTTCTTGATCTCTGAAGAATTGTATGGAATCAACAGACTTTTTCAAGACCTTATTTTGTACTGAAAATGAGAGCAGGCTTAGGTACTCTTGTTTTATTTATGAGCCAAATGTCCACAACAAATGTTATTACCACCAGCAAAAGAAAAAATAAAAATAAAAATCTCAGTGTGGAAGGAAACCTTGGACCAATCACTGTTTTTCTCCCCCCCCGCCCCCCGAGGGAATTTATGTGCTACAAATCTAGTTCCATCAGACAGTCTGGAGAGTTCTGTGGACATCCTTGGTAAGAACTGTTACATGGAGGTTTGGGCCAGGGTTTTAGAGGCATCTATTAATTTTCACAGTTATATTTCCTTGGGCTGAGCCATACTCTTAATAGGACTGATGGGAAATGAATAGCTGGTAAGGAGACCCCAGCAGAGGACTTCATGGGATCCCTCAAAGCACAGCTCAACCGGCAAAAATCAGCAGGACTCTCTTCTGGTGTGCGCATGGATTCTAGGCAACCTGTGGGCACCATCCAAACATCTCAAGATGCCAAAGAGGTGTCCTCTGTGGTCTTTGGCTAGCAGTTCCCAAGGGTGGTCCCCAAGGCAGAGTGCCAGGTGGGAGATGAAGAGGCAGATAAGATCTGTCCCTGTTCCTAAGAAATGGCCTGTGGGGTGATCTGACATTACCAGAGGTGTGGGCAGTGAAAGCCCCACCACAAATCTTGAGTCCCTGGCATCCGCAGGGGGTATGTTTGTGTCTGAGGCAGAAGGCGCCATTGTCAGTGCAGTTGTACAACCCCAGATCCACAGTCCAGGGTAAGAGTGATGGAATTTCCTTCACTGGGGAGAGAGAAGGAAGAAGATGCTGGAGATTTCGGAAGTGCAGGGCTGAGTGGGATGAGAAGCAGATCTCGTCTCCATAGAGACTCAGCAGGAGGTAGGGCTGGGACTGGTGTGTATGAGAAAGGTGTCACACAAAGCTATGGGGCCATAAGGAGATCTGTGCAACGAGTGGGATAGGAGAAATATCTGGAAAAACAAAGCAAAAGTGATTCTTAAAAGCCAAAAAAAAAGAAAGGAAATTCTTACCTTCTCCTTATGCACAAACAGAGGAGACTCACAACCCAGAAGCTCTGTGAATGGAAAAAAAAAAATCCTGACATCTGTAAAATGTTAAAACACATTTCTCTGGGCTTTTACTGGAGGTGTAGGGACTGATGCGATTGGGTTTTGCAATAGGGGAAAGAGATGGGCTCAGCTCCACATTAAAAAAAAAAAATGGGACATTTTGTAGTCAAGGAGCAGGGAGCTGGAAAGCTTTGATGGTGAGGAGGCATTTTGCCTAAATCAGCCTGAATAGGATTCTTGGTGAAGGAAGCCAGGGAACCAAACACCTCCTGGCCCAGGAGGTACCTGATTAGACAAGAAGGTGATCAGATTTGGAGGGCAGAAATTGCATTGTCTCAACTCCAGATTCTCGTGGATTTAGTTTAAGGGTCTAGTTGGTTTTGGTGAGTAGGAATCATGAATGGGCCAGCACATTACACTTGTCACTGGTACATTGAGGTAGATGCTGTAGGTACAATGTTTAAGAAGTACAAATAAGGAATGAGAGGTAGACTTTTTCAGAGTTTTCTCCACATTGTCTTACAGCAGTGGAGACTTCTTATCTTGCTGGCTCAGGTTGACTGGGCTCCTTTTGATTGGCTCCTGAGAATCTTCCTGTGTTACAGAAAAGACACCCCACACCCCCCCCCTTATGTTTTGCACTAGAGATTGAACTCAGAGGTACTACATCACAAGCTAGAGGTTGGCTTTTCCAAGTGAGGTTTGCTTATTAGGGACCTAAGGGAGAGACTTTGTTCTGTATAACCACTCCCTGGTTTTATGCCAGTAGTGAGGCTTGAACCCGGGGCCTTTTGCTCCTGACTGCTCTTTTCTGCTCAAGGCTTATCCTCTACCACTTGAACTACACCCAATTCCAAGACTCCATTCTGGTTTGGTTTTGTCTGCTAGGACTAGAACAGAAGCTCAGTCTAAAGCAATTGCCTCCCACAAGTTTCTTGTAATAGTGAAAATCTTGCTAAAAGGAGATGATGCAAAGACAGACCTGAGCCACTGAAAGTCGAGTTGTATTGAGGAAGGCCATCAGTTCCTGTGGAAGAGTTGGTTACCTCTGTGGGATGGTATCCATGCACATAGCTCTGAGTCTTTGCATGCATAAACAGTACCTGCTGTACACACGTCCACCTGCATATCTGCACCGGTGGGGCTTTGACACAAGGTTAGAAAACAGGTGCCTGTAAGCTTGTGAATCTAGGAAGGCAGAGTTAATCCCCCCACCCCAAATGTTAGGAGCATCTATAGGACAAGCCAGGAATTTCACGTGTCATTGTAAAATGGCAAGAACAACAGATGCTCTGTATTCCCTCCAAGAGGGGAGACATGGATAGAAAGGTACATAAAATTTTCATGGCTTCTCCTCTCTGTGGTATAATTTTTTTAAATCTGGTATTGTGGAAACAGAGCCTCAATGTGAGGTAGCTAGAAAAAAAAATGTGTGTGTATGTCAGTCCTGGGAACTCGGGGCCTGGGTACTGTCCCTGAGGATTTTTGTTTGTTTGTTTTTGTTGTTGCTATTGTTGTTTTACCCAAAGTTAGCGATGTACCACTTGATCCACAGCTTCATTTCTGGCTTTTTGATGGTTAATTGGAAATAAGGTCTCAGGCGATCTCAGCCTCCTTAGGCGTCATTACAATTACAGATATGACCTACTGGTGCTTGACTTAGAAAGAATTTTTAAAAATACAAACAGAAAATGTAGCTGGTGGTAGACAAGTGCAGGGTGGGAGATCAAGAAGGGAAGCAGGAACGGAGCCTCCTGTACATGGAGGAAGAGAAATGGTTGCGTTGTAATGAACAAAACTAGCTAATGTAATTGCACATTGATTCTCATTGTCACCCAAATGGCATGATTTCACATTCTCACATGGTAAAATTATCCATTTATGTTATTCACAGGTTGTACTCAGATTATCTCTATTTTGCAAGTTCGAATAAATCTGCAGATGACTTCCATGAAAAAGTGACGGAGGCTCTGCAGCTGTTTGAAAATTGCATGCTGGATTATTCCCTGCGCGCCTGTGTCTACAACAACACCCTCAACAATGCCATGCCCGTGCGTATTCAGCCAGGGGCCTGTCGCCGAACGGGGCCTCTTTTACTGTTCTACTGCCCAGGGAGCATCCTGGGGCGGAGTGGAGCCCAGGAACAGAGAGGGAAGCATTTGAAAATGCAAATGTCGCTCTGCTGTCTTTGAGGGGTGGCTCATGCAGAGACAAATATTCCAGCCTGCTCCCCCCTCATCACCCCGCCAATGTGCATCATCTGTCTCCTCCTTCAGGGAGAGATCTAGGGTGCGTTTAGGAAGATTACCGTTTAGCAAGGCTCAGAAGCACACCCAGCAATTAGAGATGGTAGACAGGACACCAGCTCTCAGATTTTCCTATGAGCATTTCTGTAGTGTGGATTGTTCTGCAGGTTTTAAAAATTCCCCACCAGTGACTTTGAATGCTTCTCCACAAGCCCCTTCAGTGGGTCTACTGAAACATACTCCCTCCTGACTGCTCTGTGAGCTCTTGTTTCCCTTTAAGGAGCACACCTGTTAATGCCCAGCCTTTCTTAGGCAAAAGCAGTGGTTAGGGTGAATCCAGGACCCCTAGCCTAGGGCAGGCAGCTGGGCTGTGGGGTCCTCTTCAGCAGGTGGCTTTCCACATGAGGTGAGCTCTGCCACCTGCCTCACGTGGAAAGAGTGAAATAGTGCTGTGTAGCCTCAGAGCCCCCAGGACGGTGGGGCTAGCTACCCCAGACCATCAGACCTGAAGGCAGAGTGCATGGGTAGCTGTGACGGTGGTCTCTGTAGTTTGGCAGGGAGGCTGTCAGGAAGCCAGGCAAGCTCAGAGGCAAGCAGTGGTGTAGGTTCACCTCCTGGCTCTAGAGTTTACTGGCCGTCTTAACCTCTGTGAGACACAGTTGCTTCAGACTACTTTGCCAGGCTGTCACAAGAATTGAGATGGATGGTTTGTGCCCTTACTCTTGCATTGGCTCCTTCCTCTGTGTTCCTCAGTGGGGTGGAGCCCTGGGCTACAGCAGGGACAAGATAGACATGGTCCTTGTCCCTTAGTGTAGTCCAGAGGGGAGATTGGTGCAGAGGCTAGGAAGTGGATCTTTGGCACCAACAGAGGCTGCTAAAGACAGAGCACCAGGCAGGCTGTGACAGGGGGAGGGAATGTCTGTACGGGGTGCATTGGCCAGGGAAGGAGAGTGCCACCGTCGGGATATAGAGCAGCCTCAAGAGAGGCTTTAAAAACACCTGCCCAGGCTCTGCAGGGGAGCTCAGCAGCAGGGAGCATGAGCAGGGGTTCGGGTATGGAGAAAATTGCCCAGAACCTAGTGAGCCTCAGAAGTCGTCCACACAGAGGCGTGTGTGTGTGTGTGTGTGTGTGTGATATAACATGTAACATATAAATACATATAATATTAGTTATACTATGATTTGAACTTGGGGCCTTCAGCTTGCTAGGCACATTTTTACCATGTGAGCTACCCTCCTGTGGTGCAGAAGAGCAAAGGAGAATTTTCTTTCTTCCTCTTCAGATTCCCTGGGGTGATGTGGCTGCAGACAGATCAGATAGGAAAAAGGTGTACGGATTTAGTGCCGGAAAGGAGGAGAAATCACAGTCCAGGGGTAATCTCAAATAAGATCACCCACCAGCCTGGTGTGACCCAGAAACTCACACACCCTTGTCTCGGGGAGGTGAGGGGACGGGAGGGGGTATCAGGAACAGTGCATGATTTTTAGAGGAACCCCATTTGTTTGGAGAACATTCAGTAGTCTAGGACAAAGTAACTTCAGTTGCTTCTCTATGGGGCTGACACAGAGGAGAATGGTGTGTGACCTGATCTGTTGAGGTGCAGAGCAATCCCAGCCTGCCTTCTTTTCTGTGCCTGATGGTGTCGAGAAGCCTGAGGGAGGCCATTCTTCTGGGGGTCTGGCTGAAGGGACTGTGCAGAAAGCCTCTCAGTGTGCTAGGAGGGGCCCGTCCACAGACAGCAGCCCAGGGAGGCACTAAGATCTCTCTGCAGTCAAGGTACTAGTCTTTGGGGTATTGTTTTCTGAGCCCCAACAATAGTGTAGGTACTAAACATGCCTTTTCTCACTCAGTGCCAGGTTCGTGGCTTAGACTCCTGTAATAAAAGATTAATAAAAGGGGCTGGGAGTTTGACTAGTGGTAGAGGGCTTGCCTAGCATGCATGAAGACCCGGGTTCGAGTCCTTGCTCTGCATATATAGAAGAAAAAAAAAAAGCCAGAAGTGGTGCAGAGGCTCAAGTGGTAGAGCTCGTCTAGCTTTGAGAAAGTCTGAAGACACTGCTCAGGCCCTGAGCCCAAGCCCAGGACTGGCAAAAATAAAATAAAATTAACCAGAGGAAAGCATGGCACTTATTTAATAGGCATCCTGTATGACTCGGAAGTCTTCCTGTGCTCCCCGATGTTGAGGTTTGATGGTGAGTGGTCACCCTCAGCCAGGCCTGTGTGCTCAGCCCTGGGTCTTCAGGGGTCAGTATGTCCACTTCATTTGTGTGCGGGAGGGCACTCTCACCTGCTTCCGTGCAAGGTCGGGCAGGACTCCTGGCCCACTTTGGGGAAGCAGGATGGGAAGGTGAGAGGAAGCTCCTCTCCCCACCGCAGATGGTACAAGGTGCCATCTCCAGGGACCATGTTACCTGAGCCCCACCTCAGCTGCCATGGTTCTAGATCTTGGGAAGATGCTTGGGGCTGGGGGTAACTGAGAGTTAGGGTGGCCTAAGAAGGAGGTATTAGCCGCAGTGTGTTGTGAGGGCCATGGCTATAAGAGGGCCATGGTAGAGGCTTGGAGGGCAGTGGAAATGTGTAGAAATAGGCCTTTCGGCCTAGTTCCCTCTGGGATGGTGACGCTTCCTCAGCGCTGTGGTGTTTAGTAGTTGCCACCTTACACCACCTGGTGGCAGGACCTGGCGCCCGAGGGAGAAGGCCAGTGGGCTGTGAGCGGGGAGTGGGTGATCTGGGCCAGGGCTTACTCACGTGGGGCCTTCTCAAACTGACTGTGCGGGACTGCACACTCGCCTGGTGGGCTGGGTAAGACAGGGAAGAAGGGCGGCAGGACAAGGGCCGTGCTCTGCTCCCAGGTAAGCCTTGGGGTGAGGCACCCAGCTCTCACAGCTCCCTGAGGGGAGGGAACCTAGCTGTAAGCCCTGCTACCACCCAGGTGTCAGGGGAGTCAGCTCAGGGCCGTCCTGAGCTGGGTGGGTGTGATGGGCCAGGAGAGGCGGGTACCTCATGCCACCCAGGGAGGGCCACACTGCCTCCCCTGACACCTTCTCCTGTGATAGGCATTGCCCAGGGCCAAGCAAGCTGCATGCATTTTGCCAGTCTCTAGTTTTCTGAAAGGCTGAATTTCCGTGGTCACTTCCTCTACCCCAGAGGAGAGGGTGTGACCTTCCCCTCACTTCCCGGCTACCCTCAGCCCTGAACAAGAGAACACTGCTGAGACTGGAAGTGGTGCTCTCCACTTTGTTGTATACTGGAAACATCCTCATCAAAGGTTTAAAGTTCCACTGGTGAGATGGCAGGAAGGATCTGATCCTCATTGTCACTTCTATGCCCTGTCTTAAGCCACCCCCTTCCCCAAGTCCTTCCCTATTTTCCTGATGGAGATAGTGACAAATGGAACGAGAGACCAGTTCAGGCTGCTTCCCAAGTAGGGTGGCTTTGAAACTCCCTACTTGCCTCTGCAGCCAGGTGGAGGCTTCCCTTGCAGTTCAGTGCCTGTGGTCCAAGGGAGCACGTGAGGCCAGCCGTGGCTGCAGCAGGTTGATGGCTAATCCCTCTCCAACCCCTTCCTGGAGGAGGAATGGGAACCTTCCTCTAGGAGGTGACTCCATAGTTCTGCAAAGAAAATGCCCCTCCATCTATCAGTCCCAGCCCAGTTTCAGCATGAGGAGGGGCAGCGCCTTAGGACAGAGGGGACTCTGCATGTCCTCTCCAGTGTGTACTGCCGGGATGTGGCTCTTGAATGATTCAGGAGGCCTAACTCTTCCTTCCTTTCCCTCCCTGACACTCAGATGGCTACAGACTCCACATGGGAGCTTACAGGCAGGGTTCTAAGGAACTGGTCATAAATGCAAATGCAAACTCTTCTCCCCTCCAATGTCCCGGCCAGGTGTTTGGCAGTTATGTGTAGATGGGAGGGTGCAGGCAGGGACCACAATCTGTCCAACAGGCCTTCCCGTGAGTGCTGTGTGTCAGATTTGGGTTCTCCCTGGCCCTGCGGCCTGTCCACCATCCATCCCCTGGCTTCCTGAACACATCTCCCCTGCTTGTGGAAGGACTTCTCACCCCTCCAGCTTTTCTAAGTATGCATTACAGGTGTTTTTGTAGCTCTGTGGCCACCACTAGATGGCAAGTTCATGCCAACAGGGCCATGCCTATGAAATAGCAACTTGTCTCTATGGCCTAGTAAGGCACCTTTCTTACAGCAGGAGCTCCAACTCATTTCTAGATGAACAAGTGAGGGAGCGAATAGAGACCAGTAAGGAGGCTGGGTGGAGAGTCTCAGCTGATTGGAGGGCAGAAATACAAGCTTCCTGTCCAGGTCTGGCTCCTGTGAGGAGCTCCCTGGACCTTTCCCCACCAAGAGGCTCCCTAGGTCTCCTCGATGGGCTCCCCCAAGATGGGAAAAGCCCCTGTGCTTGAGGACTTGGCCTCCTAGCCTGACTGTGAGAATATGGAACGCCGATCCTGGCACAGCCTCTCTGGGCCTGTCTATCAGGGTTGTAACATGGCTTGCGTTCAAATATATTGGGCCCTAGGTGTCCTCTCCACTTTGGTTATTTTGCTTCTCACCCCACACTGGGCAGAGGTGAGGGAGAAGGGAGCCTGAGGGAGCAGCCTGGGTTTTTTGTTGCACTGGGGTTGATTGCTGCACCCAGCCCACCTTCCTTGAGGTGAGCAGAGCTCCCCCTGGCTGTCAGGAGGCGGAGATGCACGGGAGTAGGCCGAGAGGGAGCTCTTCCCCTGGGATGGGGCAGAGCACCCAGAAAACCTCTCCTCCCACCTGGGTGAGGAGGAGTGTGTGGTACACAACTGGGCCAGAAGACCTGGTCCACAGGGCACTCACGGAGCTCTACCAAGGTGGTGCAGAGATAGCTTCAGCCGCTCTAAACCTCCAGCGTCCAGCCACCAACAATCAGCTCCTCTCCTCTGGAGAATTGTCAGGTCACAAACTCAGGCTTGCTGAAAGAAGTACAGCTCGGGAGACCAGACTTCTTTTTATTTGTACGGTTTGATTTTTAAAAAAATAGGTATTTAAATCATTTGTCTTTATATTTCCTTTCCTAATTAAAAACTGTTAAATTTTACCATACAGGTGATATACAGGGGTTGCAGTTAGTTACATAAGTGAGGAGATGAGTACATTTCTTCTTGGACAGCGTGACCCCTTCCCTTGCTCTCTCCCAGTCCAGCTTCCCTGAGGAAGGGGGGGGGGGTGGAGGACCGAGAAGCCTGCTGGGCCACGTCTTAACCACAGGACATTCTCTGTGCTGGAGGTCAGACATCCATTTGTTTCTGAGACTGGCAGGCACTCATTTTCTCTCTGGCTTCCTCCCAGCTTCTTTTATGATTGGTGTATAGGGTCGCAACAAAATGTGGCTGGAGGCAGGTAATGAATTCTGGAGACAACTTTATTTGTTTCCTCTAAGTGTTTTTCTTCCTCTTTACCCTCTCATATGTCGTTAGGAAAATAATGAAATGGCAATGGGAATCTTGAGAGCTGAAGCTAATTAGCATCTGCCCATCTCTTGTCTAATGTTTTATTATCACACTGTGGAATCACGTTCAGCAGTCCCACCCACAACCACACTGCTGTGTGTGCCATGATTAATGGCCAGGCAGTGGTCTCTGCTCTCAGAGAGCTCGAGGTCAGGCTGCACAGGGAGGACGTTGGATGGGAGAGTGTCTGCCTTAAGAAACGGGACTCCAAGGAGGAGCGCTAAGGATGCTGGGAGGTGCCCTTCATGGGAGGCATGGAAGCTCAGCCTCAGGGTCCGGCCATGCCAGCTCCCTGCTTTCGAAGCAGTGGTGGGCTGAGGAGCGGGACTACAGAGATGGGCGTTGGGCAGCCCAGTTAGGAGCTGTGTGAGTCCAGAGTTGAGGTGAGAGTGGACAAGGGTGCAATGAGACCCGCTGCCACTGCTCCGGCCCTGACACTGATGGGAGCTGTGGAGGAGCGTTCCCAAACCACCCTTGAGTTGCACGGAGCTCTAGAAGGGCTTGCCCAGAAGGTGGCCGGATCTGTGGTTAGGATTTACGACAAGAAAGGGTGAGGTTGGGTGTCACTCAGGGAACATATACAAGGTGCCCCGCCCCCAAGTCATGCTAACACCTCCCAGCCATGATGGACGGGTCACTACCCCAAAGCTCTGTGTCATGTGGTTACATGCTGCCTCCTGGCCAGCCTAGAGTCTTCAAGACTCCCCTTAGGTCAGAGCTGACACCTGCCTTTGTGTCTAGGGTCTCGATTGTAAGCGACCGTGTTAGCCTGCCGGGTCCCCAAACTCCAGTGAGTCCAGGCCTCACAGTCCAGGAGCCAAGGTCAAAGGCTGCCCCTATCCTCAGTCAGGGCAGTTCTTCCCTGCCTGGTTTACTTTTCGGCACCAGGAAGGGGCAGGAGGTTGCCGGCCCAGAGCTCAGTAGGTGGGAAGGTGGAAGGACTTGTACTGATCGGCTTCCTTCGAGGCTGGTTATATTCACGTGTGTGCACACTCTCACCGAGCGGTCATAGCCCTGTCCCTAGAGTGCCTGGGATATCTTTGAGGCGTCTGAGCCCCATTTTTCTCAGCCTGCTGGACATGGTAGCACCAGGAGCAGGGCACGTGCCATGTGGAGAATGTGGATACCCTCAGTCATTGCAGCTTTCACCCCTGTGCTTTACCTCAACAGGTGTGGATCTGTGCCAGAGGCATGAGGCTGCCTCGGGGCCACTGTGAGGATTAAAGGCAACCCTGGATGCAGGACTTTTTTGCACATGTAGCATGAAGCATCTCAGGAAAATGCAGCAATGCATAGTATTAAAATGCAACATCGGATGGTAGATCTGTGCTAGGAGCCTCCGTCATTGGTTTGAGGTGACGGTGCTTGGGAGGAGTGTTTCCTGTGGTGCCAGCCTCCCTCTCTGTCCTAGGTGAGGCTCCAGGTCGGGCTGTATGCTGTGTACCTTCTCGACTGGCTCTCTGTCTTCAGGAAGGAGCAGTTCCTCATTCTGCGCCTGGAAGACCATGCATCCAATGTCAAGTCCACCATGCACAGGGTCTTCCGGTTCCTGAACCTGGGTATGTATTGTGTTTCTGACTGAGAGGCACAGAGTGAAGCCTGGACTGCTGGCCCCTACTGAGCCCTCTGGGTCAAGTATGGGTGGGACGAGGAGGGTAGGGACAGGCTGCGGAGAGGCCAGTCCTGTATCTGTGTCTGGATCAGCAGAGGCACAGGGGTCATGGTCTGGGATGTGGTGAGGGGCTCCCCGGGCGGGGGAGGAGGTGACATCCTATCTGGAAGTTAGTTGTCTACTGGAGGGCGAAGAGGAGGCCGCCTCAGGTCCATTCCTCCAGTGGCTGGGAGAGGACCCCAGGGAAGGGGAGGCCGGCTCTGCTACAGTAGGGGTCCCAGCTCTTCAGGATGGTGGAAAGAGACGATAGTGTGAGCCCGGCAGAGGTATGTGGTGGGGAGGAAGGAGCTGCCTCTTACTATCTGACACTGCTGGGATCCCTTAGAGTCAGAGCCCTGGGGTGGTGGAGGGAGGGAAAGTCCCGGGGGGTGCTAAGGCTGTGCCAGACACTACCTGGCAGAGGTGCAGCCATAGAGTAGGGAGTTGCCCCAGTGCATGGGTCACCCAGGGCCAGTGGGAGGGCCGCAGCAGGGTCAGAGCAAGCCATCTTCCTTCTGAGGATTTTCCTGGGACTTCCGTTAGCTGAAGTTATGTTGAAATGTGTCTGCCCCCTATTAGAACTCAGGATCCTTAAGCCATTTGGTTTTCTTTTTTCCTTCTCTTTTTGTTTCTTGCTTTTCCTTTGAGATCCGGTCATTGGTTGGAGGCAGTTTCTCACCGTTGAGTAGGCTTCCAACCAGTTTTCTTTCATTTGATCACCTGTCACTCTTACATCAATAAGCTTGTCTTTTGTCCTTAAGAGGATCAGTAAGGCCACTTCTCTATCTTGCATAGCCCTAGGACACAGAGACATGCTAAGGACTTCATTCCCAAGAGCTGGGTCTGGAGGCCTGAGCAGTCAGCTGTGGTCTAAATCAGCTAGCAGCTGGTGGTCTGCAAGCCAGGTCTGGGATGAGGGCCTCAGTGGCAGCCTCTGCCACCTCTCCTCACCAGTGTGCTTGCCGTGGGTGGAGGTACGGCCAGCAGGGTTCTAGACACTCTCTCCCCAATGGCCACTTTACAAGAAGACATGAAACAGGATAAAACAGGGCCAGGTACAGGGACCTTCGACTCCATCAGGAGGCAGCCCAGGTCTATGACTGTGGCAGAATTCCAGTGGCTGCTTAGGTGAAAACTAAACCCCAAGACTCTGGCTGGCCGGCTATACTTCCCCAGTTTGCAGAACAGGCTGACGGGCTGCCAGACAACCCCTCTGGGGTAGCTGGGCACAGGTGAGGCCTACGGTGGACGTGAGCTCACTCTAGCATACCAGCAGTAGACGCTGGGCCTTGGAATTGCTTTGCAACTTTATAATGATATTTCCATCTTCCTCCAAATAGAACTAGCCAAAGAATTTGAATTCCCTAACACATTCTTCTTAAAGGAAAACACGTGTCTCAGCATGCAGTGTAGCTGGGGGGCTGGGAGGAGGGGGTAGGCCTCCTGCCGTGCCTCCAGCATCTGAGATTCTTTTTCTTTAATTCAAGGGCCTCTAAGTGAGAAGCAAGAAGCTTTGATGACCAAGAGCCCAGCCTCCAATGCACGGCGCCCCGAGGATCGCAACCTGGGACCCATGTGGCCAGTCACACAGAAGATTCTGCGGGACTTCTACGGGCCTTTCAATACCAGGCTGGCACAGGTCCTGGCTGATGAAGCGTTTGCCTGGAAGACACCGTGAACACGGAGTCCTGCTGCAGTTGCTGGACTCCATTTTTGCCATGACTTTAACAGTCTCTCGTGATAGGAAGCCATTCAATCACAGTGCGGAGGGGACCCCAGGTTTCTCCCCAGGCACCTGTTTGTTAGAACCATTCCACAAATCTCCCCTGTGACGCTCAAAGCTCAGCCCTTGACCCCTCACCAAGCTCCTCCACCAGAGGCCGAAGCGAAGAACGCTTCAGCAGGAATTCACTTCTCCCAGAGCACCGAGAACTCAGGGATGGGAGGCTGGCACCAGGCCAGACACAGAGAGGAGGCCTCCAGAGGCCACAGCCCCGCCCTGCCCACTTAGACCCTCCTGAGGGATTTGGTGACTCTGGAGTCCCACTAAGCTAGCTTGAGGCCTTCTCCAGGCTCGCCTCAGCTTACACTTCAGATACAGTTTGGAAACATGCTGTCTTCATATTTGAGAATGGAGCCTCTTTCTTTTTAAAAATCTTATTCCCAAGTCAACCCTTCAGTAACATCAGAAATAAGCCCTGTTCACTACCCTGTTCCAAAGAAGAAGAAAAAAATTATTTGGCAACACAGAAAATTCTCCAATCTCTTCCCCTTTGTTCTTTTTATTTATATTTAACCAGAAAAGGAATACCTATAGGACAGACTACTTCCTGTATTACTAGCCCCAGCTTTCCATTCTGCCTCTTTTTACTTTTCTTTTTTTTTTTTTTTTTTTTGTTGCAGTACTGTGGCTTAAACTTAGGGCCAATCTGCTGTCCTTTAGCTTTTTTTGCTCAAGGTTGGCATTCTACCACTTGAGCCCACAGGTCCCCTTGCAGCCTTTTGATAGTTAACTGGAGTTGAGTCTCATGGACTTTCCTGCCCAAGCTGGCTTCCTAAGGTCTCAGCCTCCTGAATAGCTAGGATTGCAGATGTGAGCCACCTCTTTAGATGCTTTCTTAAAAAGTTCAGTTTGTATCTGGAAGGGTAGTTTTGTGGCTTCTTTTTGTTTTGTTGGTTTGTTTTTGCTGTCAAAGCCAGGACAGAACCACCTCAAGGGACTGAACACTTCATGGGAAATCTGAGAGCTTGAGGCCCTTATGTGTACAGCGTCATCTGAGAGCTGAAGGATGCTTCAAGTTTTGATTCAGGCTGTCCACCCACATCCTCCCTTGTGCATGGTCAAAGTTCTTCCTCACCAAGAATGTGTAAGATCCTCAGGTCCTGATTCCAAAGCTTGGTGCACTAGCTCCACTTTAGGCCACATGTGATGTGTTGGGACTGGGGCCATGTTCTTAGTGGAACTTTCCAGGCCTGGTGGCAGCTTGGTTTGTGGGTGGATGGGTTGAAAGCCTTGTCATTTCTTGGAAAGTCCCAGGGAAGATGGGAGACAATGTCCATTGGGTATTCAGGGACAGCTGGGAGCGGAAGAGTTTAGCACTGGAGTGTTGTCAATGGATGCTTCCTGTGAACGCACTCACACCCTCCAGTCATGGTCCCGTCCACGCAGCTGTCACTTGTATTGGTCAGACAGTCCCAGCTTGGGTGGTGGGAGGACCAGCGGGCTACACCGAGCACTGAAGATGCACGGAGAGCCCTTGGCACTGGGGCTGCTCTGCTCCCAAGGGAGCTGTGTGTCCCCAGTGCCCTTGTACAGAGACAGTCTCCCCCCACCCCCACCCCCTTTCACAGCCAGCACTCAGCAGCCGCCAGGGAAGGAATCTGGCCGGAAGACAAAGGCGCCAAGGGCGATGTCCCTTCAGTGTGTGTGTGTATTTATTTGGAATACAGAGTGTGTGTGCATGCATGTAGTGGGGCCGCATTTTCTGAGTGGGTTCCCTTCTGTTTTGGTGGCTGACGAAGCTCCCCCTCTTTTCTGGACACTGTGCATTTATAGATTAATTTCCCTTTCAGTTAATGCCTCCTTTGCAGTATCTATTTTCCTATTCCACACTAATAATGGTTACAAAGGATTTTCTTTACACACTCCTATGCATGTGAGAAACATGTAATTCTGCTTCTTACAGAAGTATTATTGGGGATATTATTTCCAATATTATTTGGTTCATTACTGATCTCTTTATCTCCGCGGGCCCACCCTTTTGTGCCACCCTCTGCCCCCAAGTCACTGTGTGTTGCCTTGCCTCTTTCTCAAGGCTGTCTCTGGTGACAGCACAGTAATGTTTCAGGCAGTGACTGTCGCCTGTCGCCCCACACCGAAGTGAAAAGGAGCATTTCTCACGACCCGGTGTTGCACTCGCCCTGTGTCTCCACGGCCCCTGACTGTATTGAATTCCCTCTGCCTGTGACGTCTGTGACCTGCATCACCATTATGCCGTGTTCTCATGAATATTTAACACAATTAAAGATGGGCCCACATGGCTGTGCCCACCCAACACTCGCACGCCCATCTGTTCTTTCTACCCCGTCCAACATGCGTGAGAAGGTCACAGGAAAGCGTCACTTATTCAATACTGGTCCTGAGCAAAAAAGCTAAGGGACAATACCCAGGTCCTGAGCTCAGAGGAGCCCAGTCAGAGTTGAGTGGTCCTGGGAAGCCCTGTGGGGAGCCACTGCAGTGAGCTGGCAGGCTCCACTGGGCACCTCCACATACCCTTATCTGTTGGGCTTTGCAATAGCTTTGAAGTAAGCACAGGCCTCACCCCTGGGTCCTGAAGAGTATCAGTTTGGACCCCGGTGTCTCTGGGGCATGTCATTATCAGTGGACCTCAGCTCAGGCCACCATCACAAAGTAGGACACGCTGGGTGGTTTTGACAGCAGGTGTTTTTTCTCAATTCTGAGGCTGGAAGTTCAAATCAGAGGCCAGTGGCTGGTTTCTCTTGGGTTGTCTGCTGCCACTGTCCCCTCAAAAGGACATGGGTCAAGACTGGACGAGGGTCTGCCCTGAGAACCCATTCTAACTTAACTATCTTTTTAAAGATCCCATCTCCTATACAGCTGGGTTTGGAAGTAGTGGGGCTACAATGTGGACACATGGATTGGGGGAAGGGAATACAAGTCTGACCCCTCATACTTGACTCTCATACTTGGACCCTGAATCCTGGCCTGCCCGGGATCGAGCTGGATTGGCACCCCAGCTCTGGGAAGCTCTCCCAGAGAACCTGTCTTCCCTAGCATTGTCCCCGTCATGTTGTTTGGGGGTCACTGGTGCTGAGACTGGAAAGGGGGAGAACTCCAGCCTTTTATCACAAGCCAGCCAAGTTAGCTTGCTCAGGAAGAATGAGCCTGCCTGGAGGAGGCCTTAGTCTAGGACAAGCCAGCCCTCTTGGACATCTGGTGTCACCACGCCTTCCTGAAACACTTCCATAACCCCCTGCCATGTGCCACCAGCTCCCCATGCCGACCTACAGTTCCATGAGGTCTAAAGTGGTGAGCTTCCACCAGCCCTGAGGCACAGGGGAGGGGTGTGGTGGCTTGTGTGCAGAGGCCATAGTCTCTCTGTTGCTTCAGAAATCTCTCCCTCAGGCAGCCTTCTGTGGGTGGGGCAAACCTTGTGGAGACTTGCAAGAAAACATCACTTTGATGAGTGGGATTTTCCAAGAGCTATGGAAATCCTGGCTCTCATTGAGGGCACCAGAAAGCATGCAGGGTGGGGCAGGGTGGGGTGGGGCTGGGCAGGGGCACATAGCAGAGAGAAGTAACACCAGGAGCTGGTCAGGTTCCCTGCTGCTGCTTCAACAAATCACCCTGACCCAAGTGGCTTAAAATAACACATTTCTCATCTTACACTTCTGGAGCTCAGAGCTCTAGGATCTTCCTCCCTGGGCTCAACAGCCTGTGAACAGGGCTGTGTCTGTTTTTCTAGGGCTGGAGGAAATTCCCCTGACCTTTTCTAGTGTCTAAAGTTCTCAAAGTCCCTTGGCCCGTGGTTCCTTCCTTCATTCTGGCTTAGCATCTTCAGTCTCTGTGCTTTGCACAGAGACTGATTGCACTGGACTCACTGGGTAGTCTTGGGGGTCATCTCCCTACCTCAAGATCAAAACTGCATAGTCTTTTGCCATGGGACATATCCCTGGTTTCTGGGGCTATCCTATGGACATGGTTCAGCCATCACTGGAGGGCAGTGCACTGGCATGGCCTGGAGAGCAGGAGATGGAGTGGGTTCCCAGAGGCTGGTTCCGTGTAATGCACCAGCAGGGCTGGGAGGCAGCGGCTAGCTCACAGAGGACTGAAGTAGTGACCTGTCCTGTAATGGAAAGAGAAGGACAAGCGCTCTCCTTTCCACCCTGAGCTGAGACCCCTGTGTCACCAAGACAGGAGTTTCTCAGCTCCACAAGTGGTAACTTGTTGAGTGTTTACAGTTTTGTTTGTTTTTTAATTTTTGTAAAGCTACTTCGTCAGTCCCACTGGAGACCCATTAGAGCCACATGGGTAGTTTCCAGTCTCTGAAGTGGGGCTGTTGGTGAGTTCATCATGCTTCAAGCACAGCTCATGAAAGTTGTAAAAACAGAATGTTTTCCCACCCCAAGAGATCTCTGGGGCTGTCACCTCCCCACCCTGACCTTTGCAAGGCTGACCTCCAACCTCGCTGGCATCCGTCTGCTGCAGAGTCCCAGGCTGGCCTGGCCTCATGACCTCTGTCCCATCCCAGCAGCCTGGGTCCCAGCCCTAGCCTTCCCGGAACGGCCAGTCCCGAGGCTCCCCTGTCTTCTGTGCAGTAACACATGTCACTGGCAGACGGATGGAGAGCTAGGGGCTGTCCTGGGGTCCTTGGGCTTCCAGTTGCTGCCCTTTGAGAGCCTGCATAGTTACCGAGTGAGGACAGGGCGGACATGAAGAACAAGCAGGTAACCCCACCCAGGAAGGATGCTGTGCTAGGGAGGAAAAGTGTGTTTCCGTCACCAGCCACCTGTGAGTGGCCATTCCTCCTGTGCAGGGCACATGGGGTCCGATCAGGCCTGCCCCTGCGTTTATGGTTGGGTGGTTGGCAAAGCTGGGCTCCTCAGTGAGTGCAGAGGCCTCTGGAGCCCGGTGAGGAGCTTCATGGGGTGGGGGGTACCCCTAACTGCTCTGAAAGATCCAATGAGTCAGGCTCTGGTCAGATCTAGAGAGGCTGGAACATGGGGGCTCTGGCTTGCCCCAGGCAGCAATGAGAAGATCCACTGGAGCAAAGGCTGGGCCAGGGGATAGAGGGAGAGCGGGGTTATCTCCCCCAGCTTGAGTGGTGCGCCACCAAAAAGAGTCCCACCTGAACCCCACAAGACAGCCCTGGGGGTAGGACTGGGAGGTGGAGCCCGGGTCAGAACCCTGTGGGGCTGATTTCCCCGCTGGTGCCCAGCAGAGGGCCTGGGATGGCCCACTCCTGACTTTAGGGAAACCATTGGTCCTCTTGGCACATACAGGCCAAGGTCATAAGCAGGTGTCGCATGAACAAACATAACCTGAATGTCAGAGTCCCTATACCTGCCCAGGGTCACAGAATGTCCACTTTCTTCTTTTAGACCTTTTAACATCAAGCTTTTAGTTTCCGTGCCCATCCCCAGTATTCCAGTGGCATTTTGAGTGTGAGACTTCTAACGCTTCCACCAGCCCCCTTTCCAATGTCTTAGGGCAGGGCAGAGGTTTCTGGGGTCCTCTGAGCTGGGCCAGGGCTTTAGTGGACCTGCTCAGCCAGGGGTCTGGGTGGTGATGGAGCTTCTGGGGAAATCAAAGGGTAAGTACAAGACTTGAGCTAGCCCCAGGCCTGATTGGTGGAGACTTAGCCTACAGGTCTCTCTCTTCCCTCCCTACTTCCCTCCCTCCTTCCCTCCTTGCCTCCCCCCTTCCTCCCCTCCCTCCCTCCTTGCCTACCTCCCTTCCTTCTTTCATCCCTCCCTCCCCCCTCCCTCCCTGCCTCCCTCCCTCTGTCTCCCTCCTCTGTCTCCTGTTCTGCTTCCATCCCTGCCTGTCTTCCTCCCTCCCTCTCTTCCTGCCCAGGAAAGCCAGCCAGTGGTCCAAGCTTCAGGTCCCCTGAGGCCTGAGTCCCAGCAGAGTGGCCAGCCCTGCCCTCTGGCGTCAGCCCTGCTTGACCACCTCAAAGGCTCTGAAGTGCACACCCTGGCTAGAAATTGTGTGTTTCATTTTCTCTGTAAATATTTTCTGGTCAGGGGTGGCCGGGATGGGGTGGGGGAGGCTCATTTGCTGACACTCTCAGGGCTTTTTCACCGAGGCCTAGCGTTGGAGGGAGAGCTCACTGCGTCTGCCTGTGTGACGCTGGGGCTCAGGGCCAAGGACAGATATGATCAGAAACGGATGCAAAGCTGCGCGTAACTACGACAAGCAGAAGGGAGGTGCTGGGAACAGTGACCGGCCTCTCCCACCGCTGCTCTCTGTCACATCCCGCTGTGCTTCAGGGACTAAGCCTGAGGGCCTGGGCTGGAACTAGTGACCTGGCTTTCCCCAGGCCAGGGACCCATCCCAGTGTACTTGAGGTCCTGCTGGAGCCCACATGGGAGAAGTCACCCAAAGTCCCTGGGCATCTACTCTGAGCCCCCTAGGGCCTGTGGCCCCTCACCCGCACAGAAGGCTGCCTTAGCCTTCCTGCTCTGGCTTGCACCGGCCCAGGATGTTCTGTAAAGGGCTGCATGGTAAATGCGTCCCTGTGTAGGCTGATCAAGAGACTCTAGGTCTTAGCCAGTCCTCATCCTCCATCACACATCCTGCTGGTGGCTCTCAGTGGTGAGGGCAGCCTCATGTGGGGGCAAGAGCTCGGCCCCATCCGTCTCCCACGAGGCCAGCTCCCGGTCCACCCATCTCAGCCACTCAGGAAGCAGGTGGGGGCCAAATGCCTGAGCTCAGCCAAGCCATGAGCCCTCATCCCGCCTCACCTTCCATCTTGACTTTACATCTCCTGTGCTGGGACCCTCTGCTTCCTCCTGGTCTGACCCACCTGACCACACCAGTTTAACTCACCAGGACTACTGCTGACCCCACCTTCAGCCCTGTCCCAGGCTCGTCCACACTGCCCTACAGTGAAGACTCAGAGTGCCAAAGTAATGACCAAGACAAAGACTTGGAACTGGTGCCCCCCCCCCCAAGGTGGGGGCGGGGGCAAGGAGAGAAGGCTTCACGCTATCCGGAAGGGGGCTGGGTTAGGTTAGTGCTTTTGCAGGGTCTGTAAAGAGAGTCAGGCAAGCTGGATAGAAGGGAAAGTCTTACCTAGCCACATAGACGTTTCTGAAACATTGTGTTTTCACTCGAGCTATTGAAAGTAGACTTATTTGTCTGCCTTTTGATAAGGTGCCAGGATCTTTTCTCAGCAGGGGTCTGTAGCCAGAGTGCTAGGGTTTTCTTCTTCCCAGAAACCACAGTGAAAGAAATCAGCACTGATTTCCTGTTCCGGTTTCCCTAGAGGCGGGGGGGGGGGGGGGGGGGGGGGGGAAGCGTGGGAACCTCAGGGCACTTGCGAAACAACCGGAAGGCAGAGTCCTTAGATACGTCTGCTGGTTTTCCCTCCTCTCCCTCTAAAACATCCCCTTTGTCTTTCAGAGACAGCTCTGAAGGTGCTTTCCTTTCCCAGTGGCTTTTATTTCATCAGTACTCTGCTAGGGGTGGCCCAGTAAGCCCCGGGGTCTTGTGATCCATTAGGAAAATAGCAGGCAGTGTCATCTATCTTTCGTGTTCTCATTCTTTCATGATTGCACAAGTAAAAGATTTGATCAGCCCCCTCTGCCCTCTGAAGATGAAGATGATGTTCAAATAGTTGTGCCAGGGGGTTCAGTGTAAGATGGCATCTGTAAGTAGACTGCATCTGATTGGCCTCCCCCTCCCACCACTCCCTCGTGGCTGTAATTATTTCTCACATATAAATATCAAGAGAGGTATTGCTTATAAACAAGTGCTCCTTGAGATCTTAGGAATGCTTAAGAATGTGAAGGCATCTTGGGACTCAGCAGTTTGAAAATTGCTGATTTATATGTTGAATTAAGCTGTGTGTTTATGATGCCAAGAGCAGGGGGTATAAAAGAAGCTGGAGAATGAACATAACTGGCCTGGAGATATAAAATGGAGAAGAGGGCATTTTAGAGTATGGCCAAGCACCAGGAAAGCTGTGCATCGGCCAGGGTGCTGGGGATGGGGGAATATCTGCCCCAGGAAGGCCCGATGGGAGCATGTCTGACACCCTGCGGGCCCTGGGCCTGTCAAAGCCACCTACGATTCTCATCTAGACCTTGGCGTGTGGTATGCGTACTCTGGATATGCTATTTTTGTCAAGGTCAGAGGATGGAGACTCTGAATAATGTGCACTTGCTTGCCAGCCACCAGTGAGGACAAAGCAGGAGCTGGGTCAGGCCTGGATTCCTAACATCAACTTTTCAACTCTCAGTCCATAGAAGAAAGTTTCTGCAAAGACAAGTAGGGGCTGCTTTGGGGCCGACTGGGGACCCCAGGCACGGTGAGTGCCGGTGGGTCTGTCCTTTGGAGATATGGCAGAGCTGACTGGGACAGCCAATGTATGCCCGATAGAAACCCGTGTCCACCCAGGCGGCAGGAAGCTGAGCCCTGTGCTGCTGGCCCTGAGGAGGGGTCCGCTGACTCTGGGGGGATGCCTTCCAGAGCCCAGGAAGTGGGTGCTGTGCAGGGAAAGCCAGCTCTGTGGCTAGTCTGGGGCTCTGTGGCCAGCAGGTCCAGCTGCCGTGGGTTCAGGTGACCGTGGAGGAATGGAGGTGAGGCCTACCAGCCCTGGCCACGAGCGATGCAGGGGCAGCTGGACTGTGCGATGGTGGCCGTGGAAACTGCTTGCTTACTCCCACCCCCACATGAGATAATCCTGGAACTGCCGCATGGTACACTTTCATCAAAATGGAATTCGGGGAATTTCTTAAGCAGGCGGCTGCGTGGTTTTGGCAGGCAGGCTGTCTGTCCACACTCACCTGCTTTCCACCTCTGTGTTCCCCCCATGGTTTCTCCACAGTATCAGCTCACTGCAGCCCAAGGCCAACTGAAAGAGCTGCTGCTTCTTCCTTGAGGGCCCCACCTTCCTGGATTGTCCTGTCTCCGCTCCTAGATGCCCAGAGAAAGAGAACTTAATTCACTCGGGATCAAGAAAAAGAGCCAGCCAGCCTTAACTAAGTGACTTCACGGCTTTCAGTCTGTGTCCCCAGCTTTGGAGCCAGGAGGGAGTCTGGGGGTCTTTTAGATCTGCACTGTTTGCGCCTTTTGGAAGCTGGCCCTGCAACACTTGAATTCCTGGGGTGTTTTGCAGAGGAAGGGTGTGGAAGACAGGATGGGGCCCCATCTGGTGGACTTCTCATGCCTCTGGCATGAGAACAACCAAGGCAGACAGCCTCTGGATACCAGGAGGTCCTGAAAGAAGCCCTGCTCTTCCCTCTGGTGGCCAGTGTGGGAACTGCACCCAGGAAGCCCTTCTCACTTGTCCCAGCAGCCCATCTGACACCCCTGCATGGGCCCAGGGCCGCCTCAGCCAGAGGATTCCGAAAGTCTACAGATGAGTCATGGCAAGAAGTGAGGCCCCTGGCAGAGTGGCCCTGCGCACCTATGGGTTTCCAGTTTTCCCCAGCTGCCCTCTCACAAAGGGTGGCCTTGTTCCTGTTGGAAAAAGAGAGAGAGGCTTGAAAATGACCCAAATTATAGACTGCTTTGGATTGATAATGATGTAAGAAATGATTTGTTCTAGGCACAGTGGCTCACACCTGTCATGCTCGCTACTCAGGAGGCTGAGATCTGAGGATCGTGGCTCAAAGCCAGCCAGAGCAGGAACGTCTGCAAGACTCTTACCTCCGCTTAACCAGCACAAAGCTACAAATAGAGAGAAGCACAAAAGCCCTGAGTTCAAGTTCCAGGACTGGCACAGTGCCCCCAGGGAAAAGGTGGTAGGGAGAGGGTCCAGTGGATTGCTGGACTGACCCCCGGCCCAGAGTGTCCATCTTGGGACCAGCTGAAGATGGGCTGAGCTGAACCATCCTGACCTAGCTTCTTGGGAACTGGGGTATTCTGGGCACTTTCTCCCATTTCCTTCTCACTCTGCTCTTCTATCCTTGAGCTTTCTCCCCACTCTCTCCCCAGGTCTCTCCCACTCTCCCTGAGCCAGCCACACCTCCCTCTCCATGGCCACAGAAAGCCGTTTCTGGAAGGCCCTGTTTACGATCCGGTTTCACTTCCGAGCTCTCACCCAGCTCCTCAGGCTGGTTCTTCCCTATCATGGCGGATCAGACCTGATAACCTCTCCTGAGCCCTCTGCAGCCTTCTGGAGCCTGGGCCACCTGTGTCTGGCGGTAGCACAGAGGGCCTGGAGGTCCAGTTCTCCTCTTGATAGCATCCGCTCACTTTCCTTCATGCCGTCTGTCACCTGAACGACTTCCTGGGGGTTTTATTGAGGCCTGGGGTTGTCAGGAGTGGGCTGCCAGCATCCTGGCATCCTGTGTCAGAAGGGCTCTGGGAGGCAGTCCATCTCAGTGTAGCCAAGGATTCACCCTCCCAGAATGAATTTTTGCGGGTAGTTTTTATTTGGGATTTCCCTCTTCCATGGAAAGTAAAGACAGACTTTCTCTGACTGGGGTTGGAGTGGGATGGGGTGGGAATTTTAGCTTCTCTTAGGAGACTTCCCTCGTACCTTTTCAAGCCTTGTTCCAGCTACTTCTCCAGATACTTTGGCTTTCCTGGTCATTCTTGTAAGAAGGGGCAGTTTTAGCCAGGTGCTGGTGCCTCACTTCTATAATCCTAGCTACAAAGAAGGTAAAGATCTTGGTTCAAAGCTAGCCCAGGCTACCCAGCCAGAATACTTATCCCTCATTAACCAGCAAAACGCTGCAAGTGAAAGCATGGCCTAAGTGGCAGAGCACCAGCTGTGAGTGAAAAAAAGCTGGGTAAGAGTGAGAGAACTCTGGTACCCACGCAAAGAAAAGGTGAGCAGTCTTCCAGATTCCCTGCTTTCTCCAGCCCTCAGGACACAGGTACACCGAGTGTCCCCAGACTTCCGTGGCGCTGGCTCATGAATCATCCTGTAGCGGTACTGTCCTTTCTACTTGACTTCTACCCTTAGCGACTCCCTCCCTGACTCCCTCCCTGGACTCTCTCCTTGGACTCCCTCCCTTCCTCCCTCCCTCCCTTCTTTCCTTCCTCCCTCTGTCTGTGGAATTACAAAGAGGACGTCTATTTGGGGGCAGAGCTGACCAGCAGGGCAGACAAGGAGATTTTTCTGGTCAACTTTTCATGATTAGTTCAGTGTAGTCTGAGGACCTGCCTCTCTGAAAGATCTCAAGCCCTTGGAATTTGAGGTGTATTTTATGACCCAGCATCCGTCTGGCCCCTTTTAGCTAAGGCTGCATGTGGACGTCACATACTTTCTGTCCAGTGTGGTCCAGCGTGGCGGTCCATGCATGTAAGCACAGCACTTGGTAGGCTGAGGCAAATCAAACAGAAGAAGCGTATCCTCTCATTGAGGAGTTTGGGCTGGTGGTGCTTTCCCACTCTCCATTCTTCCTGTCATTCCAGCTATATGGGAAGCATAAATAGGAAGATCACAGTCCAGGCTCACCTAAGCATAAACATGAGACCCTATTAGAAAAATAACTAAAATAAACAGAACTGGGAATGTGGCTCAAGTAGCAGAGCACTCGCTTAGCAAGCTTGAGGCCCTGAGTTCAAACCCAGGAAAACCAAATTCAGTACGAATAAGTAAAAATGATGTCACCCAAAAGTAATGATAGCTATCATCCAAATAGATGTGCACTGTGTTAACACAGTCTGGAAACATCCATGCCCAACTTTTTACTAGTGGGGAGGAGGTCCCACAATCCCTTGTTTTGCCCAGGCTAAGCTTGAACCCAGATTCGTGGATCGCAGGCTCTCAAGTTGCAAGATGATAGCCGCGAGCCACCTGTGCCCTGCATGTCTGTCTTCAGTGATGCCTGTTTTTCTTTTATACTCATCTTGCTGAGGGCTTGCAGTGATTTTTAATAGGTAGACAGTGTCTGACCTTGGTTTGGGGAGATTGTCAGCTGACAGTTCTACAGGTCTTCTTTTCCCTCGTCTCTTTCCTCTGTCTGGGCTGTATCACATATAGATTGGGCCTTACACTTGTTCTACATATTCTTTATGTGCACGTCTGTGTTTTCTATTTTTCAACTCTGTGTTTCAGTGTGAAGTTTTAAGGTTGATCTTCTTCTAATTCACTAACCCTCTTTTTGCAAACTAACAATAGTTATTAACACAGACTACAAATATACCTACTGCATTCTTAATTTTAGTTTTTGAGATTTTTAGTTTCCAAGTATTCCATTTAATTCCTTTCATGGCTTTTCATTTCTCTGATGAGAGTCTCTATATTTTTTTTTCACCTATCTTTTCCTATGGTCTTTACTCAGTTTCCAATTAAGGTTGCTTTTCTGATTTCTTTATCAGAATGTTTATTATTGAGGTATAGAAAAACTACTGATTTTTATACGTTGATTTTTGTATTTTGTTACTTTATTCAAAGTGCTTATCAGATCTAAGTGATTTCTATTGGAATATTTTGGGCTTTTCAGGTATAGAAGCATATCTCTTCTAGAGATAATTTCACTTTTCCTTTTCTAATTGAATTCTCTGCCCTTTTTCTTCCTCTTATTTTATTGCTCTGACTATGAATGTAAGCGCTAGATTGAAGAAGAGGCAAAACAAGTGGACACCCTTCTAGAATTTCTGATTTTAGAGGAAATGCTTTTTGTCCCCCATTCGGTATGATGTTGACTATAAATCTGTTGTATATAGTCTTTGCTATGTTAAGATAAAATCCTTAATTCCTACTTTCTTCAATGCTCTTTTTAAAAAAAGAATGAAAGTATGTTTCATTTTGTCAAAGGTTTTTCTCTGTGTTTATTGAAATGAGCATATGATTTTTGTCCTTGATTATATTTAGGTTTTGTTTTATGTCTATTGCTTTGTGTATGTTGAATCAGACTTATATCTTGGGATGAAACCAACTCGATCTTTAAAATGTGTGTTGAGTTTGGATTTGCAAGCATTTCATGGAGAATTTCTGCATCTAGGTTCACAGGGAAATTGTGCTGCAGTTTGCTTTTTAAAATTATGTCCTTATCCTAAGATGGGTTAAGATGGTAGCTGGTGATAACTCTCAGAGATCTGGGAGATGGTGTAATTGATTTCTTTTCCAATTGTGCCTGCAGCACCAGGGGAGTCACTGTCATATCAAATCCCAGCGCTTCTGAGAACAGTGGACTTCACTGGTGGCTAGGCCAGCCTGTCTCATGGGATTGTGGCTAGGCTCACTCATGGGTGTGCTGGTTAGCTGCAGGATGTGGTTGGGATACCGAGTCACTGCTCATGGCACTAGAATCAGCTCCCAGGAGGATGTCCCTTCTTCCTTGACAAAGTACAAAGGGCAAAAGGAGGAAGAGGAGAAAGGCAGGTGCATTCCAGCATCTGGTGCATCAGGTTTGCTGACATCGCATTGGCCACCGCAAGTCCCATGGGCACAGGGAGGGGCAGAATGCAGGCCCACCTCAGGGAGGCTACTGCAGGTCTCACGGACAAGCTAGGGCGCAGGGGTGATGAAGAGCCAGAGCATTTATGCTTGCAACGTACAACTAGAAGATACACCAGCCAGCCAGTCAGCCAGGAAGGCAGACAGGTCAGAGCCCCCTGCATCATCCGACGTGGGACACACACACACACACACACACACACACACACACACACACTCCTGCTAACTCCCCTAGACTCTTTCTTTAGCTGGGTTGGTGGTAAAGCTCTCCTGGGGGCAAATAAAGGGTAAAACCAAATAGAAAGTTTGCAAATTCTTGCCTTTTAACTTCCAGACCTTTAGTGGAGGATCAAACAATACGCAAAACTTTCCCTCCATCAATCGTCACTTCCCTTCCTGACTAAGCTGAAGCCAGATGGCCCAGAGTAGAGAGCGAGGGAGGGAAATATACACAGTAGAACTGGGGGGAAGGGGGGGCTGCTCACTCTCACATAAGCTTCATCAGCATGGAGGCTGGAAACAAATGCGTGGGGGGAAAAAGAGAGTCTGTGACAAGTGACATGTCTCAGTGCACTCAGAGAAGCACAGTTCAGAGCTTGCCAAAAACTCACCAAGAAGGTGCCAGGCCTTGGGGTCCTGTGGTCTCACAGAACCTTGCACTTCAGCAGCCAGTGCCAGCAGCGCCTCTGCTCCCAAATTAGGAATTCCTAAGCAACTGTGAGCTTGCAGGATTCAAAGTATCTTCCTGCCCCAGTAAAAAGAGCCTGCCAAGCCCAGCTACAGACGCCCAAAGCTCAGCCAAGTCAAGTGAAAGCTCTGCAGTCTCAGGAGTGGAGAAAGGAGGAAGACCATTGTTGCCCCCTGGGTTTAACGCAGCAGGGTGACTTCCTCAGTCCCTTTGTGGGTGGGCCTGGGGGCCAGAGGCTGGTCCTGCTTGATTCAGGGCTTCTGTGGTTCAGCCCTGAAGCCCTGCATTCTGGGTAGAAACACCTAGCTGAAGCCATGCATGAAAGGGGGTGTCATGGCTGCCCTACTTTCCCACCCCAAGGCCATGGGCTGCTACAAATTCTCTTAATGGGGGGGGGGAGGGAGAAACAGAGAATATATAAATCTTGTTGGTGCCTGTACACCACTTTCTAACCCAATACCTGGAACAGAGCTGGGTTGAAGGTTCCAGGAGGAGGAGGCAGGCATGCAGTTCAGGGTCTCCTCGGTTGTAGCTGATGAGAGCCTGTAAATCCAGGGTCTGGGTTTGGCGACTGCTCCCCCCACCCCAGCACGCCCAGGAGAGCTGCTTGCACCCAGACTTAGCCTGCTACCTGCACTGCGAGTGAGGAGTCATTGCCTTAAAAAATGAAAATAGCACACAAACAAGTTGATCTCATTCTCAAGAAGATACACGCTTCTATCCTCTGACACAGTCACTGCTGGAGGGAGCAGAGGTGGGGTTGGGGGCTGAGAACTGCAACGTTTCCTGGCTGGGGCCGGGGCGGGGGCACTCCTGCCTGTTTGGTCCTGAGGGGCCAGGCAGCTGGGACTCAGAAGAAAAGGGAAAGTCGAACTGCACCGCCCTGTACATGGATGTGTACCTTCACTGGTGCCGGCACGGGTGTCCACGTGTATTGCTGTTTTGCTGGCGACAGGGAGATGCATGGGGATGACCCAGAGGCGGGGCCACAGGTGGGAACTTTGCTCATTTCCTTTCTGAAGGGCTCTGTGTTCTAGAGAAGTCTTGCTCCTGCTCAACCAATTCAGGATCAGGCTGAGTATGTTGCACTCACCTGTTACTAACACTCACCAGCAGAGGGCGCTGGCTTTCTATGTGTCTCATAGAGTCTCAGGAAGGAGTGGGGGGCAGGGGGAGAGAGAGAGGGGGGAGAGAGAGGGAGAGAGGGGAAGAGAGGTAGAGAGAGAGGAAGAGGGGGGAGAGAAGGGGAGAGGGAGGGAGGGAGGGAGGGAGAGGCTCCCTGTGCATACGTGCACGTGTGACTGGTCTGTGGCTGTGTGCATGGGCGTCGGTGTGGGGTGTTTGTGTGTGGAGGATGCTTATGTGTGCAGCTGGGGATATGGAGGGCTCCAGGGCTGGGTCCTGCAGACAGGGAAGGAGGCTTCTCTTAGAAATATCTGGGTCCTGGTACTTCCTAGCCAGAGCCACCCCTGGGGCGTGCTGGTGAGGTGGGGACTGGGGAGCCAGGCCCTCCAGTGGCTGTCATGCTGTGCCAGGCTGGGTACAGTGCCCAGGACCCAACCTTGAACACAAGAGCCTTGCCGGGAGGGGGAGGCCATTTCATACTGCTGTGAAGCAGTGGGCCCTGACTTCCAAGTGGAGTCCAGTTAGAGGGAGGGAATGGCTGTTCTGCGGCTGGATCTGTAGTCAGGACAATTCATTCCTGCTTCAGCATCCAGCCCGTGATGGTCATGAATCCAGGGTCCTGGCCCGGGGGACAGAAGCTCTGTATTTTCTGTCACTGATATCTGAACCACTAGCAGTAGATGGAGAAGCAGTCTAAGATGTTCCTGGTATTAAGTTTGGGCCATCAGAAAAATTCACATCAGCTGGTCTTGTGCTCCTTTGACTCCCGTGGGACTAGAACATGTGTTTTGCCATGAACTGGAGAAATATTTGAAAAATAACCTGGTCTGACTTAATGACATTATTAGAAGGGGGGGGAAACATCTCTCAGGCAAACTAGCCAAAGGCTGTTTTCTTAATAGGATTAAAACTCTTTGCTCCTAATTGTTGAGTCAAATTATCTGAGGCTCTAAAGTTTTAGGGGTCAGAATCCAGATGGCCTGGGATCTGCTTTTAGACTCACATCACAGAAGCCAACTTTGCTCTAAGAAAATGCCAGGAAGCCCACCCTTGCCCTGTTTTCGCATCCCAGTCGGGCCAGCAGGGGGCAGGCTGGACCCGGGAATGTGCTGGCAGGGCTCCCTTTCCACCTGCCGCCCTCGGCCTCCCAGGGGCTCCTCAGATCAGCCTCCTCCGGAGCCTGCTGGCCAGGCCCGTCTCTCCCTGGGGTTGGTGTCATGTAGAGTGGGTTCCCTTTTCCCTCCTGCTGCCCTTTTGGGATTGCTCCCTTGGGTTCCTGCAGTGTCCCTGGCTCCTAGGACTGCCAGCCCCGAACCAGCCCCGCTGCCTGCCCTCTAATCTAAACCTCACCCCCACCTCTACCGCCAGGGCTCAGAGCCCCGCTCAGCCGCACAGTAGCAGCGCTGGGCTCTCCTCCATATCATCAGAAATGAGGCTAAGTCAGTCAACACATGGGAAGAGCTTAGAAGGCTAAGATGACAGGTGCACACTCCCTCCCTCTGTGCCCCCCTCCAGTTTCCAGCATCCTTGGCTCCAGGAAGAGCCCCCCCCCCACCAGTGAGAAGCAGCCTGGGCCTGGCTTGTCATCCAGAGGCTGGGGGAGCAGCGGTCACCCCCCCCCCCGCCCCGCCGTCTGCCAGTGTCTGCACCTGGTATATTGCTGTGTTTTCTTTAAAAGGATTCCCACTGCCAAGCGCTCCTCCCCCAGGGCTATGACCGGAAGGAGATCAGGTTTGCCAGTTGTTCTTTTAAATGTATACAGGTGGAGTTTCAGCCCAACCTCTGGAAAAGTAAGGAAACACTGAAATTGTATACAGGTCCAGATCATTCCCAAAGCCCCTGGAGGTGTACAGTGCTTCCAAGAGCCCCAAGACCCTCCCGGCCTCCCCCACTGCCCTCCCTCCCTATGGCCTGGCACTGCCAGTGGATACTCAGCCAGGACTGGGGTGGCGGCTGGGGAGGCAGGGCAGGGCTGCGGAAGAGGCTGACACATTGGCCCTTATGAGGGACACAGGAAAAGGAGCCATGCTTCTCACTGTGTGTGGCTCCTTTGTTGGGCTTAACCCTGGCCACCCCACCCCACACCAGGGGAGGCCATCCTTTCCAGCAAGGGCCCCTGGGAGCAACTCGGGTTCCTCACTTTTGGCAGAAGTTGGCCTCGGCTGCACTGGGACCTGCCTTTTATTCTGGATGAATCCTGGGTGTGGACATTGCTCAGATTCCAATGCTCACTCTTTTGGCTCGCATCCTCCTCACTGCTTTCTTCTGCCTAGTGTCATCAGAGGACATGTTAATGACAAAAGATGGGAGACCATGGCTGAGCTCTTTCCTCTACAGAGGTGGCAATGGCCTGCGGAGAGAGATCTTAGTCCCAGGCTATGGCTCCTGCATGGCCTCTGGAGCCCCGACCTTCATCTTCCTCTTGCTACTCACTGAGCTCACCCTGGGGTGCTGATTCTCTGCAGGGCGGTAGGGGACCAGGTGCCTCACAAGCTTCTGGATCTCAAGGAGGCCCTACGGGCTGGGACTCTTCCAGAAGAAAAGTGAGAGCGCTGGGAAGACCTTTTGACTTTGGGTGTGGGACCAAGTTCCTTGACCTTGGGGCTCTCCCAGACCCAATTCATGTTTCCTATGGAAACCTGCTCTTGCTGATGCTTTGCCCGTCATCTCAGGGGTCTGGTGGGGCTGTGTCTTCCTCCCAAACTTGAGGGAACCGGAACGAGTTTGCTCTGCAGGGCAGGGCCAGGAGCAGATTTCCGATTTATGAGTGCGGAAGTTTCTAGATTCCAGGTCAACTGGGAGTCTGTTGACTTTAAGAGTAGACCCACCAGTATGATGAGGTCATTCAGTGCAATACTGAGGAGTCTGTATGAGCAGAAGCTTGTACATTCTCAGGGCCTTTCTAGAGGCCACTATTAGCGAGAGAGATCCAGAGTGCTGCCAAACTACAAAGGTGACCCTCCCAGATCAGTAGGTGGCTGGCCTTGATGGAGGTGTCTCCAAGGGCTGCAGATGGAGCCCCACTGGTGGAGAGGAATGGGAGGGGAGGGCGAGCCGGCAGGGGGGTGGATGCAGAGGCTCCCTATCCTGGATCCTGAGGGCACACTTTCCTTGAGGCCTGGTTCTTATGCCGTAGCTGGTGAGAGCAGCCGGCGCTCAGGTGCAGGCTGCCAGCCCCCACCCTGCTTTCTGATCTCTCCCTTCCTGCCTCCTTCCTTGTCTTCCTGTCTTTCTGGCCCCCACCTCCTGCACTGCCATCCTAGCTCGCTGCCAGGGAAGGATTGGCGTGGGGGAGACCATGGCTGTGAGGGTGTTAGATGCCATGCCAGGTCTCTGACTGCATTTGGGGGCCATGAGACTTTCTCTTAATTTCTCTAAATCCAGAAAGCAGATGTGCATGGGGGGTGAGGGAGGAGCATGGGGGATGAGGGAGGAGCATGGAGGAGAGGGAGGAGCATGGGGGGTGAGGGAGGAGCATGGAGGTGAGGGAGGAGCATGGAGGTGAGGGAGGAGCATGGAGGTGAGGGAGGAGCATGGAGGTGAGGGAGGAGCGTGGGGATGAGGGAGGAGCATGGAGGAGAGGGAGGAGCATGGAGGTGAGGGAGGAGCATGGAGGTGAGGGAGGAGCATGGAAGAGAGGGAGGAGCATGGAGGTGAGGGAGGAGTATGGGGGTGAGGGAGGAGCATGGAGGTGAGGGAGGAGCATGGGGGTGAGGGAGGAGCATGGAAGAGAGGGAGGAGCATGGAGGTGAGGGAGGAGCATGGGGATGAGGGAGGAGCATGGAGGTGAGGGAGGAGCATGGAGGTGAGGGAGGAGCATGGAGGTGAGGGAGGAGCATGGAAGAGAGGGAGGAGCATGGAGGTGAGGGAGGAGCATGGGGGTGAGGGAGGAGCATGGGGGTGAGGGAGGAGCATGGGGATGAGGAAGGAGCATGGAGGAGAGGGAGGAGCATGGGGTGAGGGAGGAGCATGGAGGTGAGGGAGGAGCATGGAGGTGAGGGAGGAGCATGGGGATGAGGGAGGAGCATGAGGGTGAGGGAGGAGCATGAGGGTGAGGGAGGAGCATGGAGGAGAGGGAGGAGCATGGGGTGAGGGAGGAGCATGGAGGTGAGGGAGGAGCATGGAGGAGAGGGAGGAGCATGGGGGATGAGGGAGGAGCATGGAGGAGAGGGAGGAGCATGGGGGTGAGGGAGGAGCATGGGGATGAGGGAGGAGCATGGAGGAGAGGGAGGAGCATGGGGTGAGGGAGGAGCATGGAGGTGAGGGAGGAGCATGGAGGTGAGGGAGGAGCATGGAGGAGAGGGAGGAGCATGGGGATGAGGGAGGAGCATGGAGGAGAGGGAGGAGCATGGGGGTGAGGGAGGAGCATGGAGGTGAGGGAGGAGCATGGAGGTGAGGGAGGAGCATGGAGGAGAGGGAGGAGCATGGGGCTGAGGGAGGAGCATGGAGGTGAGGGAGGAGCATGGAGGAGAGGGAGGAGCATGGAGGAGAGGGAGGAGCATGGAGGTGAGGGAGGAGCATGGGGATGAGGGAGGAGCATGGAGGCGAGGGAGGAGCATGGGGATGAGGGAGGAGCATGGAGGTGAGGGATGAGCATGGGGGTGAGGGAGGAGCATGGAGGTGAGGGAGGAGCATGGGGGTGAGGGAGGAGCATGGAAGAGAGGGAGGAGTATGGAAGAGAGGGAGGAGCATGGAAGAGAGGGAGGAGTATGGGCATCTGGGAGGAGCATGGAGGTGAGGGAGGAGCGTGGGGGTGAGGGAGGAGCATGGGGATGAGGGAGGAGCGTGGGGGTGAGGGAGGAGCGTGGGGGTGAGGGAGGAGCATGGAGGTGAGGGAGGAGCATGGAGGTGAGGGAGGAGCATGGAGGTGAGGGAGGAGCGTGGGGTGAGGGAGGAGCATGGAGGTGAGGGAGGAGCGTGGGGTGAGGGAGGAGCATGGGGTGAGGGAGGAGCGTGGGGGTGAGGGAGGAGCGTGGGGGTGAGGGAGGAGCGTGGGGGTGAGGGAGGAGCGTGGGGTGAGGGAGGAGCATGGAGGTGAGGGAGGAGCATGGAGGAGAGGGAGGAGCGTGGGGTGAGGGAGGAGCGTGGGGGTGAGGGAGATGCAGTCCCAGCGTGTGGCATTGCCATGTCTCTTTTGGAGCTGAGGAAGAAGACTTCTAGTTTGAGTCTGAGTTTCGTCACCGACTTGGGTAGCGCATTCTTCCTCAGGACTGGCGCTCTCCTCGGTGCTCACCACAGCAGAAACAGACACCTCAAAACACTCCCACCGTGGGTTCCGCCCACTAACACACGCACTAGACGAGGCATGCTTTCAGCTACTCGGGTTTTCAAGACTGTTTTTTCCCGCTCCATGTCCTATCTCCCCTTGGCTTCTGGGAAAAGCGAGAGCATGGTCTAGTAGGAACACGGGGTAGGAGGCCAAGGGGACCAAATCCAGCCTGACTGGAAAAGGTGGGTCACAGACAGGCCCAGGCCTGGCAGGAGCCCACCTCAAGGCAGGGCTGGGGAGAATGAGTGATGGGTGGCCGGGAAAGGAGGGCTTCCAAAAGGTCAGCATTTCACACTGAATCTTAACCTCGTCTACAAAGAGACGCATAAAATCCTAATATAGTTCCAGACTGTCGAGCTTATAGACCGAGCATCAGCCAGCAGGGCAGAGCCAGGGGCTTGGAGGGGGACCAGAGAGCTTGCAGAACAAATGCACCAGGGAGGGCTTTGGACCAAAATAACAAAGCCGCCTCTCAGCAGGGCAAGGAACGTTGGACAGGAGTGGTCTGGCTCCCTCGCCTCGTGAACAGGCCCAGTTATGGCGCAGTCCGAAGGAATCGCTGTTCTTGTTGAAGAGCCAGGCCAGGCCCAGGCCTGGGAAGGGAATCAGGGCCTGGGCAGCAGAGGCCTCTGGCTGACTTATCATTGACAGTCTACGGTGGCCTGGGCAGTGCTGTTAGATCTTATCCGTGGACCTAGTGGGATGACAAGAATGGCTGGAGATGGCTGGGAAGCAAGTGGGGGACAAGTGGTTTGTGGGAGCTGAGAGACTCCTGTGGGCTTCCCGGGGAGGGTTCCAGGCTGGCGTATGGAAAGGAAGGGCATTCCAGGCAGGGCAGAGGCGGAGAGGCTGGCTGAGCAGGCTTCAGGTCAGGAGTGGAAGACAAAGCAAAACTGGGCACTGTTACTTAGGGACAACTAACTTGCGCAGCCCCTGCTGGCCTCAGAGGCTGGCACTGGGGTGAGCTCTGTGGAAACATGGCCTCACACCTGCTCTTCTTTCTCCTCGTGCCCTCCTGCCGCCATCCCAGCCAGCGGGGCATCCTATACCTTGGATTAACTTAATGGCTTTTTAATTTTTTTCCCTGTTATGTGCTTTTGGAAAGTAATTTCCAAATGTTGTTCTATGTGGAAAAAATGAGGAAAGATTCAAGCTTTCCCTGGTCTAAGACGAAACATGAAACATAAAGAAAATGTAATAAGGCTCAGCTTATTCTACTTACAGCAGTATCCTTCATTCTGAAGTGATGATGGATCTAAATTTCGGCTGCTCAATTGGCTGCTTTTAGTGGAATCGTGGTATCTAAGTTAACTTGAAATTATTGGCTCCCGAATCTCTAAAAGCCAGGAACTGCCATTTGGATCTCTGCTAGTCTACTGTCTAGAACATGTCAGTGGAGCATGGGATGGTGGCTTTTGGATATGCATACATGGGAAGACAGAACAAGTCGGATGATAGGAGAGTGAGACTCAGGTTTTCTGCAGCTGTGGAGTGAGTACTGAAAAGTGAGAAGATAAAGTCTGGTGTCAGGCCTCTGCCTCCATGGCTCTGGAGGGCAGTTATCACTAAAATGGTGGGGGGGGAGGGGGGCTCCAAGGGTGAAGGAGGTGATATCATAAGGTTGGAAACTATCAGATCCTTGTTTCTTCAGGCTGGATGTTTCAATCCTTTGTCCCAGACATGAATGAAAGCAGAAGTCACCTAAAACACAGATAGCCGGTCACTCTGACATTCTGCACCCAGGCTTTGTCCTTTTCCTAAGGTCAAAGGCTCCAAAAACCAAGTTGACATTCTACCACACAGCCCGTGTCCTTTAGAGGACACCTTCATAGTTTTGTGGCAGGGGAGACACTTGAAGCAAAAGACAGATAAACAAGAGAGAAACCACCAGGCATTTCATAACAAGTGTACTTTATTATCATACACAAGTAAGAATGATGAAGAAATATCGAAAAATGGGATCTGTAATTCAGGCTTAAATACTACTTCCCTCTGAAATAAAGAGATAAGATCTGGAGAGAGCTGGTAAGGAAGAGGGGACATGCACAGGCAAAGTACCTTAAAGAAGAGCAAGGCTTGAAAGGTACATTGCTAACATGACTTGGCGCCCCCTTCTGCCCAGGAGGACATCTCACCAGGGAAGGCTGCTTTGTGGTTGGAAATTTTCCCTGTGGTGGGGCAATTTCCATTCTGTGTTCAGAGCTTCTCAAAATTATCATCTCAAAATAGTCCTTGGTCCCCACAGGCACAAGAGAGGAGATGGAATTCTCCCCACCCCAGTCTTTGATTGTATTAAGGCCTTCATAGATTAAATGAGGCCTTGTCACACTGGAGAGGGAAATTCGCTTTACCCAGTTTACTGCTGCAAATGCTAATTTCATCCAAACACATCCAGCATAACATTTTACCAAATATCTGGGTGCACGTTCAAATCAATCTTCGAAGGACCTCATACACTTCTGGAGCTCATGCTCTCTTCCCTCCAGTGCCCAAGTGGGCCACCTTATGATGGGAGTGTACCTGAAGCCCAGGTAGAGTCTGTGAAGAGGAAGGACAGCCACATAGGGGGCATGATGGGAGGTCAGGGTGAGTCAGGTCTGGTCAGGAGGCAGTGTGCAGTGTGGGATTCTAGAGTTCAAGACTTCATCTTGACTGTCAGGTTGTTAAGAAAGTGCCTTTGTAAGAAGGTGTTTTTATGGCCTCCTGGCTTATTGCTTGACGGCTCACTTTGTAACCATGTGGGCCTAGGGTAGGTACAGGATCTACATATGCACACCCGGTAGGTCCCCTCCTCGAGGATGGAGTCCTGGGGATGTAAACTTCCAAGCTGAGGGCACAAGGAGTGTTCTTCACATAGGCCTTGAGCCTGGTAGGACGCCAAGGGCCAGGGAGGCAGGGAGGACAGGTGTGGGAGACCATTTATAATGTAGATCTTGAAAGCTAGGGGCAAGTGAAGTCCAGTTAAATATGGTCAGGTCATTGGCCTCCACTCCTACCCAAACCCCACCAAAACAAAACCTAGTGAGGGGGTTAAGAGGAGGCCCAAGGGAACAAAGACAAGACGGGATACTGGGGGGCTGACAGCAGGCGCAGTCTGCTCAGCTGCTGTAACAGAGCACCACCGATGGGCTGTGTGTAAATGGCAGAAACCTACAGTTCTAGAGTTTGAAAGTCTAAGATCAAAGTCCTAGGTCCCAACAGATCCAGTGTCTATGGAGGGTGAGTTTGTCACAGCTCAGGAAATGTGGAGACAAAAGCACCATCATAGAGAGAGCACATACCTAGCCACAAATCCTGGAAAATATAGTTTTGACCAATTCATGTAAAAATCTACCTGTACCCAAAGATGTCAACATAGTTGTGGAGAGGAGATTGTAGAGGAGGGCAAGGCAAAGAGCAGCTGATGTTCCTTTCTCAAGAAGAGAGAAGGATGGACAACGTGGAAAAAGCATTGAGAGGGGTGAGAGAACTTTCTAGAAGGAGAACTTACTATATCTTTACCTCCAGTACATTGTACCTCAGGGCTCTTCACTGGACCTCAGTTCCTTTTGTTCTAGAATGAAGGCTCAGCGACGTGTAGAGTTGAATTATAGAACAAGGCCCCCGGGGCAGGTGGCCTTTTGCTGGGCTTTTCTAGCAGGAAGTCAAATCTGAAATACAAAGTCATTTCAAAATGGAATAACTCAAGTTCTTCTTATTTTATATTGTTCCCTCACTTAACTTTGAAGGGATCTTTTTGTTCTTTTTATATTTCTTGAATTTGTTTTTAACGAGCATGGTGTTTTTTTTTTTTAACAGCAACAAAAAAGTCATTACTTTCTAAACATTTCTTTTAAATTTTCTCCTTTCCATCTGGTTTGTTTCATGAAAGTAAGAGGGGGGAGGGTTTGTGTGTTTGAGGGGGAAGCAGGGCTGCAGGCTGGGGCCTGGGGAAGTGGTAGAGTCACTGCTTTCTGCTGAAGGGCTCTGTGGGTAGCCAGCTTCCCAGGGAGAGAGCAAGTGGCAGGCTGGTGCTGTGGCGATTGTGCTGGGGTCAAGGCTCACATGGAGGGGCTGCTTGGGTGGTATGGATTTGTGCAGGACAAGAGGCCTGGGCAGCAGGCCAGCAGTGTGTGTGGGGTGGAAGGGCTTCTCTTCTCCATGGAACCTAGCTGGCTCACGCAGAGAGCTCTGGAGACAACCACAGGTCATCCAGGATCTCCTAGGAAATGGCCATACCACCTTCCTCTTTCCCTGAGTTCTGTGCCCCCCCAAAAGGGGCACAGATATGTGGTAAGGGGCCAGCATATCCCAAATCAACAACCAACTAGATATCCTCCTTTTTGACCTGAAACCCTGAAGGCCCCATGGACAGAGAGAGACCGAGCGTGTGCATGGGGAGGGCGTGATAATCCACTCATTCCCTCCTGACCGCTCCCTGGCATGTGCTCAGGCTGCTTGGCCTCTGGGCAGGGGGTGCAGATTCTGCTTGGCAACCACCAGGAAATTCCCCTCGGACTGGGGACACAAAGCCTATTGGCAGGACCTTGTCTTTGGTCCAGGAAGGGAAGGGGGCCCATCTGGAGATTGGCCATTTCTCCACCAGACTGCCAAAAGACCATGGTGCAATGTGGCTCTTCTGTAGAAAACCTTCTCCTTTCTTTAGGGGTGAGTCCCAGCAGTCTCGTGTCTTCCTGCCTCCAAGCCAGGCTGACTGGCCCAGGGCTGGTGACACCTGCCTGGCTGGGGCCAATAGGAATGAAACAGTGCCAGATTGGTTCACATTCCTACCCCTGATTGACAGGTTGTGTGGGGCTAGGCATGTTACTTGCAACACTCTCCTGACTGACCCAGATGGGGGACAGGTATGTACAGAGGTGGAAGGAGGCCTTCTAGAACACGGCACATGAAAACAAAGCTGAGCACGTGTGGGCTCATGCTATTTACCTTAGTGAACTTAGTGGCAGACATGGTGTATTGAAACTATTACAATGCTGCTACCCCGGCATCTTCCAAGGCCATCCTCTCACTAAATGCTCACATTCTTGTTCTTATTCTATGGACTGGAAGGTTGAGGCTGAAAGGTATTCATCACTTGTTTAGCCAGAGGTGGAAGAGACATTTGAACCTGGAAAATTGCTACCCCCCCATTCCTTGGCTTTAATCCATGTCATCCTTTCTTGTAACATGTGTAAGTATCCATTTTCCCCCCTATCATAGGTGAATAGTCGAATACTTAAAGGGGAAAAAAGAACCAGAAGATCCAGAGAGCAGGGAGGAGACAGGAAGGAAAGAGCAGGCTACCAGGATGGGTCTGAGATGCAGTCATGGAGGAAGCCTGGGGGCCCTTGCTGGCCGTCTGGGAGGCAGGCAGGCTGCTTCTTTGAAGGACCTGTGATGAAAGGCACAGCACAGAGCCCCAATATCCAGCCTGAGCTCCATTGCTTTTCCATGTGCATTCTGTAGTTAATACACAGGATGGAATGCCTCCACTGAGGTCTGGTTCTCATTTAAAGCAAAATGAAAACAAGCCCAGGATTTAGAAACCCAATATAGAACAAAAAGCCTTTTAATCTGGCAATTTTACTTAAAAGAAAAAAGGAGCTTGTCTTCCTCTCTGGTCTTGCTGTGTGTGGCCCCTACCCTGACCCCCAATCCCAATCTCCTTGAGATTTTACTGCACCCTCTCTGAGGCCTTCCTCACCTGGCCTCTCCTGGGGTCTTAGGACAGGATGACAAGGTTTTCCTTCGGAGGGAATCACATTAGAGACACATGGGACTCAAACTCTGGGCCTGGGCAATATCCATGAGCTTCTTTAAAAACAAAACAAAACAAAAAATCAGAACTTTTATTGTGAAGATGAGTACAGAAGGCTCCTATTTAGGTAAGTAAGGTAAAGAGCACTATTATTATTATTTGCCAGTCCTGGGGCTTGAACTCAGGGCTTGGGCACTGTCCTTCCGCATTCTCAAGGTTAGAGCTCTACCACTTGAGCCACAGCACCACTTCTGGCTTTTCCTATTTATGTGGTACTGAGGAATTGAACCTGGGTCTTCATGCATGCTAGGCAAGCACTCTACCACTATGCCAAATTCCCAGCCCGAGTACAAATATTTTCAATTATTTTATTATTTCAATTTTTTGTGGGTCATGGGGCTTGAGCTCAGCCTGGGTGCTGTCCCGGAGCTCTTAAGCTCAAGGCTACTGCCCTACCCTTGAGCCAAGCCTGTTTTCTGGAGGTTAGATGGAGATAAGAGTCTCAGGTCCTTTTGTGCCCAGGCTGGCTTTGAGCCTTGATCCTTAGATCTCAGCCTCCTGAGTAGCTAGGGTTACAGGCGTGAGCCATGGTGCTCAGCTTATTTTCTATTATTTTTGAAAAGTGTTATTACCCTCTCCCCTATTTCCTCCCACTTTCCCCACCCCCATTCCTCTTTCTGCCAAGTTGTAACGTTCATTTGCAATATAGTCTTGTCACTGTTGCATTGCTTGTCCAGAAGCTCCTTTTGTAGAAGGTGAGTGCTCTACTACTTGAGCCACAGCCCCACTTGCAGCTTTTTTTCTTGAGTAGTTTCTTGGAGATAAGAGTCTCATGAACAATGTATTTGAAGTAATGCACCTTCTATCCGGTGAATAGAATTGTGACCCTTCTATTAATTACATTAAAAAAAAGAACTTAAAAATTTTTAAAAAACTTAAAAAAAAAAGTCTCGTGAAGTTTCTTGCCTGGGCTGGCTTTGATCTGTGCTTCTCAGATCTCAGACTCCTGAGTAACTAGGGTTATAGGCGTGAGCCACTGGCACCCACCAAGGAGGATTTTTATTCATCCCAGCCGCTCCTGTATTCTCCTGGGTCCCTGTGACGGTGTGGGTTTATTGTCTCTTGTAGGTAAACAAGGAAGTCCTGTGAGATGCTCCAAGACACGGCCCAGGGATTCAATGACACCTTTGCCCTTGGCTCTGAGCCACAGAAATATTTCTTTAGGTGACGATGATCTGGCGGGATAAGATCGTTGGCCTGCTCAGGATTTGCACTGGGCTAAATAATCTTTGCCATCCCGGGGCTCTGCCAGAATGGGTAGCCCTACTGACCGTCCAGTAAGCCCCCTGAGGAGCATGGCCGGCGATGTGGCCCAGGGAAGGCCTGCATGGAGCTGAGACAGGAGAGGGTGGTAAGGTGTGGGGGCAGAGAATATCTTCAGCAACGATCTCCCTCTGTTTCTGAACACCACCCGGACTTTCAGGTGTGCTGCCTCAGGTCCTTAGCCTGGCCTCCGTTTCTCACAGCCTTCCCTCCGCGTTTCCCGTGTGCTCGTCTTCCTGGTTGAGGTGGAATCTCTGTGCTTTGGCTGCCAATCCACCCAGTCAGGCCAACTCCACTCCACCAGGGCTGGTCCACCTCTCACCTCCCCCTGGGGCGGGGCTGTCAAGCGAGGGGATCCCACGGAACAAGAACCCTGAGAATAGACTGGGGATCTTTTGTGTGTGTGGTTGGATAGATGGATTCGTCGAAAGTGATGGCACATGAGGACAGATGTGTGAGAGCCGAAGACCTGGGCGGTTTCTTGGTGTTACCTTCAAAGGAGACCTGGATGGGGATGGGGGTGTACATTGCCTCCTTTGGGGAGTGCTACCCAACCTTTGCAGGGCAACACCCAAGTCACTTGGTCCTGCTTCCTCCCGAGGGCCTAGCAAGCTTTCCAAGTGGGAAAACAACATGGCTGGAAATGTGTGGCACAACGGTCACCCTGGCTGTGAGGAGAGGGCTGGGGAGGGCTGGGGGAGGAAGGAACGGAGGCAGGAAAAGCAGTTAGGAGCCATGGAAATCTGGACAAGGAACAGCAAAGGCTGCTCTGAGCGGAGCCGGGAAGGGAGCGGGGAAGGTTCACTGCTGGGGAATGGGGAGGACTTTGTAGAATCTGGAGCCTGACAGCACGAGACCAGTGCCTGGAATAATGGCAATGCCCACATCATTCTACACCATCAGGGAATAGCAGCAGGATTTTGTAAACTTAGCTTCCATTTGTCATTGCCTACGCCACAGAGACTTTCCAGGATTTTTTTTTTCTCCTTCGCAGGTTCAATGATGGTTGAAAGATTATTTTGTTCATTCTCATCACGTGTGTGCCTGGAAGCATTTCTTTATTGCACTATCTCTTCTTTGTTAATATTCAAGACAGTTCTTTTTTGTGATTCAAAGACATGTTCGTGACTCTTCCCACCGACGTGCCCGCGTGGTTCTAGAGAAGCAGAAACTGGCAGGTAGACATGGAACAAGGGTGTGTGTGTATGTCCAGTGCCCTCAGTACCACGAGGACGGGCAGTGTCTGCAGATCTGCACCAGGGCTGAGTGGTCTCAGCTCTGTCCTGTACCTCCAGTGGAGTTTGGTAGAGTCCGGCCTCTCAACCTCCCTCCCCTGCCTCTGTCTCTATCCTGCATTTCCACAAGGGCAAGTTCCTCCCCTCCCCTCTTCCAGGTGACCCTGCTAACAGCTCCTCCAGCTTGGAGAGATGAACCCCAACGCAGTTCAAGGGGAGAGGTGAGGCTCGGAGAGAAGCAAGGTTGAGGAACAGAGGGCCCACTGAAACTTGGGCTGGGTGGCAGGCCAGGTGCTGTAACAACAGAACGGATGGAGGAATGGTTAGGCCAAAGGTCTTTCATGTCTTGCTCATGAGGAGATCTGGCGGCTGGCTCTCCTCCTCCTGTTCTACCTTCAGAGAGCTGGAAGGAGAATTGTTTGCCACTCTACCGAGTATTGTGCGTTCTTTAAAATAACTCTGGTGGGGTACACTTTTCATAGCATGAAGTCTACCATTTTGAGTGCACAATTCATTGTTTTTTGTTAACCTTACCAGGAGGTATAGCCATCTCCAGAAACCAGGTTTTACTCCCTGGTGAGATCCTTTGTGCTCATTTCTTGCTAATTTCAGATATTCCTTTCATTTCTTTCATCTTCCTCTTCCTCCTCCTCATCATTAAATTTTGTGTGCCAGTATTGGGGCTTGAACTCAGGGTCTCACATTCCTGCTTAGCTTTCTTCCTTTTGCTCAAGGCATACCTCCCCTTCTAGCTTTTTGCTGTTTATTTGGAGATAAAGGTCTCACAAGCTTTTCTACCCAGGCCAGCTTTAAACCTTGATCCTCAGATCTCAGCCTCTTGACTAGCTAGGATTACAGGTGTGAGCTCTGGTCCTGTCTCCTATTGCTCTGCCCTCTGTGTCTGTGGATTTGCATATCCTGGATGTTCCAATTAAATGGGACCACCTAGCATTTGGTGTCTTGTTTCTGGTTTCTTTCAGTAGTGTCATTTTGAGATATATTCTGAGATAGCATGTGTCATAACTTGGTTCCTTTTTGTTAGGAAAGAGCACTTCCTCACAGGGGTAGACTTGGGTACCTTCACATCTTTGTCCCTTCTATTTGCTAGGATGTAGGTCACACAGCCAAACCCGAATCAAGGGAAGCTGGAAGTGAAGTCTGTGTGCCCAGAGGAATGGAAAAAAAATCTATTCTGTGAACAGATAGGTCCTCCTTCTCTCCAAATGACTCCATAAAGATTTGTATACACAGATGCTGTACAGATGCCATACATGGTGCGTGTGTGTATGTGTGTGTGTATGTGTGTGTGTGTGTGTGTGCGTGTGTGTGTGTGTGTGTGTGTGTGTGTGTGTTTTAATTACAGAGTCCAGGACTGAGTTGGCCTCTTGAATACTAGAGAGTGTGTGTGGGAGGAGATGAGAGAGGGTGCAGACCCCCAAATTGCCTTGATTCCTTTCCTGCTCTCCCAGAACTGTGCAGTCTAGGGACCACAGCAGAAGGAGCATTGCAGGTCCAACCCAGGAGCTGGGAGGCAAGGAGACACCTTTGACATGGGGGCTACAGCTGGAGGAAGGATTTAAGATGTTTGACCCGGCTTTGAGGAGACAGCTCCTGGTATCTGAAGGCATCGTTCTTGTGCCTTCTGCTCACACATGGATAGCACACTGTGGCGGCTTTTAAGCCATTGGTGCTCTGAGCCAAAACTGGAGCATCAGTTTTAGGGGGAAAAAAGGTATTGCCTCTCCTTGCATTTTTGGAATAATCATCAAAGGAGAAAATGACCTCCAGGAGATGTGCAGTTTGTGTAGGAGAAGGAAAGCGTTACCCTCCTGGGCCTTGCCTGAGTTTGAAGCTCCAAAGGCGGATTCTGCAACTGCAAGTTCAGGGTGAAGAGTGGAGGAGTTACTTAAGGACACATTGAACTACCTTTCATTCCCAGCAATGTTTTTCACTTAGTATTTTAATTATTTGGCAGAAACATGGAGGTGAGCTTTCAAGGCCAGAGAATTCCATGACTTGTAACCATAGTCTGGGATGCTGACACTGTCTGTGACTGGCTGGCTTCTCTGGGACACCTGGGACCTTGCACCTGCTCTGTGGAGACCGTTTCAGGATTCCCGAGAGCAGCCACGCATCCCAACGAGGGCAGGAAGTGCCCGGCTTCTCCCCTCTGGAAACGGAAGGGTGGCAGTGCCAGGCTTCTGTCTGTTGTCTGGATGGATGGGGGAGGGGTTTCTAGGAACATTCCACAAATAATTCTGAGGATGCATCTTCAGATTTACTGTGCCCCATCGGGAGATTCTGCCAGAGGCCAGTGTGTCTATTCGAGGAGGTGAGAGCTGCTGAGGAGCTGGACGGGCTCTTCCTTTCCCATAGCAGTAAAGGAGCCCAAGTCAGGTCTACATGCAAGATCAGGGGCTTTGCACAGTCCTGAGGGCAAGGTTAGTGCTGCAGGTATGGCACACCCTGTCCTAAGCTGTGGACGCTGCAGGACAGCCCCGTGTGGAATTAGCCGTCCCGAACTAAGACTGTGGGTTCCTCTGCCACCGCCCCCTCCTCCCCGTCTATATTTTTCCCCTCCTTTTCCTTCTGGCAGAACTTGGGGTTGAACTCAGCACTTTGTGATTGTTAGGCAAATGCTCTCCTAGTTGAACATGTCCCCAGCTAACTATGAGCTTCTTTAATTACTCTCCCCAAGGACCTGTCCCCACCTTGTCTCAGGAGCCAGACACAACTCTCAGAATGCCCTGTGAACACAAACCGGCCTGTCCAGGGTGGCTGGAACGCTGTCTCCTCCATGGGGACAGAAGATCAGGAGGTGAAGACCTCCCGCCGGGCCAAGGTATCTCTGCTTCTAGATGGGTCTGTATGTGAACGGTCTCATCGCAGTCTCGTCTCCACCCTCCAGGCTGTCAACCCCCAAGCACCCTGACTTTCACCAGCTGGTATGCAAATGGCTCTACCTTACTGCCAGCGGAGCTTCTTCTATGAGCTCCGTTCTTGTTGTTTTCAGACCTAACCTCATCTCTCCATACCTCAGGGGCAGAACTTTCCCTGGGCAGGGCCGCCACAGGTGGGAGATTGGCTCTCTTGGACCCTTCTGCTGAACCCCACATCCTGCAAGCTGGCAAATCCCTGCCAGCTTCCCGGTGGCCATAGTCTGGTGACCTGGGGTGTGCGTGGCAGGCTGGTGCATGGATGCCTCCCACTCCATATCTACCTGTCTGGGTGTGGTATAGGCGCACACCCAGCCTGGCTCTTCTGAGACAGAGCAGTGGTGTCACCTGAGCGCTTGTCCCCCCTTTACTCAGCCTGGTGCCACGCTGCCTGCCATGACAAGTCTCCTTTTAATTCCACTAACCTTGCATTTGGTGTGGGTGTGGGTGTGGGGGGGAGTTGACTCCTTTTTCCTCTATTTTGAAGATGAAGACATTGAGGTAGAGGCTGCTCAGTATTATTAGACAGAGCCACTCAGCAGGCTAGGAGTGAATGCAGGGGTTGGAACTTGGACCCATCTGACTCCAGACCTCCTACACTTTCACATTACCTCACTGAGAGCCACCAGCAAGGCCACAGCCGTCAAAATCTACCAGCACCCACAAGAGAGAATGTCCACCCGCCTGCTTTCTGCCTGCCTGGCTTTGCCTGTGCAATTTTTCTCGTTTGGCTTAAATACTTAATTCCTGCTTCCAATCTTTCCTAAAGCAGGCCCAGGTAGAAAACATCACCATAGCAACCCTTGCTACCAGGACCGCACATGGCTTCAGAAAAAAATGATACCTTGGTTCCCAGTACTTAGAGCTCCGTGGGTCTGAGGGACGGGTTTAATTGGCTTTGTTCCCAGAGAGCGCAGTGGACACACTGATGTGGTTTCCAGGATACCAGGAAACACAATGCATTTGTTCCTAAAGAAGCCAGGGGTGGGGGTGGGGCTGGCTGCATCCTTTGTAATTACAGGGGCTTGTTTATCTGATCAGAGGGCTTGATAGACTGGAGCTCTGGCTGGCCCATGAAAGCACCTAGGCCCAGGGCCTCCTGTCCCCAGGTCACCTGTGTCCTCCAGTGAGGGAAACCTGGACTGTGTCCCACCTGCAGCCTCAGAGGGCAGCACACCCATCAGTGTCTGGCTGTCTCAAGACTTCATGCTTTGTGACCTAAGAGGTATTCTGTTGCCTGAGCCCTTGCTGCTTCCAGTGTCATTCTGTGAGAAAAGAAGCACTGACCATTAAAGGAAAGAGAGAGAGACAGTCAGAGACAGAGACAGAGAGACAGATTAAGAGACATGGAAATAGAGATAGAGAGAAAGAAAAACAGAGACACAGAGTTAGAAAGAGACAGAAAAACACAAAGAAAGAGACACAGACACAGAGACTGGCACAGATACAACGAGAGAGGCAGAGACAGAGAAAGAGGTAAATAGTGCGATACACGGAAGTAGAGAATAGATACACTGAGAACAAGAGATGGCAACAGAAACACAAATAGAGAAAGACAGCACCAGAAAGAGAGACAAAACCAGAGAGAGATGCAGATAAAGAGGTAGACAGAAGGACACAGAGATAGAGACAGCAGGAGACAGAAACAGGGAGACAAAGTGATGGACAGAGACAGATGGAGACAGAAAGACACAGAGATAGAGGCAGAGGAACCCACAGAGAGAAACAGAGATGCAGAAGCAGAAATATAAAGCTGGGAACCCATTTTTCCACAGCACATACATTGATGTTTCTTTGAGATAGGAAGAGTGTAATCTTAGTTGAAGTCAAAAGGGACACACACTCCCTCCACCCCCTTGGCTCTCAGGGAGCCGAGGTCGATCATGTTGCTGGGGGGGTCTACAAGTGGAGATGGGGGGTGAGGGAGGGGAAGGGTATGGATGCTTGGTTTGTGGCCGTTGGGATAGATCTTCTCTAATTTGTGAAGTCTGGGCTGTAAGTTTAGGAAAATCAAAAACTTGCCCTGAAAAATAAAACCCATGCCCAAGGCTCTTTCTTTCAAAGAGCTTGTTTCTTTCTCAGGTAGGCAGTCAGGATGCACAAAAGAGAAAAGGATGGTGGAGTTTGGTTTCAAAAACCTGTCAGGAGACCACTGGAGAAGTGAGAGACTTTGTTCCTGGAAAGGACAAAATGCTCAGCTTTCAGGGAACCTGGAACTCCAGATTGTAAAGACAAGCACGTTTTTGTTTCCTTTTGTTTTCTGTACCTCATTATCAACAAGGCTGGAAGTTGGCCAGCGTGTTTTCTGATCGTCATTTGGGGGTGAGATGGAATCTCCAAAGTGGCAGAACCTCTGAGAAGGACCTCCATGTCCCTGTGGCGTCCTGGCCTCAGCGAGTCTTCCCCATCCTCTTCATCAGAGGTGCTCTGTGGGGACCCATGGCTTCTCTGGGATCCTTTATCTGATAAGTGCTGGGTTCAGGGCTAGGGCCAAGTGCAAGCTCCTTTTATACCTGCTAGTACTGCCTCCGGGCCTGTTACATCAGAGAACTTGGGGTGATCTGGTCTCTCCCTATCTTTGTCAGGAAGGCTGAAGCCCAGAGGGAGGGGGTGCAGTGTAGCCAGGATGTGTAAAGGTCCTGGCTTGGTTTGAGTCTAGCAGTCCTTGATGACTCTGAGCCTCAGCGTCCCCATACGGTAGGGATAACAGAAGCATACAGGGTCCATACACCGCCCCCTCACCCTACATTTGAAGGAACAGCCTGGTCTGTAGCCTTGAATGTGGCTCCTGCATGGAAAGTGAGGAAAAGGGATCAAGAACATAGGAGGAAGCCCCAAGAGAGAAGCTGAGAATGAGAAACACGTGGGACGTGGTATGTGTTTGTAGAGACTGGAGGGGAGCATGGGGGCCAGGGCCCAGGAGGGGAAGGAAGGGGACAGGTGAGGGAGGGTGGGGAGAAGGGACTAACAGAAAAGAGGATGATACTGGTGGATTGGAAGTTTGTGACAGAACAGAGATGTTTGAGGGACCCTAATGTTTGCGTCACACCATTTCCCTTCCTTTCCTTCCCAGGGCTGAGTGAGGTGGCCTCTCCACGGATGGGGAAGCATCATGGTGCTGACGCTGGCTTCTCTTATTTTGGAGACATGTGAAATATGAACAATCTTCTGTGCTTCTCATGCCAGGCAGAACCTCTGCTCCAGTCTGCCCCCCACCCCCTGCCCCGCCATAGCCCAGAAGAGCGACAGATGCTTCTGGAAATCTTCTTAGCTCCTGACTCATCTGTCTCTTTCCTTATTGAGCAATCTCCTAAAAATGCTTTGGAAAGCTAATTTCAGTCCCCAAACCTTAGTTTCCTCCTCTCTAAAATGGGGACAACATTAACTCCAGCCTTGTCTAGGAAACTCTGATAATTCTTTGATGATGATGACGATGATAATGATACTGACAGTGAGGGTGATGATGATAATGACGGTTGTGATGCTTGCTTCTCTGGCTGGCTCTTTGCTCTCAGTTTCTTCTGGCTCCATCCCTTATATTGGCTCTTTTTCTTCCCAGCCTTCACCATCTACTCTAACTCATAGGTGTCTGATAGCAAATGAGGCACTTACTGCCATGGGAAGAGCAAGTAGGACTTGGGATGGGGTGAAGAGGTGATTTGGCTCCTATTGGATTTTCTGAGACCTCCTGTGATCTCTTTCTTGGTCTAGGCTCTTCTGATCAGGGCAAGATTGTATTCATAGACTCATGCTTTCACAGTCCAAGAGACGGCCTGCGTCCTGGCTCAGCCACTGAGGCTCTTCCTGGAAGTCCCCTCCCTGCCAGGGCCTGAGCTGGTCCCTCAGTTTACTGTTCTTAACCGCAGTACAACTGCTTCTGTGCCAGGCCCCAGACATCTGGAAGCTGCCAGCTCAAGACTGTATTCATTTAAGATGAAATGTTTTTGTGCCATGGGCCATATTTTAAGTGAGGCATCGTCAACTCTTTTGTGAGTCAGGCTACTGTGTTGTTTCCTGTTGTACCCTGGTGCTAATGGGAAATAGTTAACACGATTGTGTTGTGTGCACAGCGTTGGGACAGGCCATGTCTCCCCATCGTCTCATAGCTTACAGGGAAGGGAGACAGTGGGTATCAGTGAAGTATCTTGTCAAGAAACGTGGAGCTGGCTGAGGGAAGGCAGCTCAGGCTTGTGGGGAGGTAGAGGCTGGGAGTGTCCATGCCAAAGGCCCGCCCCTGAAAAAAGCCAGTGAGTCCCGATGTCCTCCTGTCAGCTGGGGGTGATTCAGCTCTTGAGGGGCCTAGGTCCAGAGATGCCTATCTGAGGCTGGTCCTGGGAAACACAAGGCCCCACCCCACAACATAACCAGAATGCAGAAGGGGCTGGTGGCAGAGCACCGGTGTTTAGAACAGAACGCTCCGGGTCTTCTTGCAAGGGACTGGGCCAGCCTGACGATTTTGTCTCGGGAAAGCCTCCGCCACTGCTTCTAGTTTTCCAGTGAGAAGTCCCTCCTTTCGGCCTGGCAGAATGTGTGACGAGACTTTGGATCAAGGAAAATGTGGGGCGACCTTCTGACACCTGCCAGTGGGATGGACACTTGTCCCAGTGTGAGCGGCATCAGGTCTAAGCAGGAAGCAACTCACATCAAGAAAAACAGAAATCTGGGCAGGCAGGGAAGCGAGGTGAGTGGCCCCAGCCACTGCCTCCATGTGGCAGGAAAGAAGGGCTTCGTCCCCAGAGCAGAGGCTGCAGGCTGAGTGCCCCGAAGGTCCAGGCTGGGTCAGGCTGGGTCTGGTTCTCACGGGAAGGTCTTAGGATTTTGTTTTTCATTTGGGGTTTGGAGGACTGGATGATGTCTCCCAGTGTGTGTCTACTGGGCATGTTTGGTTGCAATTTTATTTAGAGATAGGTCCTTTGCAAATGTGACCAAATTAAGATTCGGTCAGATTGGGTTAAAATTACCACTATGTCAAGGCATGCCTCGTGCTCTTATATGTAGAGGGAAATGAAATTTCCCTAAGAATCTGCCCTCACTCTCACCTGCTCCAGAGGTCGAGTTGAGACCTTGTCTCTAAACCACTTTGCTAGGTTATATGGTGGGGCTTATAGTCCCCCAGGTAAACACACACACACGCATACACACACACACACACACACACACACACACACACACACACACACGGCACTATCTTCCTTGGGTTCAAACATCATATCGTACAGTGCCAAGGGCAAAGGACAAAACTCTCTTTGGGTGAAGTTAATGATTTTCTCCATAGTAGCTGAGTATACACAGGGGCACAAGCATAGAAATCTACATAGAAAGCCTGCATACAAGTATATCTATACATACATATGCACACATTCAAGTCCACAAACATATACATCTATATGTAAACATCTGCATATAGACATCTATACACACATACACATACATGTACAGAAGTATACAAGTCTACACATAACACCATACATATGTATACATATGCGTATTCATGTACACGGACATACATATATAGCATTCATGTCTATGTATCTACCTCAGGCATATGAAGTTTTCTATTCTGGTTTACTCAAGGAGTCACCCGAGAAAGATTCCATCGCCTCTCCCTTTGTTAATCAGCACAGAGAAAGCTGAGTCTCTCTTACTCCCCTGCCCCTCCCATGGGTGGTTTTCTGCCCCTGGCAGTCATTCTGTCTCTTTTTTAAGTTTTCAGGACCCTGCCCTCCACTCTGAGGTATGTCATTAGTTCATACTCCATGGTGGTGTTACCTGGGGTCAAGTTGGCCCCACTGGAAAGGCTAGACACGGGAACGTTGGCAGTCAGCTAGGGTGTGCTGGTAAATCCGGGCATGCTTCATCAGCGAGCTCCTTACCAGGCTGTGGATTCTGTCTGGGCTCCCCGGTCTCTGTGAGTATGAAGGGTCCGGGCTCATGGAACACTCAGCTGTCCAATTAAGATGGATGTCAGGAAATGCCTGGGTGAATTGTCTCTGGGGCATTTTTGTACTGACTAGTTGGAAGTGCTCACTGGATTTATTTTTTATTTTTTTTCTATCCCAGCTTTTACCGTAACAGGGAAATTAAAAGCACATGACAGCTCTCAAGCATGCTTTGAATGTTCGGATTCTGAGTCCTCACTGGAGGGCTGCACACATAGTCAACCTGGTTCTGGGCCGTGGTCATTCAGGGTGAGGCTCTGACAGCAGCACTGCTTTGAGGCAATGTGTGAGAATTGCTAACCCGCATTCCCAGCCCCATGAAGTACCCGGGCCCCTGCCCTTTCCCAGACCTTGTCCCTGGAATGTTTTAAGCCCAAATAAACTGAGCAGAGCCATGAAACTGATGAAAGCAAGGCACCCTGTTGTTTGGATTCTGGAGACAGCATCCCAAGTTCAGATGCTGCCATGTAGCATGCCGGAGGTCTGGGGTGGGGGGAAGGGTATACAGGGGATTAGAAGGGTCTGACACCCACAGCTCCTGCGTGGACACAGGCTCTGGGTTGTTCCAAGGAAGCTGACAAGGCAAAAGGGTGATGCCTCGCACCAGCACTCATGACTGTTATCCTGGCTATTCAGGAGGCTGAAATTTGAGGATCACGGTTCAAGGCCAGTCCTAGTATAAAAGTGAGACTCTTCAGTTAACCAGTGAACAGTGCAAAGGTAGAAGCAGAAGTGCAGCTCAAGTAGTAGAGCACCAGCCTTGAATGAAAAATCCAAGGGAGAGTGCAAGGCCCTGAGTTCAAGCCCCAGTCCTGGCACAACAACAAAGCCAAAAATATTTAGTTGCAAGTTTACCTATTCCACGGGTTCGATTTAATGGGTCCCTGAGTGGTAGCTATGTGTAAGTGTGGGGTCAGGTTCCTGGGAGAGGTGGGTCTTTTTCAGGAGCCATGCCACACAACTTTCATCATATGCACCTCCTTTCTTTACTCTGTGGAGATAGACTTTACATAGGGAAAAACACAGTCACGGAAAATCCTCCTTTGTAGTTTCTGTTGGAAGCCCTGTCATCTCCCGCAGGTACACTGGTCTGTCTACTCTGGCAGGATTCACGGGAGTTCTCGGAGCCCAGGAACCAGTGTTGTAGTTTCTGTTGGAAGCCCTGTCATCTCCCGCAGGTACACTGGTCTGTCTACTCTGGCAGGATTCACGGGGGTTCTCGGAGCCCAGGAACCAGTGAGTCAGCTCCAATGTGAGTTGGCCAGGCCAAGTGTCATCAGACTTGGGGTGAACCAAAGCTCTCAGGTTTCTGTGTGTGAACCTTTGCGGGGGCAGGTGTGCATGGGTGAGAGGCGATCTGTCCCTGGCCAGGAGGCTTGAAAGGCCCTCAGCACTGCCTTGCCCATGACTTGTGGACGGAGGAGCCTGTGTGGATGCTTCTGGAATGGTGGGAGGTTTGTAATTATAAAGGGCTAGTTAGGGGCTGGTAAAACAGGTGGTGAGTGGAGCCCAGGGCCACATAGAACAAGTGAGTGTACAGACTCCGCGACTAGCCTGACAGTGCCAGCCCTATTGTGCCACTCGTTTGCTATGTGAGTGTGGGCAAGGAGAGCAACACTTCCAGTGACCTGTCCAGCTCCTGCCTAAAGTGAACGTCACTTCCGGTGGCCTGTCCCACTCCTTTACAAGGTGAGGCTGACGGGGAGCCGGAGTGAGTTAGTGATGCGTGTTTACAACAGGACCCAGTGTGTGGAAGCCCCCGTAAGCTTTTGCTCTCCTAGTTATCTGTAAGGATTCCTAGTTTCAATTGTTATAACAAGGATAGGAGATGAGTGCTTTTAAAATGGCCTTGGTGTGGGCCAGAACCAAGGGAGAGACCTGGTCTACCTTCACTGCAGGGTAAAGCAAGCAGGCAGCTAGAGGAGGGGCCTTGGGAGGGCCTCAAAAAGGAAGAGAGGGAGGGAGGTAGATGGACTTTCCTGTGGAAGGAACAACCTTTCCAAGGTCAGAGATGAGCAACAGCTTGGGGTGCAGAGGGAGACACTCATGGGATGTAGCACAAACCTGGAAATGGAGACGTGGTGAGGTGATGTCAGCCGAAGTAGGTAACCCAGTGTCCAAAATGACCCTGCTCTGGTTCCTGTGCTAGGCCCTGTGCCAGGCCTGGACACCCGGGAGTGCTCTGTCCCTACTCTGAGAGGCTCTGTTGACTCGGGTACCATTGGCTGGAACACACAGAGCATCTAAACAGCAGGGACACATGGCCTGCAACTGGGCAGCACAGAGCTGACATAGCAGCCCATACCGTTCTGTCATTCCCTTACGGTTCTTGTCATTGTCGTCTGTGTACTGCAGCTGATGCGCTTTAGATATGGCACTCATCTCATCATCCCATTTCTATCCTGGATAGGGAAAAAGAGAAAGAATAGGGCTAAACCAAAAAGGAGTCAGGATAGCTGGACTTAGGGGGAGTTGGGAAAGGCTGGATCTGAGGGTTGGACTTACGTGGTGGAGTATCTGCTTAGCAAGCATAAAGCCCTAGTTCAAACCTCAGTAGCATAAAGAAAGAAGAGGAAGAGAAGCAGGAGGAAGAGGAAGAGGAGGAGCAGGAAGAGACAAAGCAATAGGAAGAGGAGAGGAGAAGACAGCAAGCTCTCCAGAAAGCCAGTGTAATGGGAAGAGGATCCAGGAAGAGCAATCGTCTTTTTGTGTGTGGGGGGGGGTCATGGAGCTTGAACTTGGGCCTAGGCGCTGTCCCTGAGCTTTTTAGCTACCACCCTACCCCTGGGCCTGGGTGTTGTCCCTGAGCTCTTCAGCTCAAGGCTACTGCTCTACCCTTGAGCCAAGCCCCATTGCCCATTTTTCTAGAGGTTAATTGGAGATAAGAGTCTCAGGTTATTTTGTGCCTGGGCTGGCTTTGAACCTTGATCCTCAGATCTCCGCCTCCTGAGTAGTTAGGATTACAGGCGTGCTTGAGCCACCAGTCTTAAGAGCAACAGTCTTAATGGACCCCATCATTCTTTTGTTCTCCGCCCTGGACAAAAATCAATGTCCTGCATGTTCTAAAGAAGAGGGAAAAGCTATTCAGGAGGGATCTGGTGGTGTCTGTCTTACAAGAGGTGAGGTAAGGGAGATGATTGCAACCGGCAGTACTGGCTGCCATTGTGGAGAGACGCCCAGGCACTGGGCAGGGGTGCAGCCTGGTACACCATCAGGAAGGACTCGAGGAGGAGACTTCTGCACTGAAGTTTAAACACGGCAGGGGCTGGCTGTGGAAGAGGAGTGAAGAGTGAAGCAGGGGAAGGAGATACTTCCATGGTAAGACTGGCTTCGGGTGGGCAGTCACTTGCGTTAGCCAGCAGAATTTGATGGCTGTGTGTCCCAGGCCTTCACAGTTTGCCTCCCACCCTCCTGGGATCCACCCCAAGAACAGCTTTCTCTGGACCTCTTGTCTGAAGGGGTGGCAGTGGACACACACACACACACACACACACACACACACACACACACACACTCTTTAGGGCCTTTCCAGACCTATGATCCTACTAGAAATCATCATTGTCATCTTCCTCCTCCCCACCCGTCTTCCTCTTCCTCCTCCCCCCCCTCCTCCTCCTCCTCCTCCTCCTCCTCCTCCTCCTCCTCCTCCTCCTCCTCCTCCTCCTTCTTCTTCTTCTTCTTCTTCTTCTTCTTCTTCTTCTTCTTCTTCTTCTTCTTCTTCTTCTTCTCCTTCTCCTTCTTCTTATTCCTCTTCCCCAGTCTTGGGACTTGAACTCTCGGCCCTGACCCTGAGCTTCTTTTGCTCAAGGCTAGCATTCTACCACTTTGAGCCATAGCATCACTTCTGACCTTTTCTGTTCATGTGGTACTGAGGAATCGAACCCAAGGCTTCATGCATGTTAAACAAGCACTCGACCACTAGGTCACAGTCTCAGCCCCTTACTAGACTTCTTAAACCTTGTATGCATGCATATTACTGTGATCTCATGGAAAATCAATGTAAATAAGCCATTCTACCTCTTGTGCAGGTGTTTGAACCAAGTTTCTACATGGGCTATAGTTATAAAGTATCAAGATATCGCCACAGCTATAGTTTAGGACAGAACCTCAATTCTTAGGGGGCTGTCAATAGACACATGTTGAGTAAATAAATAAATGACTACGTGAGCCATCGATCAGTACACACCTGAGCAGAGGAACTAGACAGGTAACCAGAAGATGAGGGGGTGTGATGGGTAGGCTGGGGAAGCTTGGAATACAAGCCTACAGGAATATTGCAGGCTCCTCATTTAACACCCTGGAGACAAGAATGTCAGTTTCGTTGGATGTGTGGGGCTTACCAATATTTTGGCACAGGCATAAGATTTCCAAGAGGATGTTTACAAATTAAGAGTGTTTTGTTAGAGTTGATGCATTTCAATTACACGCACTCTATTATGCGAAACGTTTGTACAAGCCACTCTGTCTCTGCGCATGCTCATTAGCAATCAAGCCACCGATATGTTCTGCACATTTAGCAAAGGCTGGCAGAGATGATCTTTGATTCACTAGCAAACCAAAGTAATAAGTATATACCATGCTTCTTAATAATCTCTATTGCTTAATGAGCCTGAAAGTGTGGCGGAGAGCTACGCAAACATTCAAGCCTGTCTTCTTGAGCTTGAGGAAGAAAAGGGTGAGGGGAGGGTTGTTTCAGTGTTAGAGAGAAAGAAATAATGGGAAACAATCATCCAAGCCTAGTTGCTTGAGCCTCTTCCTGCTAGTATGAAGCAAAGACAAGGCACTTGGCTTAGGAATGGCTGAATCCAGGGTCTCCTTCTCCTCCCGCCCTGTGTGTGGGCTTCCCGAGGGCGGAGTCCAGCTGGCCTGAGGTTCCAGGGTCAAGCGCAGTGCTGAAGTGCATTCAGCAAGTGCTCATGTGTTATGTGCTGAACGGAGACAGGATGGGAATTGTTGACCTTTCATAAAATGTGTTAATTTTTACAGGGAAGTTGAGAAGAACCTTTACCCTTCACATAGATTTGATTTAACATCTTTGCAAATGGGCCCTTCTCCTTTCTGTAGGATGTAATACATACATATATAATCTACCTACATTTACATTCTATAGTGACTCTATCACATATATGTGCGTATTATATATCATGCATTATATATAACATGCATGCATTTTAGATGATTTATGTGTAGTCATGGATCTATATAATAAATGAATCACTTGAAAATCGGGGCCAAGTGTAAAGACACTTTACCCCCAAACCATCACCCTTCAGCACATATCTACTGGGAACAATGACATTTTCTTAGTGTGGCAGAATGAAGATATTTACATGTGGCCTCTGTCTTGGGTTCCTGACAGAACCCCTCCCCCACGACAAATCCTTAACATTTCCTAATCGAGGTCAGAACTGAATTCAGAGTAGCCAGTTGGTGTCTGGAGCCTTGGATAACTGCTTGGTATAGACAGCCACGCCTGTAGTGTCAGCCGTGGAAGGTGTGTGAGAGCATGAGAGACGGGGTGTTTCCTCCCTTTTCACTTGTATAACTAAACTATTCCACTGGGGAAAATCATTTGTACTGTGTAATATGGAGTTTATGTCTAAATGCTCTCAATTGTCCAAGAATGTATTTTGTATTTTTTTTTAAATCTAGGCTCTAGCTCATGTGGACACATTGCATTCAATTGTTTTGCCCAAATGCTCAGCCCCTTTTCTCTTTTCTTTAGCGTTAGCATTTTGCAAAGGGCAGGTCTGGGGTCTCTCCGAACACCCCACGTTCTTCATTCTTGTCTCTGGACGTAGCTCCACTGGCGAGTCTCTGACTGGTCTTCTCGCGTTCTTGTGTCTGTCCTGCTTGTTCTTCTGTCCCCCGCGGCTGCTCTAAACTGGGGCTGAGGAGCAGAGGTGGGGAGTGAATAAGGCCTGTGAGTCCTTTGCTGCAGGATGGGGCCAGCCTTGTCTTTGACACGTAGACTTCTGTACTTCTTGTCAGCTGTCTGTGGCCATCTGTTTGTATTTTGCATGGCTTGAGAATGATATTATAAATACCCAAATGGCCCTTGGCAGTAAAGCGTTTCCCACCCCATATGGAAGCTTGATTTGGTTTCTTTGGCACGGGCCATAGGTGAGGGTGGGGGCCTGCATGGCACCACACCTTTCTGGGCCACAGTGCTGGTCTGATCACTTGGCTGAAGTGCTCACAGCAAGATGTTTCCATCCCCCCTTGCCAGGTGACTGTGGGGTGGCACCTTGGCAGGCACAAACGTCCTGTTTCTCAACAGCTGTCATCCAGTGATGACTCTGATCTAGTCCAGCCATGGCACCGTGGTTGTAAAATGGAGTGCTACAGTTCCTTCCTGATCCTGTGTCTGGCAACATTCCATAGCAGAAACTTGGCTCCACACCCCATTTCCACCCACCTGGCAGAGTTCTCGCACCAATCTCAGTCCTCTTTTCTCCTCTCCTCTCCTCTCCTCTCCTTCTCTCTCTCTCTCTCTCTCTCTCTCTCTCTCTCTCTCTCTCTCTCTCTCTCTCTCTCTTTCTCTCTCTTTCTTCCTCCTCCTCCTCTTCTTCCTCCTTCTCACCAATTTCAGTTCCCTCCCTCCCTCCCTTCCTCTTTCTTTCTTTCTTTCTTTCTTTCTTTCTTTTCTTCTTCTTCTTCTCTTCCTCCTCCTCCTCCTTCTTCTCACCAATCTCAGTCCTCTTTTCTTTTCTCCTTTCTTTTCTCTCTCTCTCTTCCTTCTTCTCCTCCTCCTCCTTCTTCTCACCAATTTCAGTTCTCTTTCTGTCCCTCCCTCCTTTCTTTTTTTCTTTCTTTTCTTTCTTTCTTTCTTTCTTTCTTTCTTTCTTTCTTTCTTTCTTTCTTTCTTTCTTTCCTCCTCCTCCTCCTCCTCCTCCTCCTCCTCCTCCTCTTCTTCTTCTTCTTCTTCTTCTTCTTCTTCTTCTTCTTCTTCTTCTTCTTCTTCTTCTTCTTCTTCTTTTCTTCCTCCTCCTTCTTCTTCTCACCAATGTCAGTCCTCTTTTCTTTTCTTTTCTCCTTTCTTTTCTCTCTCTCTCTTCCTTCTTCTCCTCCTTCTCCTTCTCACCAATTTCAATTCTCTTTCCCTCCCTCCCTCCTCTTTCTTTCTTTCTTTCTTTCTTTCTTTCTTTCTTTCTTTCTTTCTTTCTTTCTTTCCTCTTCCTCTTTCTTCTCTTCCTCCTCCTCCTTCTTCTCATCAATCTCAGTCCTCTTTCCTTTCCCTCCCTCCCTCCCTTCCTATCTGTCTGTCTGTCTCTGTCTCTCTCTGTCTCTCTGTGTGTCTGTGTCTCTCTCTCTCTCTGTGTCTCTCTCTGTCTCTTTCTCTCTCTGTCTCTCTCTCTGTCTCTCTCTCTCTGTCTCTCTCTGTCTCTCTCTCTGTGTCTCTGTCTCTGTCTCTGTCTCTGTCTCTCTCTCTCTCTCTCTCTCTCTCTCTCTTTCTATCTTTCTCTTTCCTCCTCCATTCATGAGAGCTGGACCCAAAATGAAGTGGCACTGGTGGCTCACGCCTGTCGCCTGTCGTCCTGGCTACTTCAGAGGCTGAGATCTGAGGACTGGATTTCAAAGCCAGCTCAGGCTGGATTGAGACTCTTTTCTTCAAGTAACCACCAAAAAGTCAGAAATGGAGGTGTGGCTCATGTGGTAGGGTGCCAGCCAAACAAGAGTGCCAACCTTTGGGTTTAAGCTTCAGCACTGGCACACAGATGTGGATAGGCACATGTGCCCTGTTGAATCCTCAGAAGACGTAGGCATGCTATTTTGCCCTTCCATTGGACCAATTTTCTTTCCCAGCTCTCCACTGTGCAGGGCAGGCTGTGGTCCCTCGCAGCTGGCGCAGTCACACCATGTGCTAAACTCCAGCAGATTCCAGTGTGACCTGCAGGGCGCAGTCTCCACCCCAGCCGGGCGGCTCCACACTCATACTCACCCTGTCCATCAGGTGTGCCTCCAAATCCGGGCACCATAGTTCTCGCGGTTGGAGGAAGCTTCCAGAACATGAGATGAGGTGCCTCGGAACTAGCCTGATGCCAGAGAGGACGCCCACAGCATCCGGTTAAACAGCCCACCCTCAGCACCACCCTGAGCTTTATCTCTGTAGACCTGGGGCTCCTGGTCACCATGGAAACAGAAGCTTTTGTTCACTACTTCCTCTCCTCATTTTCTCGCTTCTCCTCCTCCTCCTCCTCTTTTTTTTGCTCCCCCCCATCTTTACACCTACTTGCTCTCTTCCTTCAACTTTTTTCTTCTATTTTTATTCCTTATTTTTTCATCTTACTTGCCCTGATTTCTTCATCAATTAAAAAAAAATTCTGTTATGTAGCTTTGCCAGACACCTTTCATTTTCTTTGTGGTAATAAAGTGTTGAGTGCACACATATATTGTTTAAATGTAGACACATTCCCACCTGCATACATATACTTACTTATAGAGCAATAAATCCCATTTTTTGTTGTTGTTGTTGTTGGTGGTGGTGGGTCTGGACCTTTGGCCCTGGACATTGAACCTGAGCTCTTCAGCTCAAGGGTAGCAGTCTACCAGCTTGAGCCACATTGCCACTTCTGGTTTTCTGGTAGTAAATTGGAGATAAGAGTCTCATGGACTTTAGTGTCTGGGCTGGCTTTGAACTATGATCCTCAGATCTCAGCCTCCTGAATAGCTAACATTACAGGCATGAGCCACCAGTGCCTGGCAATAATCCCACTTTTTACCAAGCAAATGCTACTCAAACAACTCCCAGGATAAGAATGAGGACAGAGGATATGTTCTAGCCTATCATTCACCAAGTGCCTCTTACAGTATCAGGCCTCTTCCTTCTCGAGGCTGATGGTCCACGTTTAGACTTCTTCAACAAAACTGTGTCTAGCTTATAGCAGCCAAGCTTTGATTGTTCCTGTCTTAAACAAAAACCCCAACACTGTCAATCATGTTTAACTAAAAATATCCTCTGCACATCTTTTAGTTTATGCATTACACACAATACAGAACCACGCAGGGCTGCTCCTGTCAAGCTCTGGAGTCTGGTCTTTCATCACATCAAGGCAGATGGCCCAGAGCCTGCAGGATTATCTGCCTTTGGAGCTCTTTGTATCTCTTCTGAGAAGCCCAGTGGTCTGTGGACCTCATTGGCACTCTGCCACCCTTCCAACACCTGCCTGGAGATGCTAGGATGCCCCGGATTTATCAGACATTTGGGTGATTGGTAGGGGTGAGCCAACAGGGCCTGGCAGTTACTTCATGGTTCTGTGTCATCTGTTAGCAAGGAAGACCTGAGCCTAACACAGTAACAGAGGCAAAATGATCCAGAGGTGGTCATTAAATGGTCTGAGATCATTTAGTATGTGAATGGTTCGTGGGAGCCACCGCTCAGGCTAGCAAAGGGGAGCTGACTCTCCGAGCCCTTCCCTGGCTGGAGTGGGTCAGCCGGTCAGTCCTCCCTAAGTTGGTGGGTCTCTAGGTGGTGGTGGTGGATCACAGGTGGGAGCTAGTCTTAGAAGCCCGCACAGCCCCTTCTTTGAGGATATCTTGGAAGATCCAGCCTGCAGACTTGAGCTGGGCTTTGAGGCAGAACCCCAAGATCCTGCCTGGCTTCACTTCAGCACTTTGAGCACTGCCTATCCCCCCTCCTCTCAAGTGGCTTTCTCAGGGATGACAGCTGTCAAGATGGGCTCAAGGACGCCCTGAGGGAGTGAGGGCCCAGAGTCACTTCCCTGTGTCTCTTGAGCCTCATCTCTCATCACCAGTCTCTTTTCATAGCTCTGAGTCTGCTGAGGTTCCCTGAAGACTGACCTCTCCATCTTCGTGCTCTTGTGAGGAATCCGTCTGCCCTGGGCCTCTTTACTTGTTAACTAGCACATGACCGCAGTCACATCTCTGCCACAGTTCTCAGATGGCAGCTGTTTTCCACGAAGCTTCATTGATTCCCCAAGACTGAGATGGGAGGACAACAGTGAGCTGTTCCCCCGAGGGTCCACATGTCCTCGTAAGCCTGCTGCCCCTTGAGCCCTTGAGAATGGGAGTCCCTAGCACCTTGAACATAATAGGTATTCACTAAGCCTCCCCTGCATACCTTAATGAATAAGTCATTGAAGTGAGTATATTGAAGAACATTCAAGATTATTTGGAGTTGAATTGTGTTCTCTAAAAATGACATGCTAGGGCCGGGAGTTTGGCCTAGTGGTTAAAGTGCTTAGCTAGCATACACGAAGACCTGGGTTCAATTTCTTGGTACCACATACAGAAAAAAGCCGGAAGTGGTGCTGAGGCTCAAGCGGTAGAGCTCTAGCCTTGAGAAAGTCCAAGGACAGTGCTCAGGCCCTGAGCTCAAGCCCAGGACTGGCAAAAAAAAAAAAAATCAACTATAAAAATGACATGCTAAAACTCTCCCCGCCAGTGCCTTCTTTGGACATAGGTAGACATGATATGGTTAGGCTGAAGTGATTAGGGTGGGACTGACCCCAGGCTAACTGCTATCCTTCTAGAAGAGGGTGGTTTAAACAAAGCCAAGCCATGCGAGAATGTCTCCTGAAAATTCAGAGGGCACAGCAGAAGAGAAATGCTGGGAAGCCAAACCTGTCCACAAGCCAGAAGCACCTGGAGACCAGAAGCTGCAGGAATCCAGGAAGAATCCTGGCCTAGGGTTTTTGGAGGGAGTGCCCGAGGTCTGGAGGGCTTCAGCCGACTTCACAGCAAGACTGAACTCAGTGGGACATAACTGCCCCCTGCCTCTGCTACCCCTACCTGCTTGGGGACTGACTCTGGTCAAACTGGGTTCTTAGGCTGCCTAGGCTGTACCCACAGGTGCCCGCAGGCACTCAGATGGAGTAAGTGTGAGTCTGTGGGACTGTCCTCAGGACACATCACCATGTGATCTTGTAGGTGACCACATGCCCAACACCTCCCCATCTTCTCCTTTGTCACCTCTGCTTTCAAAGAACATGGTGGGGAGAGAAGCGTGGTTGTAGTTATTCACTTGTGTCTGGCCTTCCCTGTTTTATTTTATGAAACTGAAATGACTTGTTGAAAGATGCCCCTTAGGGAGCTTTTATTGGCTTCCCACTTGAGTCATACTTCAGACAATGAAGGCTGATTGTCAACCTCTGCTTTTGGAGATTTGTCAACAAAGATTTAGTACTGAACAATGGAGAGAAACATTCTGGAGGCTTTGAATGGCCCAGCAATTAGGCAACTTGGATCCCAGCAGGCTAGAGGAGGTGTTTACAGCCAAGTGGAGAGGGAGGGGTAAAAGGGGTGGATGCTGGGAGGGTGCCAGCTTGTGTGTGTGTGTGTGTGTGTGTGTGTGTGTATGTGTGTGTGTGCGCGCGCACGCGTGCTGGTCCTGGGGCTTGAATTCAGGGTCTGGGCACTGTCCCTGAGCTTTTTTGCTCAAGGCCAGTGCTCTACCATTTTCAGCCACAGCACCATTTCCTGCTTTTTGATAGTCAGTCAGAGAGAAGAGTCTTGCAGACTTTCCTGTCCAAGTTGACCTTGAATTGCAATCCTCGGGTCTCAGCCTCCTCAGCAGCTAGGATTATTGGTGTGAGCCCCTGACACTTGGCAGCTGTTTGAGTTTAATTAAAGTGCATGATCCACGCTCGAGCCACAATGCAGAGGGCTTCCATCACTGTTAGAGTTCGGCAATTCCCTTTTGCCGTTAATCACCACATGGCTATGAACTCTCACTCAGCTCTGGTTATGTGGACAGATGCTGCCTGGCTCCAGCTCTGGAAGACTCTGCTCAGTTGTCTGGTGTCCTGAGCTGATGGACCATGTGCCCTTTTGCTTACCTCTGTCCCCAGGAGACCAGCCCTCCATCCTAGACTTGTCCAGTGGGGAGGGCAGTGGTTTTCATTTGTACAGCTTGCCTCCCTAGCAGAATGCAGGCTGACTCCCCATGCAGGTTCCCTAGTCCTGCCCAGAGGCTGGCCCTAGCTGAGCAAGTGTTTGTTGACAGAGTGAGTAAACAAACAAGTGGATAACCTGGCTTGTATGCAAACAGGATGGTTTCTGCACTTGGTCTAGAACTTCCTGTTGTTTGCTGTTGCTCAGTTTCTCTGGAATTTGCCCTCTCCCAAATCTTAGTGATTTGCCAATTGGAGTCTCCAGTGAAGACCCTTCCATATACAATTACAGCTACATCAAACGCGTCTGCATGCTCTATCCCTATTAGCTTGAGCTTGTCCCTTCTTCCTTGTCCCCAGGCCCCGGCCCCAATCCAGCCCCAAACCATCTCTCCTTGGGCAGCAGAGTGCTCATAAGAGAGAGCTACCTGAATCCCCACTTCCTGTTCCAATAGTAGACAGTCTTGGGTAGAGCTCTCCCTCTGTCTCCCTCTCTCCTCCCCATCACTTCCTCTCTCCTCTCTTGCTCCTTTCCTCTCCTTTTTGGTGCTGTTATGGGCACTTGAACTCAGGGCCTCCTGCTGTCCCTGGGCTTTTATGCTCAAGTCATACCTCCACTTCCACCATTTTGTCAGTTAATTGGAGATAAGAGTCTCCAGGATTTGCCTTCCTAGGTTAGTCTTGAACTGTGATCTTCAGATCTCAACCTCCTAAGTAGCTAGAATTACATATGCAAACCACCAGTACTTGGCTTTCTCCTTTCTTTTATCTCTCCCTTCTTTCCCTTCTTCCTTCATTTCCTACCCCCCCCCTCTCTCCCTCTCTCTGTCTCTCTGTGTCCTTGAATATTGATCAAAAGCAGCATATTTTGCTGTTGGTTTGGCTTGCTTATTATCACTGCCCCTCCAGCACTAAAATGAAAGCTCTAAACGTTCTGCCCTCATGAGCCTTGAGCCCACCAGCCCACAGGCAGTCCTCACAGGGTACATTTCCTCCTCCTTCTGACACCAAGCAGGTGTTTGCTATTGGACTGTGACCCCATGAATCCATGAGAGGGGTACTGTGAGAAACAGAGCACGTGCTAAGTGATCCCCCATGGGGCAGGTGGGCCTCAGGGTGGGGACAGAAGTGTGTGGAGGGGACACCTTCTCCCCCCTGAGCACTTGCTCACAGCTGCCTGGCCCATGCTGCTTATTCTGAGTGTTTTTGGCCTTAAGCGAATGTATTTTCATGATAACATCGTATAAAGCACAGAAATTTGAGAAAAAATAATTACAGTTGGACTTGCATAATAGTCTCTCTTCTAATTACAGAAAGCTGTGTGGTTTGAAAGGAAAAGACTTTTCCATTAGGAGACCTCTGAAAAGAACCATTGTGATTTGAATGGCCTTCTCCCATTTCAGCCCACATGTTAATTGTGTTAGCAAATTGTCTTCCCCTTTCTAGGCTGGCAGCAGCAGCCTCTTGAAAACCCTGAACAGGAGGGCGTCCTTCAGGTCCTGGCCACTTGGCCAGTTAGGTGCCAGCTCACACGCCTTGGCTAGATCTGGCTGGCATTTCCCACAGATGCTTCTGGGCATGAAGTTCATTGTTCTGATAGTCCTGAATCCCAGAGGTGAAAATCCAAATGGGAAGCGGACGTCTGCCAAGCAGCTGCTGGGCAGGTGGAAATTTCGCCCTGGAGAGGAGGGAGGGAGAGTGAGTTCTTGTGAGGAAAAGTCCTCTGGGAGATCAGGAAGACCTCTTCCCTGCTCTCCCTGCTTCACCAGAGCTAGAAATCCTCCCATCACTGTCGTGATTTGAAACCCCGCTTCTCTCTTCCCTTTTAGAAATTTGCAGAAGCAACTTGAGTCCAGTGGAAACGTGAGGGTTGGTTTTTTGTTGTTGTTGTTTTGTTTTTTAAACATTTTTCCTCTTTGGAAAGTCACAGGAGCCAAATCAGGTATTTGGGGTACGCAAGCAAGATGGAGTACTGATTTATGATTCCTTTGCTAGTTTTGTGATCCACAGCCAGGGTTTTGCAGTTTGATCTTTATGAAGTGGCAAGTTGAGTCTAATCTCTATTCCCAAGTCACGAACATAGGCCTAGAAGCTTAGAAAGTTTGGGACAACAATTTGACAGATTCATTACAACATCTGTGACCGTCTAGTGGATGAAAGATGCCATGCTGGCTGCAGTGGGGTGGTGACTGTGGGCCCAGGGACAAGCTGGGCTGGGCATTGGGCCTGGAATCTGTGTGGTTTTTCCAGTGTCTGAAGCTGGGTAGGCCTGAGTGTCTGATTGATTGATTGATTGATTGTCGTGGGCCTAGGCACTGTCCCTGGTCATTTTTGTCCAAAGTTAGTGTTCTTTCACTTGAGCCCCAGCTCTACTTCTGGAATGTTGGTGGTTGATTGGGGTAATAGTTTTATGGAATTTCCTGCCCACCCAGGATGGCATTGATCTCACCCTCCTGAGCAGCTAGGATGGTAGGTGTGAGCACTGGCATCCAGGGAAAATGTTTTTGTTATGTTTTAGTATATGAACGTAGTCGTTTAGCGCAGTGTGGCGCCTGCCTGTGATCCAGCTGTTCCAGAGGCTGAGGCAAAACTAGTGAGACCTATCTCAAAAGGCAAATGGCAACAGAAGCACATGAGGGGTACCCTGGCAAGCACAAGGCTCTGCTCGATTCCTGGGCACTGTTATGGTGTAGTGATCGCTGCCAGGTGTTGTTCCCTGTTCCCGAAGAAGGAACTGAGTGACACTCACAGGGGTGACAAGAGAAGCACAGGCTTATTGGAGGGAAAGTAAAGTAAGAATCAGTTGGGCATGCTCCACAGCATAGGAACAGGCCGAGCAGGAGAGCTCCAAGGGACAATTTTGGGCCAGCAGGAGTGGGGAGAAGGTGGCAAGCTTTTTTCCACAGGAGGTGGTGGATGGTTTGGGGTCACAGGCAGTGGCATGGAACACTGTCTCAGTTGCGTGTCCCCATTCCCACAGTGCATTGTCTGGTAAAATGATACAAATGATATGCACGGCATACACCTGAGATCTTAATGAGGGAGTTTTTTTCCCGAGACATGATCTAACATAGATCAGGAGCTTGGGAATGGAGTCTCTTGGATCCTTTAGCTATAAGATTGTATCATATGCAAACAGGGATAGCTGGACTTCTTTTTTCCCTATGCAAACCCCATTTATGTTTTATTTGCTTTGGATAGGAGTTCCAGAATTATTTTGAGAAGGAGTGGAGAGAACGGACATCCTTGTCCACTTGTTACTGATTTTAGAGGAAACTGTTTTGGTTTCTTACCATTTAGTATGACGTTGGCTATTGGTGTTTATTGAGTGAAAGTATGTTCCTTCTTCTATACTTATCTTCTCTAGAGCTTTTAACCTGAGTGGATGTTGAATTTCATTGAAGACTTTGAGTGTTCATGTGATTCTTGTCTTTGGCTCTGTTAAGGTGGTATATTACATTTGTGGACATATGTATTAGAAACCAGCCTTGCTCCTCTGGGATAAAACTCACCTGATCATAGTGTATAACTTTTTGGACTAGTTGTTAAATTCTGTTGGCAAGTACTTTTAAAAGAATCTTTGCAGAGAGACTAAATCTTAAGCAATCTTGTTAGAAGAAGAGGCTAGAGATTTTTCTAGGGGGTTAAAGCCACCCTTACTCTTGACTGTCACAAGGGACTCCTGCTCCTTACTCTGCCTGTCTGAAAACTTCTCAGAGTCAGCCCCCCTGTGGGCTGAAGTCTCTGTTGGTCTGAGACCATGGCAAACATGATAAAAACAGAAGTTCTACAGTCAAACAGATGGAGCTTCCACCAACTCAACCATTTGTTCATTAGATCTGTCAGCATGTGACTCAACCATTTCTATGTCCTCAGCTGCAGGACAGGGGAGAATTAATCTCCTTTCACAGAATCCAGGAAGATTTTGCCTCTCTGGGACCCAATAGGAAGCAGAGCCCAACTCAGAAGACTGGGTAGGTAAATGAAGCACTGAGATGTAGGCAGGGATGAGGGGAGAAGAGAAACACCGAGGCTCCAGAGACCAGTGGCCACCGGCTTACACCTGCAGAAGTCACGCCACCTACAGCTTACCGAGTTGAGGGTTAGGAATTGGCTCTAGGGCAGCACGGGGGTGCAGCCTCTACCAGAACTCTTGGAGCCACATGAGGTAGAGTTGTAAAAGGGGAAGAAATACACACTCTTCTCTTTCTCATTTTCTTACCTCCCTCTGGCTGGTGTCCTTGGGCCTTGAGGGAGCCCATGGCATGCCCAGGACAGCATGAGATTGAAGATGGTGCAGAAAAGTTAGTGGAGAGGAGAACTATCATCATTTCTGTGAGTTACCCTGCACATAGTAGGTGATAAGAGACCTTGGGTATCTAAAGATTTCCATGTCTGGTTCTAGTTCTGGCTCTGATTCTGGTTCTGGCTCTGGTTCTGCTGAGCTCAGCGTCTTCCCAAGTGTCTGTTGGGTGGTTTCTCAACAGTTTTCATCACATCATCTTGTTTACACTCAGAACAGCTCATGCCTGAGCATGCTTTCCTAAAAGGTCAAATTGAAAATAAGATTTCAGAATACAGGCAAGGGCAAGGGGGCAAACTGGGTTGCAAAGGGGCACTGATGAACTAAGAATATGGCTTATCAAAAGATGCCAGATCTACAGGGCATGGCGATGAGCACAAACATGTTGAAGATTAAATATGATATGGGTAATTATGTAGTAATGAGATTGAGGCCATTACAAAGGACACTGACATTTAAACTGCCACATCTCAACATGGTAATGAACGGGAAAAACCCTCCAGCTTCGTAATTATAATCATAGTTGCCATAACAACTCAGTATCTTTCTCCCCAAGCATCCATCTCCAGATTATATTTTTAGAAATGGCTGTGCCTGAGTATGTATTTTTCTTTATATAGCAGCTAATTTTTCAAATTACCCATCTTTCAAAAAAATTCCATTTTCATTCTCTCCCTGAAAGTGGAAAATTCTCAGGGGTAATTAGGGAAATGAGCAGGTGTGAAAGTCCGTTAGGAAGAAAATGCTACAGAAGTATTGATGTCTTGACAATATTTGTTTCAACAGAATGTTCCCTGGACCTGCACAGACTCTTGTACCTTGTCAAGCAGCTTACTGTAAATCTCCTCCATGGGGTTCATAAATATCTGAGCAATTATTAGCTGTGTAAGGTGTTTGAGGATTATTTGACAGGTGCAGATTTATGTTGAATAACAAAAATTGGCTTACCAGCATCCTGAATCTAAAGGATGAATGAACAGATACACGTTGGCTTAACCTTGTTTAATAGAAAAGCATTAACAGATTCTTGAGTGAAGAAAACAATGAGTTGCCTTTGACAAATGCAGAAACCAAGTGAGATCTGAGCTGCCATTTAAGTGAGATCGGAGCTGCCATTTTGCTTTCCTATTTGCCCTGTGGCTGCCCCCAGCTAGTTGCAGAGTCTGGTCTTGTAGCATGGCCACTGTCTAAATAGATTCAGCACTTTACCAAAATTCACTTATGCCCTGGAGAGATGCTCACAGCTCTTCATTGGAAGTAAAATGGACACGTTATTAGGTTAAGAACAAAACAATCTCAGAATTACTTTCAGACTGATGCCATGAAAAACCTTAGCCAAGGTTAGTCATGCAAGAAGGATTTCCTGTCTTTCCTGTGTCTGCTGGCTTCTGTATAAAATTCACAGATTATAATGATTACTAGTTTATAAAGAACTCACAAATGCTGTGCCAGAGGCCGTGAAGAGGGCACCTTACCACGGTTACCCATTGGGGATTGTATAGAGCTCTCTAGGCTGAATAAGTGAGTGTGGATTCTCACGTGGAAGGGTTGGTTTTGGTGGGTTCTTCAGTCAGAAAGTGGCCTTGAACCTGCAGAGTATGTGGTAGCTGGGAGTGCAGGGTGGACTGAAAGTCAGAGGGTGAAGGCCGGGAGACCCTCTGAGGAAGTATGCCCATAATCGGGATCTGCAGGATGAACCAGGACTGGCTGAGGAAGCAGAGGACGAGAGCACTTAGTGGATAATGCTCAGGAACGGGTCACTGGGACTTAGCTGGCTCAGAAAGCAAAGGAGAGATGGGACCCAGATGCCCTTGGGAAACTGCAGGATGCGGTGACACCACCTCACTCTAGTTAGATGACAGGAATTGGGGGACAGAGAGAGACTTGGAGATCAAGAGAAAGAGGTCAGTTTTGCCCACTTATGTTCCACAGTTTTGGGAACTTTGTGTGCCACACATTTTCAGTAAGGTGGTAGAGGAGGCAGAGAGAAAGAGACAGGGAATGAGAGAGAGCAAGAGAGAGAGAGAGAGAGAGAGAGAGAGAGAGAGAGAGAGAGAGAGAGAGAGAGAGAGAGAGAGACAGAGAGAGACAGAGAGACAGAGAGACAGAGAGAGAGAGAGACAGAGAGAGAGAGAGAGAGACAGAGAGAGAGAGAGAGAGAGAGAGAGAGAGAGAGAGAGAGAGAGAGAGACAGAGAGAGACAGAGAGAGAGACAGAGAGAGAGAACACGAGAGCTTTCTAGGAACCATGCCATGGGCTGCAGCCCTGTGGAATTGGCACAGTGCAATCCGTTCCCATTCTGTTTGTTCTGCTGGCTTTAATTATGCATCTCTCCAGGGAAAACAAACAAGCCAGCCTGAGCAGGGATGCAGTGAGGAATGGGACTCATTTCCTGACTCCAGGGATATGTGGAGAGTCACATGGTGGTGTGGCAGTCTCTGGATGATTTCCAGACACTCAGTGCAGGTGTGTATTTCGTTCCTTACCTTGAAGGTACCAGGAAGGGAGTAAAAGGTTTTTAGAACTTAAGGAGGGTGAGAACTGAGGATTGCTATTCCAAAGCCGGCCCAGGTAGGAAAAATCTGCGAGACTTTTGGAGACTCTTCTCTCCAGTTAACTGTGGTTCAAGTGCTAGCCTTGAGCACAAAAGCTCAGAGATAGTGCTCAAGCCCCTGGACTGGCGCGCGTATGCACACACACACACCACCACCACCACCACCACCAGCAACAAAAACTCCCAAATCAAAACACGGATGTGGGAAATGTGGTAGAGCGTTAGCCTTCAGCTGAAGAGCTCAGCGCCCAGGCCCAGAGTTCAAGTCCCATGACCCCCCCCCCCAAGACGTAGAAAAAGAAAACTTATGTGTTTGAGCTTCTAAGATTTATTATTCTCTGACTAGGAGGCAGGGCACGTTCTCTGCAGGTGCCTTCAGGTGAGCCAGCCCGCTCCTGACTGTGGATGGTGGCCCTGGGGGTCAGAATCAGCCTCAGGGAGAGGAGAACAGGGGTCCCCCAGGGAGCCCAGTCCGGAGACCCCAGGGATGTCCCCATTCTCAGTCCCAAAGCACCGGGGCCCTGCTGGGAAGTGCTGATGTCCAAGTGTCCTAGGTCCCGCCCTCCCGCGTCTCGGGCCTGGCCGGCCAGCCCTCGGGGATCTGGGGTGGAGGAGCTCCCCACCTGCGGCGGAGGGCGGGCAGACCCCGGGAGGGGGGCGAGGGCGGGGCGGCCGGCTCGCGCCCCTCCCGCCCCGCGCGCCCCGCCGCCTCCGCGCCTGCCCGAGCCCGGAGCGGAGTCCGCCGCGCCCGCGCCCGGCCCCCGTCCGCCTCCGCCGCCCCCGGCGCTCCCGGCGACCCCGACCCCGGCAGGGCGCGGCGCCGGTGGGCATGGCCGCCTCCCCGGCACTGGCCTGGCCGCTCTTGGCCTTGGCCCTGGCCGGGGTCACAGCCCTCGAAGACCCTGACTATGACGGGCAGGAGCTCTGGAGCCCGGCGCCGTCCCGCGAGCGCCCCGGCACCCAGCCCCAGCCCTTCTCGGGCCCCCGGGAAGCCCAGCGCGACCTCGGCCCGCCAGAGCACAAGCCACCCAGGAAGGCGACCAAGCCCAAGGCAGCGCCGGGGAGGGAGAAGTCGGCCACCCGGCCGCCCCCGCCAGGTAACTGTGCTGGGCGGCCCGAGGGGGCGCCCTGGGCGCGCGGCCTTCCCCAGGGCCCCGGGCCTCGGGCGGCCGCCTCCCGCCTTCCCGCCCCGCCCTCCCTCTCAGGTGGTGGCGGAGCCCTGCACTGGGGAAGCGGCCGCCTGGAGAGCTGCGCCCTCCCCTCCTGGGCCACGCGTGCTCGCCATTCCCTGGGCAAGGATCCCCCCAGGATGCTGCTTCTGCTCTGTTACTTCTTCAGGCCTCAGAGGCGGGGGGGGCTCAAGAGTGCGCTTCCCTGTGGCCATGAGCATGGGTGGATGGCTGCACTTGGCAGGTGTCCCTCTGGGAAGGGCTCCCTCCATCTCTCCTGCTCTCGGTGAGGCGGCAAGCCCTCTCTATGCACAGAATGGCGCAGCCTCATCAGCTCACCTCGAGTACCCAGGTGGCTGAAGCTCCATATCCCATCCACCTGGCCCAGCCTTTTGAAATTCACCCTCAGTTTCTGCCAGCACTGCCTTAGGAAAGTGAGTCCTGCCCGGTCGATCACACACCTTGAGAAGTGGGGGCTCTGGGTAGTTGCTGGAGATGGCCTTTTCCCAAGGGCCACAAGGGTCAATGCAGGGGGGGCCAGGATGGGGACCAAATCCACTGGTCATGCAGTGGTCTTCCCTGCGAAGGAGGCATGTGAGAATCCATCTGGACTAGGGAATTACGGGAACCGAGATGGGAGGCCACAGTGACTTGATTATAGGTGTGCAAAGAGACCCTTACATTTGTATGTCACCTGGGCTCCTTGTAAGTGCTTTATGCACACTTGTTTACTGTTCTTTCTCTGGCTGTAGAAGCTGGGTGTCTTGATGATTTTACTGATGAGAAAGTAACTTCCCGAGGGTCACTTGCTGATTGGGAGACTTAGACCCCCTTCCCCTGTGCCCATGATGAAGACCTGTTTAGTTGGATAGTTTGAATCAAATCTATATGTATGGATTTTTCCATTTGCTGCAGAAAGATGGTGGGGAGACACATACAAGGTTCTAGGGGGGCAGCAAAGGGAACAGCAGAGGGGTGGCAGTGGAAAAAGCACCAGATTGTATGCTAGCCAGATCTAGGGTTCCTCTAGGGTTCAGTACATACTGATTCTACTTCCTGAGCGTCAGGTTCTTCATCTGAGGATAGGAGAAGTAGCATCTGCCACCACATGTATCCCTGTCTATGGCTGCAAAGCCTTTTCTGGTCAAGCACTGGTTTGGTGACCCACGCCTCTCACCATAGCTACTCAGCAGGCTGAGATCTGAGGATCTCCTTCAAAGCCAGGCAGAGCAGGAAATTCTATGATACTCTTATCTCCATTTGATCAGCAAAAAGGCAGAAGTAGAAGTGTGGTTCAAGAAGTAGAGGGCCAGCCTTGGGCAAAATAGCTAAGTGAAAGTATGTGGCCCTAAGTACACACGCATGCGCGCGCGCGCGTGCACGCGCGCGCGCGCGCGCGCGCGCGCACACACACACACACACACACACACACACACAAAGAGCCTTTCAACAGCAGCTTCCCCAGGCTTCCAGCTGTGCTCCTTGCGCATGCATCCTCTTAACAGCTGTTGTCTTCAGGTGTCTCTTGGGAGCATAAGACTGGGCTTAATGGGAGGGACGCAGGACGCCTGTGCTCAGTGGGCCCCAGGAGGGGGTTTGTGAGGCTCCTGGAGGAAGTTGGTGGAAGGAACAGAGGCCATTGGGGATTTAGTTTTGGCTTTGACCCCTTCCTACTACAGAAACATCCTGTGGATGTCAGTCATAGATGGTGGTGAAGGTGACTTGGAGAATGGAGTATTTGGACTAATTGAGAGTATGGGGTACCTGCACATCCCAAAGCCAGAATGCCCCAAAATCCAAAACATTTTGAGTACCAACATGGTGTCACCAGTGAGAATTTCCACCCCCTGAACGCCAGCTCAGGTACAAAAGCCTTAAAGTTATCGTACCAAGATCCTTCCTTCCAGGCTTTGTGTATAAGGCAGATATGAAGCACAAATGAATTCATGTTTAGATTTGAGTACATTCCCAAGATGCCTCACTGTGTATATGAAATATCATCCTAATTAAAAACTTGGTATATTCAAAATACTCCTGGTCCCAAGCAATTTGAATACTGGGTACCCAAACTATCCTACATTTTCCATGAGAGGGAGACAAATAGAGTCTCCATATATGGAAGAGAATGGAGTATTTAAAACTATTGCTTAAGGTTTTATTTTAGAATAATGACATACAAGAAATTGCAAAAACAATATGTTGACGTGTCACACAGGCTCCTCCCTTTGCACATTCACTCCCATGACCAAGGTTACACGACTATCCTACAGGATTTCTCGGCCTTGGCACACTTGATGCTTGGACTAACTGGGGGCATGTACAGAGGAAGATTGGTACTGTGTTGTAGGACGTTGGGCAATATCTCTGGTCTTGACCTAGTAACATCCCACCCCCAGTTGTCCTCACCAGACATTTCCCGACATGTGGGCACATACTTTCAGGAGACTGAGAATGACTTCGGCTTATGGTATGGATACCAGGACACTGATAGCTGTAAACATTGCCAACTAGATTACAGTGTTAGTCACAGTCCACTAGCTTTTACACATGTGCATGCACATATGTGTATGTTTATCAGGATATAGAACTGTAGAATCCTCTTTTGAAGTTCAAAGGGTGTGGTTATCATGGAAGTTCTGAAGTCCTTGTGAGTGTCAGTAGAACTTGACCTTGAAGGAACTGAATGGGTCAAGTACAGAGTCTGTCCATGGCAGAATTCCAACAGCTGGCTTCTCAGCCTCTGCTATGCCCTTCCACAGATGGACGGAATCTCCCCAACTGGGTTGCCCTGTCATGAGATGGACAGTACTCACTGCTAGAATGGTCTTCCTCATATGGCAGCTTGCATCTAGCTTCAGCTGCCACTGGGTGCTTTGGGGTTCAGGGAATGAGCCTCAGTTTTGATTATATGGTAAGCATCCCACAGAGGTCATGTGAGTAGATCTGAGGTGTGCTTTGCTTTGTACAACACTTCCAAATTTACCACTTTGGATGGTGACCATGCATTTTCTAGAGAAAATGGAACTGAGTTCATACATGACTCACCTACCTTTCCGTTCCACACCTCAGCAATAATGAAACAAAGCAATAAGACTGAAGGTATGATTTGAAGATTCTATTTCTCCTCCATTTGCTGCCCCCTTAGTTTAGAAGCTGGCTCACATAGGAAGCCTTTACATCTGAGCTTTTGCTTGTTCTGATGGTGGCACTTTTTTTTTTTTTAAACACTGGCCAGAAAGCACTATTGTGCTAATAGGCACACTCCTGCTTGAAGACCTGGGAGTTTTCAGACTGGGCAGTGGGCCAAGTCTGTTTGCACATTTGTGCCACAATGGTCCAGTTTGCATCTTGGGTTGTGTTGTGCCCCAGCCATGGGGGAAGGGGAAAACTGAAGTTGGTCTTTGAGCAGACCAGGCTGTAGACAAAGCTCTTTCTGTTGTGTGCACAGCTGAGTGCAGGTGGAGAGAACTCCTTTTACTCTTATGTTTCTTCTCTTTGCTGGTGTTGTGCAATTCAGCCTTTGGGTAGAAATGTCAGCTCTTAGGCAAAGCTGGAGTGTGAGGCTTAGGAGAATGTGCCTGTAAATATTTCAACATGTATTTTAAAAGCCTGCCTCCATGCTGCATGACAAACCTTACATCAGATCACATGTTTGCTTAAGAGTTAAATCTGGGTGTTTCCTTCAGGTCAGTTCCTCGCTAGGTTCCAAGGGAAAGATGCATTATAAAAAGCATCAGCTTTCTAAGGCACCACCGCCCTTTCCAAAATGCTTTCCAAAGTCAGCTCAGAGCTGGCACATCCCCTCCCGCCTGTGCCCACAGTTCCAGAAACCAGGACTTCTGCCTGGATCGCAAAGGGTGGGGGACCTAACCAGGGATGAAAGTCAGCTTGCATGCTGTGGTTTAGGAAACTAGTCCTGTGTTTCCCGGAGTGTCACAGTGTCTGTGTCTGCGATTGTCAGATCTCAGGTGGTCAGTGCCTTTGGGGCAGAGACTCAGGTGGCCTGGCTCCTAGGCCTGGATTCAGAGGTGTGGCTCCCTCTGGAGGTCATAGCTCAACTTGGCAACCCTAGCAATGGCAGGCTCTGCCTTTTGTGGCCCTCTCAGAACCTTACTTCTGCAGCTGTCCCTCCAAAGTCATAAAGTGTACAAAATGTGAATTCTTGGGCTGCAGGGGAGGGTCTGGTGATCTCATTTGACCTTAGCCTTCCAGCTACCCACGGCATATGTAGAATACCTTCTAATATTAAGTTGAGTCCCTGATGGCGCAGTTGCCTAGGCTGTGCTAGTCATGGGTGGGGCGTCATGTTAAGCTTGTTCAGGATTTGGAGCTGTCTGGGCTCACATCTGTCTGTGGGCAGTTGTGGGCACATGGGACTTCTGCCAAGCTGATTTCTCCCAGTGGTGTACAGGCAATAGGACCCATGGGACTTAAGGGAGCCAGTACCCAGCCACCCAGGCTTGGAGGGAAGCATCTTGTTTCTTGAATCCCCAGGCAATGCACCCAGAGTCTTGGCCTTCTCTTTCCCTTCCTATTCCACCTGAAACCATCTCTTGAGAGTATTCCTACAATCCAAGCCTTCTTGCCTTAGCCTGGGGCTTTAGGTACAACCAAAACTCAAGCAGTCAAGCACAAGGGTGCCCTGCACGTGCCAGTGCACACATGCCCACTGCAGATGCTATGAAGATAAAAGACTCATATTAAAGGCAAGAGATTCATCTGGTTGTATGTGAGGATGGTGACAGCAGACCATGGAGAGGGTGGTGTATGGCCTGACAGATCACCCTAACGCCCCAGTGGGATGGAGTCTTCTGCCTGGAAGGTTGGCCTGCAGGGGAGGGGCTAGCCAGCCTGCCTGAGAGAGACAGAGAAGAGGATTGGGCAGGGCCTGGGTAGTGATGGATTTTGGACTGGCCCCGGTAGGAAGCCTTCAGGAGATTGTCCTCGGTGGTCCCTGTCTGCCTCTCAGCCTCCCTTCCTGCAAACATGGCCAACATGACTGCATGTGAGGGTGGCCTCTAAGCCAGCTCCAGGCTTCCCAGGCCCTCTGGGATCTGCCTATCCCGGTATAGGGGCCCTTCCTCCCCACATCTGGGCAGCCCTTCTTCTCATCCCTATGGGCCAGCAATGTCTAACTGCTGTTGTTCAGGCTTTTCGAGTAGCTGTTATCTCACTTGAGGACTCTAAGCTCCATTTCTGGGGAGAGAGGCCTTTACTTTACATTTCTGGGAAAGTCTCAGAACACCCCACTTACTGGCTTTTTTCTCTCAGTGTGAGTTTCTTCAGTAAGAACTAGGCAAGGACGATGATGACGAGAGGGCTGGGCTTGGCCCCTCCTTCAGGGGGAATGCAAGCCCCTTTGGACTGGAATTTCCTGGCAGAATGTAGAACTGGAGGAAAGCGAATGGGTTTTGAGTTTCTGGGATGGGAGGGGGTGGTTCGCTACTGTAAGCTCCTTGTATAGAGAGGGGAAAAATAGTTTTCTATTAACCCAGAGGAATTATATTTATCACCATAGACCAGAATAGAACATGTGGCCTGCATTGGCAGTTCACTTTGCTACTTTTAAGGAATTCTGTTTTGTCACGCGGCCTAGATGGAGATGTTGATTTGATTCTGGCTCCTTCTCTGAACACTGTTTCCATTCTTCTTCTTCTTTCATCTGTACAGGCCATATGTCGCCTTCTTGTTAGAGCCTTCGGAAGAGGCTCCATGCTGGCTGGGAAGGGCTCAGGTCGCCAGTCAGCCTCCAGCTCTGTCACCCCCGGGCTCTACCGTGGCTCTAAGTAGTCCTCTTCCTCACTCTGTTCCCCTCTGCAAAATGCTGTTCCTGCCTCCAGTAGATCCTTGCCAAGGTCGGCTATTGCCTTCTAGATGAGAATATCTGATAAACTGAGAAGCATATTATACATTAGCAGTTAGTACCTGCAATAGAGCTTTGTGATGTGTAGATGGGAAGATGGTATTGGTTATGAAAAGACAGAAGTCATCTATTTTTGTATTTGTTTTATTTTATTTTATTTTTTGTTCTGCTGCAGGGGCTTGGACGTAAAGCCTGGGCACTATCCCTTAGCTTGTGTGTGTGTGTGTGTGTGTGTGTGTGTGTGTGTGTGTGTGTGTGTGTATCATAGGGCTTGAACTTAGCCTGGGCATGCTTGGCCTGGGCGCTGTCCCTGAGCACAGCCTCCTGAGTAGCTGGGACTGAAGGTGTGAGCCACAGCACCCGGCGTTCCCTTAGCTTTTATGCTGAAGTCTGGTTCTCTATCACGTTTGCCACAGCTCCACTTGCAGTGTTTTGCAGGTTAACAAGAGTCTCATAGATTCTTGCTTAGTCTGGCTTCAAACCGTGATCTTCAGATCTCAGCTCTGGCTCCGAGTCCCTTATGACTTTCTGTCCAGTCAGGCCTCCCGTCTTTCTCTTCTGAAGATGTGAGGCAGAGAGGTACATGTTCAGGCCCTGCTCGGGGGCAGGACGACAGGGAGGATGCTGAGACTGAGCCCTCGTCAGCTGGCTGCTCCTGACCACTGCTCTCCTCTGAGAGTGAAGAGATGGCTAGGCCGGGGCCGTGACCCCCACAGGGGACTCAGCTTCACATGTATTGGTCCAGCAGGGGATCCAAGCCTCTGGGCTTTTCTCTCCAGTGCTAAGTGAACTCTTGTCCACATTACTGGGCTGAAGCGTTCACTTGGGTCAGATTGTCACACTTTAAGTCTGTGCCAGCACGGCAGGGAGACGACCCTGGCTGAGAGGCGGCTTGCAGTGAGCACAGTCTCCTGGGAAGGCCTGAAATAGAACATTCATTCCCTGCATGTTGGCTTTTTCTAAACATATTTTATAAAGAAGATATATTTTTTGTAACATGTCCTATCTTTCTGCCAAATGAGACTCATGCATCTCCAACATTCCTGCTGCCAGTGTTGTTAAATAACCCAGGCCTTGGTGGACGCTCAGCCGGTGTTTTCAGGGGTGGCCTCTCCCATGGTGACCAGCCAGGATAGTCCTGCACACAAGAGCAGGACTGGTGCCGGGATGAGATGCACCTCACCTTCCGTACACTGGCTTCTGGAGGATTTAGGGTTTTCTTAGCAAATGTTCTTTTTAACGCCGGGGTTACTGTTGAATAATGAGAAGTGGTTTTATTCCTTGGTACAAGCTGAAGCCTCAGGCTTTTTGTTGATATTTCAACTTTCATTTTAATATCTCTTTTAAGTATTAGGCTATTTTTTGTCAGTCCTGGGGCTTGAACTCAGAGCCTGGGCACTGTCCGTGGACACATTTTGCTCAAGGCTAGCGCCCTGCCCCTTGAGCCACGGCACCACTTCCAGCTTTTTCTGTGTATGTGGTACCAAGGAATTGAATCCAGGGCTTCATGCATGCTAGGCGAGCACTCTACCATGAGGTTAAGCTCCCGGCCCCTAGGCTATTGTTCTTGAATTCTATTTTTCTAAAGCCTGCCACCTCTTGTTTTTGTGTGTTTGGTTATTCACTGACATGACCCTCCCTCTCTCCCTCCCTTCCTCCTTTCCTTAATTTTTTTTTTCCCCTGGAAGGAGACCAGTGCTGCTGAGGCAGAGAGTGGCTTGGTGGGGAGAGAAGCTGGAAGGGTTGTGGCTGCACACAGTGTGCTTCCTGGCCACAGCGAGGCACCACTCCAGTTGGTGGGCACCACGGTCACCCCCAGTGCCCCAGGTGGGAGCTGGAGAGTGGTGCGAGACATCCAGCATGGGGACACCAGCTCTGGTGTTGAGATCAGACTTCCATTTCCAGTCCATCAACTGTGTATTGATGACCGTGTCTCTGAACGCAGAGCCAAGAGCATTTTGCAGGCTCGCCATGGTTTCAGGTGTACATTGCTTTTATTATACTATTTATTTTCTTGGGTAGCTGGTTTGATGTCTCTTTTCCTTTCACTGTAAGTCAAGGCATCTTTTTCTCTATTTTTAGGGAGAAGTAGCAGCAGGAAAGGCCAGAGGAGCAAGGGTCTTGAGAAGGCGGCTGGGGGTGATCACCGTCTTCCGGTGGCCCCAGAAGATCCCCGAGAGAGTAAGTGAAACTCCTGGAGAGTCGGTGCCACCTCTAGCCACCTGTCCAGGGAAGCTCAGGCCCCTCGTGCAGCTGTCCAGCCCCCACACGTGTGGGGCTGCCTAGACTGTGTCCATTCTGAGCCACTGTGTGGGGGTGGAGGTGTGCCCCAACGCCCACACTTCCACGAGACACCCTGTCATCCCAGCCAGAGCTTCCTGATGGTTTGCTCAAGTCATTCCTGAATATCTTGAACCTTGGTGGCTCTCCCTACCCTTGGACATGCCTCCCTCCCACCCCCAAATCAGGGTCTTTTCTGTGGGTCCACAGCTGTCTACTGTCATGCATGCATGCATGTCTCAAATGGATCCAAGGGCTTTTTAGGGTCAAAGATCATGTCCTCTCTAAATGATTCCATGTCATACCTGTGTGTAATAATTCCATGGCATACCTGGTGTTGCAATAATTTACCTTAGAATGTTCCAAGGTTTAGTTCTGGGTTCACAAACTGTGGCCCAGTAGCCATAACTATTACTATTATTAACAGCTGTGTCACTAATATCGTCTCTTCATTATTCTAAACTACAATATCCTGGTAGCTTCCTGCTAATGCTAGTGAGAAACAACCAGTGTTCTTTTCCTTTTTAAATTAAAAGCCATGGAATTGCAGTACAAGAAGTTACTTGTCAAATATTGGCTTCAAGAGACTTGCACATTTGAAATTGTTTTAAACGTTATTTTGTTGGATATCCAGGAAGAGGTTAGCATTTATGGGATCTGAACTTGTCCTTTCCACTTATGATAGAAAAGACAAATATAGCTATTTCTCTAGTATTTGGGCAGCCACTCACAGTTCTCTTCAGCCTAAATATTTAACCTTTTAACCATGTTGACAATACTAGGAAAATATCACTCAAAAAGAACCTACAAGACAATGGAATTATAACAATTTCAATCATCCTTCTATCATATGATGTGGTCATCATGAAGTTACTTTGAAGCCATCTACTAATTATGTTTCTTTTTACTAAAAAGATTTCCAACCAGCTAGAAAATGCTAATATCTGCACATTCTCCAGGAAAGGGAAACATAAATGCGTTCTTACTCTGAATCTTCTGGGAAGCTTATTGTATAGCAGTATTGATGCCTGAATTAAGGCATATGTATGTCACGGATTGTCAAATGGAAACAGCGAGTTTCGAGATACTTAGTAATTGCCAGGTCTAGTGTTGGACATGTTTGGTGCCCCTCTGAATATTATGAGTATCATTGTCATATCATCATCATCATCATCATCATCAATTTTATAAGTGAGGAAAATGAGGCTCAGTAAAGCAGATTAGGTGCCTGGGGCTGCACAACTCGTAAGAAGCAAAACAGAGATTTGAGTCAGAGATTCTCTGGTCCCAGACTTTTGCTGGCAGGGCTGCTTAAAATAAGCAGAGCATTTCATGAATTTGTATTTACAGGGACAGCCTAATTTCTGCTGCCTCGTGAGCCCATAAACTGTGTCACTGAGCTTATTGTCACAAAGGGGATTTGTATGTTCCCTTAGGCACAATGTAATGATGGAGACTATATCTCTAATCAAGACCTTGTCATCAAAGAAATCATAGGTAAAGCAAACTACATTTGCATATAAAACCAGAAGTCAACAATAATGAACTTTCTGAAATCACCTACAGGATGAAATGTGTCTTCATCTAAAGTGGGCAGGCAAGTACCATACTTTCTGCCAACTGCAAGGACCACACTGATGGCGGGGTATTTTGAGGGTACAATGTGATGTTGAGCTGGGTTTTGGGGCCCACCCCGATGCTATGGTATTTAGGGTTTCTTCCCCTCAAGTGAGAAGGTATCGTTGTTTGTTCAGGATCACAGATGCCACAGGGCTGAGTTGGCGGGGCACCTAGCCTCAGGGGCGCTCTGGATTTTTTCTGCAACCAGATCTGGGCCTGATCATCCTTTGCTGTCTTGTGAATTCTTATATGCTTTCAAACTTGTTCTCGAACATATTGTGTCCAGATTTTTTTTTTTTTTAGCAGTTTAGGCAAAAGAGTTGGATTGAATTGTCTTAGTTCTTTATTCACAGAATTGGATATTATTAAAATTTGGGGAGGCATTTCTAGGAAGATTTCTGAGGTCTAGTTTTACATAGATACATGCACACACACACACACACACACACACACACACACACACACACACACACTCTCGCATGTGCGCGCGCATGCACACACATTCCGCAGGTTCAAAGTTGCCCTCTTCTGCCAGCTTCCTCACCCTCCTGGCCCATTTAGAGTTGCTCTCCTGACCTGGAACCATATTTCCTCAGGGCAGGGCCACTTTCCTCCAGGACAAACATCCTGGCTGTGAGTCACTGGGTGTTCTACATCTGATTTTGACCTGTAGAAACTCTTGTATGTAAAATAAGGAGAGGCGGTGGAGGGAAGACAGCTGGGAGTCCCTGCTGTGTGTCTGTGGCGGCTGCCCAGGGGGCGGGTGGAGGTGCTGGGGATGATGGACATGCAGCAGGACGTGCTCAGGAGAGCAAGGGAGGCACCTTGAGGTATCTCCTTGGGCTACAGGAGGGGGCCTTGATGGAGACGGCTGCCACGGATGTCCACTCCTTCCTGTCCAACGTGGTGGTCAGTACTAATGTCTACTTCTTCTTGCTCCAAGGGGGAGGTTAATACAGGGGTGCTTACAGATGTCCTACGGGTGGAGGGCAGTGCAGCTTTGGGCTGAAGGGCAGAGTCTGTTTCTGTGATTAGGTCACCGTGTTACCTACCTGGGGCAGTTGAGATACATTTCAGCGTTGCTATAAAACAGCCTACAAGGTTGCTTGAATTCTTGGCTTGCTTCTTCATCTCTTTCTAGGTCTATCCTTTTTTACATGGATGCATCTTTTTAGTTCCTTTCTAAAATGATGAGGGCTCCTTGACTCCGGCCTTTCCGTACGTCACATTTAAGACAAAAAGTAAGAGGGGACCCCGTGGCCAGTGCAGAGCCAAAGGCTGAAGAGGCCTTGTTTATTTCTACATATTCGTACCCCGGTCTGTGGCCCAAGGAATTGGGCAGTGAGTGGCACAGATGTGTGTCCAACCTGTCATTTGGAATCAACAAGAACTTTTTAAGAGAATTAGATCGCATATATTTTATGTTTTAGTGCCTAAGAGGCACAATCAAGATGGTTACGTGAATACTCATAGAAACATGCAAAATGTAGACCGTAACAGAATTTAAAATCCAATCTTGTCTCATGGCCATTTACCAAAGCAGGTAGTGATCTGGTGATCGTGTGGGCTGTAGCGTGCCAGCCCCTGTCTTAGAACACTGGTATTCTACAATTCTGCATCCAGGAAGCCTCCCCGGATTGCCTCCTTTTCATTTCCCTATATTTCTGTCTTATGGTCTGGTCCCCTCTGTTCTAACACCAAAGATCTTATTTCAAAAAGAGTAGGTTTCTCTTTTTGGATTGTTTTTCTTCCTTGCATTAAAAAAATTTTCTTGATAGGTGGATTTATTTTAAATATTTACAAAACTATCACAGGTATTTTAATCTCAGTATGTGAAGATATGGTGAATACTTAGAATGGATCATTTCTGATAAAACCTTTTCCCTGGTTAATCATAACAAATCGCTTTGAAGGTTACATTATTTCTCAGAATTCTTTGAGTGGTGAACCCATATTTTATATTCTTTTGGAAGACTTTTTGTTCTTCTTCTGCACAGTAGTATTTTCTTTTTATTCATCTTTGAGTGAGGTTAAGAGCCAGTCAGATTTTCTCCCTTGGGGACAGTCAGGGCCTTTCCTCAGATGTGCAGTTGACCAAGTCCACATGCATCTCTCTCCTCACCTAGCACAGTGCAGTTCCCATTTCCAGCAGCCTTTAATCTCTTGTACATTTGTGCTCTTCTGTAGTGACAACCACTTCTTTATTGCTGGTTTCTGATGTTTCCATCTTAGGGCATACTTGAGAGACCCTGAATTACCTGCAAAGCTTGATATCAGTCAGTGTTCCTGTCCATTGATATGGCAATGTACTGTCCCCTGCCGCCATCTCGCCAGTTGTTTTCTGAGAATTTATAATGCCAGTAGTTGTAGAGAGTTGACTGGGTGGACAGGTCATCCATCCCCTGCCATCCCAGAAAATCATATATGGAGTTGAGAGATGGTGTTTAGTTTTCTAGTTGCTACAGACCCAGAGTTTCAAACTGGAGGCACACAGTAAGAGAGGGATAATGCTTTTTGTAGGTTCCTCCTCTGAGAAATCTCTATTTTCTCCCTCAACCATCTTCATCTGACTCACACATGGTAAATATTCTTCCATATCTAGTACTAAGTTGAAGCATTGTTGGAAGTCTTTCCTTTCTTGCAGTTTTATGAGGTTTTTTTTTTAGAGCAAGTTTGGGAGAGGTTGTGAAATTTTAAACTAGAACTCTCCCAAGTTGATGACACTTCTGAATAATAGATGGTTTTACGAGGTACATGAAATGATCCCAGAAGTACAAAGTTTCTCTCTTTAACTTACCTCTCAAAGAGTCCTTGCCTAGCATGCATGAAACCCTGGGTTCAATTCCTTAGTACCACATAAATAGAAAAAACTGGAAGAGGCTCTGTGGCTCAAATGGTTGAGCAAAAAGAAGCTCAGAGACAATGCCCAGGCCCTGAGTTTAAGCCCCAGGACTGGCAAAAATAAAATCAAGGTAATGTACAGAGGGGTTATAGTTTGGGTTTTTTTTTTGCCAGTCCTGAGCCTTGAGCTCAGGGCCTGGGCACTGTCCTTGGACTTTCTCAAGGCTAGAGCTCTACCACTTGAGCCACAGCACCATTTCTAGCTTTTTTTCTACGTATGTGGTACCAAGGAATCGAACCCCGGCCTTTGTGCACGATAGACAAGCACTCTACCACTAGGGTAAACTCCAGGCCCAGGGTTTCAGTTTTATAAGCCAGGTAAAAAGTACATTTCTTTTCTGGACACTGTTCCCCCTCCCGTTCCCTTTCTCTCCACTTGGTCCCTGGGGACAGATCTTTTTCTACCTCAATGCCAATTGGCAATTTGTTGCCTAAAGTTTAGCAGAGGAGAAATGGTCATTTGAAAGCAGGGAGACGCTACTGGCTGATTAGGGAAGATGTTTGACTGATTTTCTGGTTTTCAAGAGTTTAAACTGTAAGAAATGGAGAATTTTTGATGCATTAGCATAATTTTCAGTAGCAAATAAATGTCTAAATAAAATTCAAAAAAGATGAAATAATTATGGGTTCACAGGAAAGTGTAAACAAACACACAGGGAGAAGGGCTCTTGTCTCCCTCACTTTCCTCCTCTGGTGTTGGCATTTCCCGTAACTGAGGTACAATGAGAAAATCAGGAAGAAGCCACTGCATGTGTCCAGATTTCATCAGCTATTCATGCGTTCATGGGTGTGCAGTCCTGCTCAGCTGTATCATAGAAATACTGCTGACCATCAAAACTTGCTTCTTTATAGCCCGTGCCCTTTGGTCAGTTCCCAATTCATGGCAACTGACTGTCTGCTCTGTGTAATTTGTTTTAAAGGGAATTGGGTATAGGGAATTGTGTAGCATGTAGCTTTTGAGGTAGGTGGTTTTATGTTTGGCACAACCCTTGTTTGCTCCTAAATTGGAAAAATTGATTAGTCAGGGAAAGCTAAGCCTTTTATCTAACACATAGCCAAAAAGGAATAGGAATCCCGCCCCTAACTCCCTAGGTCCCATGTACACAATTGGCTTACTGTTCACATCATTCACGCACCAAGGATATACAGCATTGTAACTGCAGTTTAGAAGAAGACATAGAACTGCTCATGGTCGGAGCCTCTGAAATCCCCAACCCCTGAAAGATCACTCTCATTGAAATGACTTTTCCTGGTTCCAAACGAGACAGTATTCATCGTATACTCATGTCTGACTTCTTTTGCTCAGCATGGTATTTATGAACATAAATGATGTTGTACATGCCTGGTTCATTACCCCTCTGATTTATGGTATTCTGCTGCAGGACTACAAGTTATTTATTCATTCTCCTGTGGAAGGAGGTGTGAGTTGTTTTTAGCTTTTGGCTCTTATACAAAGTGCAGTTAAGACTATTCTTGTGTGAGTCTTCGGCTGTGTATGCGAATGCATTATTATAATAAGTACATGTTCAGAACTTCAAAAGGTTGTACAGTAGAGCTGCAAAGGAACGTAACAATCCAAGTGTCCAGTGCTTTTTAGTCAGAGTTGGCTATTCCGTTCGCCCCCCTCCTGTCTCAGGTGTTTACCTTCAGAGGCACTGCTGGAGAATCAGTGTTCAGTGAGAGCCAGGAGAGGAACCTTGCTTGTACCAATCCCCACTCTCCCCAGCAGCCCGCGGGGGCCCTGGACTTGTCTTCCTTGAAAGTCAGCATGTGGTCTTAGGGATTGTTTTCATTTTCTTCGTATTGTGAGAAGGCACTGGTATCTCACTGTGGTCTTAATTGGCATTTTCCTGGTGACTAATGACAGATGTTCCCTTGCCATCTGGATAGCTTAATTGCTAAGATCTATTTAGGTTCTATTTTGCTCTTGGTTTTCTTTTTGATCTATGGGAGATTTTTTTTCTTCTCTTTTCTTAAAAGTACTGTGAGTCCTTTGTCAGATACATTCACAGCTAGGGTCGTCTCCTACTTTGGTTCACTCCGGTTGTGCGGTCTTTTAAATAACAGATCTTCTTAAACTTGAAAGAAACCGATTAATCTTTTCTTTTGTGGTGTGTGCTTTGTCCTTCCTGCTATATTTTTTTTTCCTTTTTGCCTCCTCCAGAGTCATAACGACATTGTCCCTAGGCTGGCTCCTAGTGATAAAATTTCTTTTCATATTCATGTGTTTTCGTGAAAATGATTTCATCTCAATAACAATATTGAGTAAATAACAGTGTGGAAGGTACATAGGTGTGGAAATGGTGTAAAGATGATAACTAAGTGACTAAGGGTCAAGAAGTGCTATTTGGAACCCATACTCCCTTGCGGGAGGGCCTTGGTTATTGGCAGTTATAGTGGCTCAAGATTTGTTCGAGCGATTTTCAGTCAAGCCTTGGGAATTCAGGGCTGAAAACCCATTGTCACAGCAGTAAGGGTGTCCGGACTCTTCTGGGAGGCAGATTAAATGGAGAATCTCACGGTATTGACTTTTGTCATGAGACTGGCCCCAAGGTGGGGTGAAGAGGCTCATGAAGGTGGGGTGAGGTGGAGTCAGTGTGGGGGTGCATTCCAGATGAAGCATCTGTAGACTGAATGTTCTAGGTGGTGTGGCGGGGAGGTGGGGGTGAAGGTGCCTCTTGGTCCTTGAAGATTTGAGTGGCTTAGGCTCAGTTTCCAGTTCTATGATCGGTCCCTCTGTTGGACCCTCCAGAGCCAGCATTACCTCATGGGTGAGATCCCAGCTAGGTCCTGGGGGATTTTGTCTAGGAAGACGCCTGTGAGAGAAACAGTTGTCCTGTTAATTAGGGCCTCTGGGAAGGAAGGCTCCTCTGAGGTTCTGAGGCTCAGTCTGAGGGAGCCTTGTCGGCCAGCAGGGCAGTGGAGAAGGGCAGAAGGGTCTTCCTTGATATTGTGGGTGATAAGGACTTTCCAAGAGTGATTAGATAAGAGGGAGATTGGTTCATAGATTTCCCAAGACCCAGAGCTAGGCCCGTGCCCCACTAGGGAGCTTGTGGTGTCTGAGCCAGGCTGAGCCCTGGTAAACACATTTTCAGCACCCCAGGAAATGGCCTCCAGGGCTTTCATTAGTCAAAACTAATGCCAAGTTTGGAAAAGCAAGGAAAGTCAATTCCATAAATCAAAGCTGTCCAATTTACAGGTGACAATAACAGCAGAAATCCAAGAGAGCCAGGAATGTGTCCCCAAGGGCCTTCCATGCCTTTTAAGACTTCTCGGTTCCTAGTAGGTAACCACTGTGGGCCTCTAGGTCCCCAATTCTGAGTTCCCCTTTTCTAACCAGGGAACCCCAATCCCCATCCTAGGTACAACTTTTTTTTTCCTGTTTTTACCCCAAATACCACACAAGCATTCAAATTCTACTTAGGATTTTTCGAGTCAAATGATGATGTTATAAAGATGATGCTTAGGATCGTATGGCACATTCAATTCCCGAATTTGACCTTGGACACTTCCTAGCTTTCATGGAGTTAAGGTGACCCCAAATCTCAGTTTACCCCTGTACACCCTGGCTAATGTTAGGACACAGACAGCGTTAGGATGGGCGCGCTGATTTAGGAGTTATCCACTGTATTCTGACTGTAACTTCAAGACCCCAGTAGCTTCATGATATTAAAGAAAACAGGTACACTTTGTTGGAGAGCTGGTGTGTGTGTGTGTGTGTGTGTGTGTGTGTGTGTGTGTGTGTGTGTGTTCATGACACAGGTCACATACAGCAGTTTATGGTGGTGGAGTAAGGAGCCTGATGACTGATAATTATATGCCAGCATGGTGATCTCCAGTGAATAGGTCTGCCATGCAGAGAGCGCCATCCAGGAACAGCTCTCCTGCCGTGAGTGTGGTGGAGAATGGGCTCACAGCAGAGGGCCCCATCTTGCCAGAACCTAGAGGTAGGGGAAGGCACTGCACTCAGCACTGGAGAGCCACATGCCTTCAGACAAAGTAAGTTTATCCTTGCAACTGTCACTTGCTGTTCCTCCAGATTGTGACACATCTTGGCTCACTAATTACTATTTTCCCCAAGGGTTTTTTTTTTTCACACCTTTCCTCCTATTCTCCCTACCCATGTGTCTCTCAACATTAGAACCTTTTCCTTCCCAGAAGCAACAGACCCTTGATTTGATGGTGGCAGCCTAGAGTTTGTGTTCTTCTGGAAAGAGCAGGAGCCTCTCCTGAGGAGGATTTCAGGAGGGTCGGTGGCTGCCGTCCACACAGAGTAGCCAAGCTTAGCAGAACACTGAAGAGGGACAAAGACCTGCGAATGAATGAGTTCCCCATTTCTTTTAAAGCAGTCTTATGCTTAGGAATTATCTCATGGCTTGGCCTTAGGACCTAAGTATGTTGCAGTTCCAACAAAGCTTTGCCTTTTTTTTTTTTAACTTTCTGGTTTATCAATATTTAAATTAGGCTTTGAAACTCTCATTTCTCTTCTTCATTTCACTTGCTCATCAATGCACCCCACTCTTGGCTTCCTCTGTAATGTGTCCTGAAGGCTGAGGGAATTCCACATCATTGGAAGGTGGCGTTGTGATTGATAGGTCCTTGGACAGGGGCCACCTGTTTCTTTGAGAATGCACAACCAAAGGAATTCTGACTAATTTTTCTTATTCTGTTGTGTTGCATTCAGAGTTCTTTAGGCGGCAGGTCTCTCCCCTCTTCTTATCCCTAGAGTTCTTAAAAAGGATCTATGTTTATGGTGGGAAATGGTGGATGTTCCAAATACTTCTATATCTGAAAATGCCTTGACTGTTGATAGTTCAGCTGGTAGTAAATTCCAGGTGCTAAGTTTCATTTTACTCAGCTCTTTGATTAGAGGAGCTTCTTGTGGGACTATGTGAGTCTGATTCTCACTCCTCAGTCATCCCATAGACAGACCCGGCCGATAGCCTGTCTCTCCTCTCTTAGGTTTCTGATTTTGAGGGTTGTGGAGGTTTCTGCTGACTCCATCATGCTGTGGAGTTTGCTTGGCTGCCACTGCCACAGAGGCCCTGCTTGAGCTTCCTCCATTGGCAGCTGGAGTTCAAAATTGCGAGCATAGCTAGAGTCCTGAAGATGTGACTTCTGGACCCAGAATCAGCCTGGGTGTGGGCCCTGGAGAGGAGGGAACTGGTGGTTCCTTGTTGCTTTTTTTTCTTTCTTTTCTTCTCCTTTATCTTCCTCTCTAGTTCTTTTCTAGCCTTGGGAATAGCAGGACAGAGGAATGGTCAGGCTCCCTCTGCAGGTCTGGAGATTTCAGGGGTACCAGAAACTCCCTAGTTCTCTGCATGAGATCACCTCTCCTTGCCTTCTGAGTGTCTGAGTGTGCTTTGCATGTGTTCTTTTGATTGTCTGCTCAGTTTTCTTCCCAAGGCAGAGAGAGAGCGTTGCGGGAGGGGGGAAGGGTCACTCTCACTCCGCTTAACTTGCTTCCTACAAGGACACTTGCTCACCCATGCTGGTCAGTAGCTCTCCCTTTTCCTTTCAAGGACATTGTGTTCTCTCAGGGTGGATCCTTCTTGGGCTTCTTCTAGATGGCATAAACAAGGGAAAAGGCTTCCAAACAAAACTAGATATTTAAAGCTAGCATCTTCTAATAAGGGAAAAATCTCCAGTATCAGATTCTGGGGTTGTGGAAGATGACATCTTGGTTCTGGCTGGGTTCACGTGTCCATCTGGGCTCTCATCAAAGATGCCATCAACCGTGCAGCAGATGGGGAAGGGGGTGGAAAGCAGATCTCCTGGCTTCTGCTCTGACTCCCCTGGAAGAGCGGACAAGAGTACAAGGTGCTTGGCAGATGTGGGGACCACAGCTGTGTGAATCTCACTCTGGCCACTGGCATTTGCCAGCCTAGCCTGGCGAAGGCAGACACTGAATCCCTGAGTTGATATTAGGTGTGAGAGGATCACCACAACTTCTGTGTATCAACAGGAAATGACTTTTGATACACATGCAGTGTTATTCAGATAGTTTCTTCTTGGTTTAAAGGATTGAATTTGTGTGTCTGTCGAACTCAGGGACTTGTGTTCTTGCTCTGCTGTTTTTCTCATGCCTGGTACCTGACTAGTTTTGCCCTATCTCCAGTCTGGCATATTCACTGGTTAATGGGAGATAGTCTCCTGTATTTTTCTGCCTGCTTTCTGTGAACTGTGATCCTCACATCTCAGCCTCCTGTGTAGCTAGGATAATAGATATGAGCCACCAGTGCCCAGCCTCGAATGGAAATATCTGTATACCTATAAGGAGTTTCATTTTTTGGAAGAAATGCTTTGAATTGTAATTGTTGTTGCTTTACTGAGTCAGTTATTTATTTATATATACATGTATGCAACTTTATATAAACACACACACATCAGTCCAGCTGGCTATTTGTATACCTATATAGTTTTCATAAATAGAGGCTGCTTAGCTCTGCCCCCCTGCATGGTACAGGTGGCCCCCAGAAGATATTGGCAGGGCCAGAGAAGCAGTGTGGCACTATCTTACCAGTCTGAACAGGACTGAGGCTAGATCTGCTGTCCAGCTCTGCTGATGGCAGCACTCCTTCAGTAGTTCACTGTAGCTTTGTGGACCTCAGTTTTCTCCTCTAAGAACTCAAGAGAAGAGCTAGCTGGTGTCTTAGGTTCTCGAAGGTCTACGGTGCCTGGGCAGCCCTTCTCTGCCAGGTGCTCACAGAGCCCCCAGCGGCTGGCACCTTCCCAGGATCCTCCGACCTCCTGAGATCCACGTAGCTTTTTCCCCTGCAAGGGCTTATCCTGGATGTACAGCCAGGTCCTTGGTGTGCTCCAGATTCTGGGCACAACCATTTTGAGCATTGACTTAACCCACACAGGCCACACATGTGGGGGCATCTGATACTTTAGTACAAATACCTTCCTACTCAGGAGATGTTTGTTGTCCTTTTCCCAAGCTGGATGGCCAGGGGGCGGCCTCCCTTTGAGATATGCCAGCATCATGGCAGGCTGGTGGGTGGGGACAGCAGCCCAGGCCTGGGAGGTTTGGTGTCCAGCCTGGGCTGCTGCTAATTCCCTTCTGTTTCTGGACAATGGGTTGCATATGAAAGGTTGTCCAGGCCTGGCAGAGCGCTGGTGTTGTAGAGAAAAACCAATTAGGGGATGTTTTCAGAGTTACCCATTTTTTTTTCCCAAGAAGAGAAGACAATAGTGTTTTCTCCATTTCTTTTTATATCACTCTGCTCATTAGCATGCACAATACAAAGGCTGGGGTTACTGAAGCAAAGCCAACAAGTTCTGATTAATTTATAGAGCTCAACCATGAGATAATTCCAAAATCTACTCAGTATTGAGCCTTGACCCAGTCTCTTGTGGAAGGGTCCTTAATTGGAAGCAGTCTCAGACAATAGCAGGGAAAAAAGGTATCAGAGCAAACATATGCAGAATGCAAAGGCCATCAAGAGAGAAAATCAGCAAAATATTGATAGTTGCAATGACCTCAGGTGTTTGGAAATACAGTTTTCTCGGGGTGGGGGCCATGCTGGCAAGTGGGAGGCCACATTAGAAAACCCAGAAGCTTTTCCTTCCAGTGTTGGTCCTCGTTCTTAACAAACCTTGTTCTTGCTAGGCTGTCCTCCTCTTGGCTTGGAAACCTTGAAAATCACAGACTTCCAACTCCACGCCTCCACGACAAAGCGCTATGGCCTCGGAGCCCATCGTGGGAGACTCAACATCCAGGTACCAACTTTTCGGTTGTCTTCCCTTCACACTGCACCTTTGCTCTGGCCTTTGCACCTGGAGGTCCCCCCAGAGCCCACTTGGGGCTTCTTGTGCCACCTTTAAGGTGTGTCATCCCAGTTCTCACGGTTAGGGGGCGCTGTGGAGTCACCCTCTGTGTGTGGAAGAGTTTAAATCTCCAGCCTTAGAATAAGTGAGGAATCCAGTGCCCAGAATCACGTGGGTCCCCTGGAGCCTCTCAAAGTCCCCTCCCCTCCATGTGCTGTCTGTTTAGAAAGGACAGGGGTAGAATGAGGACATGAGTCAGGAAGGTGGTGACTGTGGCCATACCTTGTTCCTCTGCTCACTTCTTACCACATGCCCGCCTATCCAGGACTTTCCGTGGTTCCCTCCACCAATCACCCCAAGTCAGATCTTCTGTGGTTACCGGGGTCAGGGACATTCTGTCTGGCTTCCCTCCTTGAGGTGCCAGAGCCAGGGGAACTTCGTCTTTCCTACTGTCTTTATTCTTTCTCTTGGGCTCCTAACACATGCACTACACAAGACATAATTTTCCATTTTCCATTGGGGACCCCTGTCTTGTATCCCAAGCAGTGTGAGCCCCAGCTGCTCTGTGGCTGCAGTGTCCCTCCATTCTTGTAACAGGTGAGTGGAACCCGGGCCCAGAGAGCACACTTGTGTGTTCTCCTACATTTCTGAAAGATGGAGGTCTTAAGTGGGTTCCGTCCAGGACTGGTTCCTTTTGGAGAAAGGAAAAAAATAATCTTTTCTTTTCTTTTTGGTATCTAGAGGCCATTCTGCAATTGACTCCTGGTATTGTCCTGCAAAGCCAGCCTAGCAGGCTGAGTCCTCATCCTGCCGTCTCAGGCCCTTTCTGTTCCATCTGAGCCATCTTGTCACTTTGACAATCCTGTACAATACATGGGGCCCGCCTGCACAACTCAAGATTATCCCCTTTCTGATCACAGCCTTAATTCCACCTTCAGGCTTCACTCCTCTGTGCCCGTGACTGTGTGTGCATGGATTCCAGGGACTGGATGTAGGGCACACCATTCTGCTGACCTGTCTTCCATGCTTTTCCTTCTACTCCAGCTCCTGCTGGCCTAGCCCTTTTCAGCTTAGCATTAGATCTGTGCTTGTGCTGTAGCCAGGAGCGGGGGTCGTTCCATCCCAGTACTGCGGAGCCAGGAGGGCAGTACTTAGGCTAATAGTTTCTGAATGTCAGTCCCCAGCAATCACTGGGGACTGTCTAGATACAGCCTCTGTGCTGGGACCCAGACAAGAATGACGGAGGGCCCTTCCTAAGAACATAGATTGATTTGTGAGTATCTTTTGAAAGTAACAGCTGTTAAGAAACACTTTTATGCGTATGAGCCGAAACTTCTCAAAACAAAACCCTCTTGCATTGCGTTTTCTGAGAGGGTGAGTGGATGAAGTCTCAGAGTTTGACCAGGGGTGACAACTATTCATCTCTGAGCACCTCCAGGTCCCTGGATGGGCTCCAGGTCTCTACTGGGATAATAGAATCAGTGCTTAGATGGGGCTGGATCTAAATAAATGTGTAGGACGACTCTGTGCATTAATGAACTGCCATCTGCTACCTTGAACTATTCTTCTAAAATTGAACTTCCCCTTTTAAGAAGAGGCAGCCACATTTACCCACACTTCCTATCACACCGAAAGGCTCTTTGAACCCTAAACTTAAACCCTAAAGCACAGATGGCATAGTCAGACATCTGGGGTGCAAGTACTGGCCTGGGTGCTTCTCAATTTTGAGACCTCTGGAACATTTATCTCATGACCTCGAGTCACATTGAGAAAATAGGAGCGTTGAATATGCTTAGGGTTCATTGAGAGGCGAAACTGAGTGGTTTATAATTTTAGAGCATTTAAAGCATTTCCTGGATCATCTCAATCCTCTGCTCAAGGCAGCTTCTGGTTGCTCTTTGAGCAAAATCCCAGCCCTGGATGTTGGAGTCTCTCTGGGTTCCCAGCCTGGTACAGCCCTTTGCTACAGGTTCTTTTTTCCTTGTTTCCTTGGGTTTTCCCTGAGCCTCTCCTCTTGAGCATCACACCCTGTGCAAGGAGGCTAGTCTTTGGCTGGCCCATTCCCCAGCGCCCACAAATAGCACCTGCCACACGCGGGGTGCACAGAGGATGGCGGGAGCTGTCAATCACTGGCCTGCCTCCTCTGCACTAGGCTGGAGCCCTCTTGGCCTTATTCTTGAGTCATCCTTGCTGTCTCAGTGGGCACCATCTTTTCTTACTCTATGGCAGGTGTAGATTGGGGAGCACCAAGCTGCCTTCCAGAAGTCACTCTCCTACGTTCGGCAGGGTGGAAATAAGAGAGTACTCGGAAGTCATTCTGGTCTTCTGCAATGACACTATTGTGTAGCTGTTTAGTGAAGCCTGCTCATGGAGCTATCTCCAAACCTGCTCTTGTCATGTGGAGGGATTGCTTTCAGAGGCAGGCTGGGCCATCCAACCCTCAGCTCTGAGCTCCCACTCTTTGGAGTGGGCCTTCAGTGTATGCAGCAAATAGCAAGCAGGTCAGGACACCCTTGTGGTTTGTACCTTCATGGCTGGTGCCAGTGACAAGAGAGTTGTGAGTTGACCGCTCTAGCTGCACAATTGAAGTTACTGCTCCAGAAATACCTCTCCCCACGCGTACTGCTTTGGAAGGCAGTTTAAATATAACCACATCTTGTCTTACATACGAGCATTTTGTAGGTGTGTTGAGCTAATGGGATTTGAAGTGTGAAACACTGAGGTGTCAGAATTAGAAGTTGTATTTAAGTTGTGTGCTAGGGCATGGAGGCAATGAGCAGATCTAGCCCAGCTTAGCCCAGCCCTAGAGCTCTGCAGGTCCACAGTGCCATGGTCCATGCCAGAGCTCCCAGGCCTGTGGGCTGGGATGCTCAACCAGCTGAGCTCCTTGGTGAGGGGTCTGCACTCTCAGATGCTCCATGTCACTGCAGGAAAGCACAGGGCCCAGTGTGGCGGATGTCGTTGTAAGTTCAGGACCACAGTAGGAAAAGGAAGAGGAGAGGACTCCATTTATTCATCTACAACTCTCATTCCCGCACTGTGCGGTGCTCAGTTCTTCATGTGCATTATTTTATTGAGTACTCAACACAAGGGACAAATGTCATTGTTACGTCTGTCTTCTTCAAAACAGACACAGAGAGCTGGGAATGACTCAACTAAGATTTCCCAGGAGAGGCCAATTAGGAATCTAAGCAGCTTGCAATGTCAAGGGCTTGTTCTCATGATGCCCTAAGCACCTCCATGTCAGCGGCTTCGCTGCTCCAGGTTCAGCATCTGGAATGGTGAATCAGCTCTCTTTTCTGATTGACACATCTGTCACGCTGCCGTTTCTGAGCCTCTTGTCCATGTGCATGCAGCTTTCCTGGTTCTTCCCTGATCACGTGGGCACATGCATAGGTGGTTGGCAGATGCAGGGAGGGTGTCATTGGGACCCAGAAGTAGCACTGCTCCTGTGGCCAGTGTAGCCTTCCTTCACCTGCACAGGGAGTTGGTTTTAGGGTCTCCCAAGGCCAGCTGGGGATGAAGGATACTCAAATCCTGAGTACAAAACAGCCTGGTATTTCCATAGCATCAGCCAACCCTAGCCTCCCTCTATGGTAACTCTTCTCTGGATTATTCATATACTTTTGTTACTGCCCATGGTGGGGAATTAATAGGTACGTTGTAAACAAAATATGGATTTAAGTATGTCGCATTCAAGGGCGTAGATTCTAAATCAACCACGGAAAGCAGATGTTTAGCATTTCCAGAGGAAACATTCATTTAAAATAAGTGGTGAGACACCTGGCTGCAGGATGAATTTTTTTTTTAAAGACATGAAAGCAGAAAGGGATCTCTTTGGAAAAAGCTGGGGAGAGAATAAGAGAGTAATGGGGGTAGGTGAATATGACCAGAGTGTGTTCCACTCAGGTATGGAAATGTCATGGGGAAACCATTATTACAATTAATATATGATAATAAAAGGTTAAAAATGAGAGATTAATTTTTTTGAACAAATAAGGAACTCAGACAAAGGCAAAAGAAAATCCAATTAAAAACTGAATAGACATTTCTCAAAAAAGGAGACACAAAGGACCCAGTATATGAAAAAATGCTAATTACCAGGGAAAAGAAAATTAAAATAACACGGAGAGAGTAGCTCACGCAAGTGAACATGGCTAATGTGTGGAACAGAGAACTTAACAACTGTGGGTGAGGATGCTGAGAGGGGCAACTCTCAAATTCATGAACCCACTATGAAAAACAGAATGGAAGTTCAAGAAAGGAGACATGGGGCTTCTCCAGATCTCAGCCATCGCAGTCTGGATGCCAAAGGCACGGAAGTCCATATGTTGAAAAGAGATGATCACACGCTTGAATATTGCAGCATGTTCACAATAGCCAAGATACGGAACTGACCAAAGTGTGTGCCATCAAATGAATGGGTTAAGACAGAGGGGCAATGTCTATACACAGTGGAATATTATTCAGCCAGGAAAGAGAAATGGTCATTTTTTTCATAAGAGCAAATAGCCAGCAAAGAGGATTTTTCACCATACCCAATAGGAAGACATGAGGTTTTAGGCATTCTAGTCAGCCAGATTCGACCCTCTCACACAGTATATATGTCCTGGTACAATCACTCTGCACCCCCTAAGTATGTGCAATTACTACGTATCAATCAGCATTCAAAGTCACAAGTGAAGTAAGGTCCTACGAAAGCAAGGGGAGAGGTAGCAGGAAGTGCGAAGAATGCTTTTGTCACTGCCTATGGTGGGGAATCAGTAGGTCCTTTGTAAACAAAATATAGATTAAATAAGTAGCATCAAGGGTATGGATTCTAAATCAACCACTCAAAACAGATGTTTGGAATTTCCAGAGAAAACATTCACTTAAAGAATGAGCAGCCCGCTCACATCTGTAATCCTAGCTACTCAGGAGGCTGAGATCTGAGGATCAAGGTTCAAAGCCAGCCCTGGCACAAAAGAACCTGAGACTCTTATCTCTAATTAACCTTTAGAAAATGGGAAGTGGGGGTTGGCTCACAGGTTAGGATGGTAGCCTTGAGCCGAAGAGCTCAGGGACAGCGCCCAGGCCCAGTTCAAGCCCATGAACCACAAAAAAAAAAAAAAAAAAAAAACATGAAAGAAAAAATTAAGCAGCCCAGAAGAAGTAATGGCAATGTTGATGACTTACTCAATGGATCAAACTCGCCTGTTAACTCAAACTCGCCTATTAATAGTGGACCTTCAATCGCATTGAAGAGCAACTGGAGTCGCAGGATGGAACAGAGCAGAAGTGAGTTGTGCTGTGCCATGCACCCACCATGGCTTTTCACTTTGTGGGGGGGATGTTCTATGCTGGGCTCTCTGCAGAACACTTCACATGTGTCTTGTGTAGCCACAGCCTGGGATCCAGGCAGACCCAGGACTTGAACTTGACTGAGGGGCCAGGGCCCACTGGTGTTGTGTTCTTTCCTTGGAGCGAGGCTGTGCTGTTTCACCGGATTCCTAGCATGGACAAACTGTCAGTACTTTAGGGACTGAACTTTCCAAGCATACTCATCTTAGTGGCCTGAGGGCTTCTCCAATTTAGTTGAATTGAACTAGAACATGGATGTGGAGATACTCTCTCATTCCTTTCTCAGGGAGCACATGGCTTTCCTCATTTTCTCTTTGTTTAAGCACTAAATGGTCATGGTGCCTTTAATAGATAGTCTTCAATGTTTCTAATTTCTAACTTGGGGTGTTTCCTCAGCCAATGAAAGGAAATAATTAAGTGATTTTGAGTTTTAAGAATGGCTTCAAAACCAGGGAGTATTTCTTTGTAACTGAGTTAGGTCTGAATTGGAACAAGACCCGTGACTCATTTGCAGAACAATAGACTCATTTGCATCTCTGGGCAGTTTTATGGGTTTAGTTAAGGTTTGTTATAGAAGTTTATTACAGGGCTGGGAGTTTGGCCTAGTAGTAGAGTGTTTGCCTAACATGCACGAAGACTGGAGTTCGATTCCATGGTACCACATACATAGAAAAAAGCCGGAAGTGGTGCTGAGGCTCAAGTGGTAGAGCTCTAGCCTTGAGAAAGTCCAAGGACAGTGCTCAGGCCCTGAGCTCAAGCCCAGGACTGGCAAAAAAAAAAAAAAAAAAAAAAAGAAAGGTAGATTCAGAGCTACTTTATGGCAGGTTAGTTACTTAACTCTACTAATCAGAGATCCTAATTAATGTTTTTAGGTAACCAGCTCTCAGAGGTGGCACTTACTGACATCCTATAGAGTTCAATCCATTGCTTCTAACTATTTCTCCCCCCAAATATTTAAAAATAACTATGACTTTACTCTATGGCTGTCTAAATAGCTCTGGTGACATCTCCAGAGTAGCAGCTGTAAGTCAATTATCTTAGCATTGACTAAATGGTTGCATCCCCTTGGTTATATGTTTTTAATTTGCTTCCAGATGTTTCTGCACAGCTCAGCTCAGGACGGTGGAAGGCACACACTGAGGTGGAGAGTCTCACCAAAGCGCAGTGATTCAGAGTCACCATTTCCTACACAGAACACGATGCAAGGCGTTTGCGTCACGCCTGCCAGGCTGTGGGTGCTCTGCCAGCATGTGGAAAGCCATGTTATAGCACATTTGGTGGCTATGTATCTTCTTTTGCTTTTAGAAATTAACATGAAGCTGAGTATCAGGAGCTCACGTCTGTAATCCTAGCATCTCAGTAGGCTGAGACTTGAGGATTTCAGTTTGGAGCCATCCTGGGCAGGGAAATCTGTGGGACTCTTATTTTCTACAAACTACTCAGAAAAAAAAAAATCCAAAAATGGCACTGTGTCTCAAGTGGTAGAGAACCAGCCTTGAGTAAAAAGAAGGTCAGGGATAGAGCCCAAGCTCTGAGCTCAAGTCCAGAGACTAGCGTGAACATGTGCACATGTGTGTATGCACACCCCCCCACACACAATTTAAGACGCATTCTTACTAGTTCTATAAGCAAGGAGGCAATAAGATGCCTGTATTAAAGAGATGAAAACAGCAAGAAAAAGAAAACTGAAGATCTGTTTCCTTGCTCGCTACCCCTTGAGGTATCAGGTACTTTGGCTGGGGTAACTATATAAATCTTTTAAAATTGTTTCTTTGGGAATTTAATTTTTTCTAAACAATAATTTTTGAAACAATAATTTTTTCTAATATTTTAATTTTTTTTCTAATGACTTTTTCTAACAATTTTCTAAACAATATGCACACAAATGTATATTCAGATATACATTTTCACTTCTTTGGCAGTCCTGAGGTTTGAACTCAGGGCCTTGAACTTCCTTGGCTGGTGCTCTACCACTTGAACCATGCTTCCAGTCTGGCCTTTTGCTGTTTATTTGGAGGTGAAGTCTGTTGAACTTTTCTGCTCAGAATAGCTTTGAACTTAGGTCCTCCATATTGAATCCTCTTGAGCAGTAGGGAATACAGGTTTGAACCACCAGGACCAGTCTGTCTTTTCGTATTCTTGCTATGGAAGACAAGGCTATCAGCTGATTTTTTGTCATCTTTTTCATTAAGTGTAATCATTCCTGCAGGTTTTTCATTAAGTAGGATTCTTTTCCCAAGTTGTACTGGGTTTTGAACCTAGGACCTTGAATCTGCTAGACAAGCAGTCTACCACTTGAGCTATGCCTCCAGTCTATAATATTCCCAGTTATTCATGAGGCTCTTGTTCTCTTGGTATTATTAATGAGTACCACCTTTATTAATAAGTACCATCTTTAATGTGTACCATAACGTGATGTCTCAACTTCTGGGTAGGTCTGTATTCAATTCTTTTTGACCGCAATATATCTTCTACTGAGCCAAGATATATTACAATTTTGTGAACGATGAACCTTTAATGTTATTTCTTGATATTTTGTTTCCCTAAAAGTGCTTAGATTCTTGAAAACAGGAGACGCTGGGTAAGAGGCTTAGGTTGGTAAGATACTCTTCAGTATGGTTTTCTGCAAGGGTGAATTTTCAAACTCACTTTATTGTTTTTATTTCTGTGGCTGTCTCTTTAGGCTCCTCAAATGTGTGACTCCCAGGATCCCTGCACAGAAATTGTCCTGAAATTTTCTTACCTTCATTCTGAGAATTCTTTCCTACGTTAGTGCTCTTGATGTCTAAATCATATATATTAGTGGAAATGGTGCATAATAAGTTAAAACGTGGAGCATCTAATATGTCTCAAAGTGTTATTTTACCATCATGACTGATTGACTGAGCATTTAATTCTGTGAAGAAAGATCTTTTTTCATATATTTTTTATTATAATTAATAGAAGGGTTACATGATATTTGCCAGATAGAAGGTGCATTACTTCACATGCATTGATACCCTTTCTCATGTTCTTGGTCCCCATTTCCCTCCCCCCCACCCCCACCTATCATCTTGTTTTCCCCCCTTCCCTATCCAATTTCAAATAACCAAATACAAATATATCCGATATATCAGGGAACAAAGTGAGATACTGTAACAATATGAGATAACCAAGGGACAGCAAAAGAGATGAGAGATAACATAGTACCTTAAGGATAACAATCATTCATTATATGGCTTTTGTTTCTATATCCTAGAGGTCCTTTCATTTAGCATTATATTATATGGCTTTATGTATCAAGGTTTTGCTCTATTGCAAATCTCTGCCAGGAGAGCCCAAAGTTTCTACTGATTATGACAAATGAATAAAGATCTTATATGAGAATTCAGATTGTGTGTGTGTGTGTGTGTGTGTGTGTGTGTGTGTGTGTGTGTGTGTGTGTGAAAACCAGGGCTTGAATTTAGGGCCTAAATTCTCTTGCCTTTTTCACTCTAGTCTGGTACTCTACCAATTAAATCACACCTCTACTCTTGATTTTTTGCTGGCACATTGTAAATAAGAGTCTCATGTATTTTGTCTGCTTAGCCTGAAGAACAGTGTTCCTCAGATCTCAGCTTCCTGACTAGCCAAGATTGCAGGCAGGCATGAGCTACTGGTACCTGATAAATGCAGGATTTTAAGGCCTCTTCTCTCCATTTTCCTACCTTTAGAGCCACTATGGTGAATTCTGGAGGAAGCTCTGTCCTCATTCTTTGCTTTCATATATTTATGTTTTGTTTCTTCTTTGGGAGCATTCAGGGTCATCTCTTTGTTTTTGATGTTTCAAAGTCTTAGAATAACAGGCCTTAGTTTATTTGTTGTTCTAGATTCTTAGTGTTTCAGAGACTTGAGCCTTTCAGTGTTAGGAAATTATCCTGCAGTTTTCTTTTGCTATGCCCCTCCCCCCCGTCTTCCCCCCGAACCCACGAACTTTTTTTTCCTATTTTCCTCCTGCTACTTTTGTGTGCTATTTACTTTCTTCATGGAGTTTCTTCAGCATTCTCTTTTCTAGTCATTTTACTGAATTAAAAAAATTAGCTTTACAATCTTAATTTCTAAGAAGCCTTTTTTCTTCCTTTCTTTCTCCCCCTTTCTAGAGTGTCCAGTTCTTGTTTCATATGAGCAAGGTCTTACTTCTAGAGATACTAATTATAATTGCTTTGTAACTCTTCTCTGTGCTCGGTTCGCATTTTGCATTTGTTATTTTCTTCTTCTAAGTGTGGCTGCCTGGAGTTGTGTGGCTGGGAGGAGAGAAAAGCGCCTCTGTCTCTCCATCTTCCTTGGGCTGACATCTCCTGAAATCTGTCCTACCATGCTGAGCCTGCTCTCTTCTTTCTCCAAATTCACAGCCTGTGTGGTTTCCTAGTTTTTCTTTTTTTAAGAAGTATTTTAGTTCCTCAGTGGAGTAGGGTGAAGATAAGGTAATATAATTGCTTTCTTATTCACAGTGGTAGCAATTCCAAGTCTCCTTTTGTCACATACACCTCCCTAGACACCCTGATAGGCAAGTCTTGAGTTTTCTAAGATGCAGCGTGGCCTGTTTCTCATCAGCGAGGAAGAAGCCTATCTTTGCTTACTTTGTCCTCTTACTGAGTCACTCCAGATCCCTCCATTTCATGTCTGTTTTCATGTCTTGTAATCTCTTCTACTTTTATCGTCTATGTTTTCATCATTAGTGGGAAATTTTGAAAACAAAAGAGGGAGACCAGCAAATGTATTTCATCATCTTGAAGGAGAGGAATTCTCTTTGGGAGTTCTCAAGTAGATAGTTTCAAAATATTTTTTGTTGTTAATATGGGCTTTATATTTACTATATTTGTCTTAGGTAAAACTGAATCTGTTAGGTGCTTTGATTTTAAAAGGTAAAGAATTCATTCTTCGTTTATTTTTTGCGGTTATAGAAAAACTCATGTTTTGAGCACAAGCTATCCTTTAAAGAATCAAGTGTTAGTTTGTGGAAGGGGGGTTTTGGGGGCTTGAACTTAGGGCCTTGTACTCTTATTTGGCATTTTCACTCAAGGTTAGAGCCATGTCGCTAATCTAGCTTTTTGTTGATTAACTGAAGATTAGAGTATCACAGACTTCTTTTTTCTGCCTGGCTCAGCTTGAAACCTCGGTCCTCAAATCTCAGCTTCCCGAGTAGCTAGGATTATATAAACATGAGCCACTGGCACCCAGTTGGGAATTAAACCTTTTATTTCAATAACTTTTAACTAAAAACTTTCCCCAATTGATCAAGTGCCTTCCTAGATTATTAAACAGAGGGAGTGGAAGTGTCTTGGTTTGCAGAAGCATCATAAGTATGGTTTATTACACCAGGGTATAATCTGGTGACACCTCTGGGGCTGGCTGTCATTTCCAATGAGTCATCTCTGGGAGCTGCTTTCCACGCCTGACACTCTACTACATTTAATTGACTGCCTGGTGTTCTCACAAAGAACCAAGATTGGCAGCAGAGAGCAAAATCTCCAGGCTGGCATAGCCAGGAGCCTGAAATGCCATCGCAAGTCCTGTCTGGTGGGTGGTGGAGAAGAAGCAACTCTGCCCAGTTTCAGGAGCTCCTGAAGGTGAAGCACGGTGAGCCATAGGGCAGCGCTGTGCAGGTCATCCTCACCCTGGACCAAGGACCAGCACCATTCCGTGCACTGCAGGCCATCTGCTACGTCTTTGACCTCTACCTGCTGGACAAGGGCCTTGCCCTCTTGAGGTCATGACAACTCAAAATGACCAGGCATTGCCCATTGTCCCCTGGAGGAGAGTGTAGATTCCTGTCACGGGCCTTCTGGGGTGATGGTGTCCTTTTCAATTTTGTGAAATTCTGCTCTGGATGCTTAAAGCTGTAGAATGTGTGTAAATGTATTGGAATAGCGGCATGATTCCCTGGAACTCCAAAAATGGAGACAATTCATAAACCACCTGTATTTTTATATTTGGCCAGTGAAGATCAAATTGCCAGGGCCTTAAATATTCAGATACCTAGCAGTTTTAGAACATCTTATGATTCTGAGCCCACACTTGGTGTCAGACTCTAATGTAAAGCATCATCAGTATTCCCAGGGGGAAATGGCAGATAGGGAAACTGAGGCAAATAACATTTATGCAACTCACCCGAGTCTATACTGCCTGTAAGTAGCTGAGCTGGCACTCACAGCCAGCGGGTGTGTCTTTCCTGGTACATTGTGCTGTGCCTGGTTTTACCATATTGCCAAGTGTAGACTTTGGCCTGTCTGCCTTTATTCTAAACTGGAGAATAAGTGAGTCTGCGTGTGTTTTTCACCTTTTGCAGTTCGTGCATAGCAGGGGCCCAGGAAAGGTTCCTTTTTGCTAAATGAACGGAACTATTCTAAATAGCAATTTCCCAGACTGTTTCCAGGAACAGAGGGACCACAATAAAAAGTGTGTGCACAGTATAGTTTCTTGAAAGGAGATGAGTTGTGATATTATAGGTCATTAACGTGTTACAAATCTCTGTCATTAGCAGGATAATTCCTTCCAATGCAGAGAGGAAGTGGTGGTGTAATTACAGCCCTGGGGCTGCTCTTGGCAGGGTTGGGAACTGAGATGTTACACTGCTCAGAGAGGAGCCATTGCTGCTTAAGGATTAGCCTGGAACAAAGCGCACCAAGCCATCCCTAGCCTAGAATTCATATTTACTGTCTCTTATGACCTAGAAGGCAGAACCTAGAGCATCTCCACGCCCTATCAGAGATGTCTCTGGGACCATGATCCTCCTGATGTTTGTATAGCGGAGAGCCTGGTCTCTGGGGAATGCTGACTCCTAGCCTTTGAGATGGCAGTGCTTTTTATAAAGCCTTGTGTTCACATCTAGCAGGTGAGGGTGGTTTCAGGCCCAGCCTGGGGGTCACAGGCCCTGGTTTAGCTGTTGTTCTAGGCTGTATTAGCTCATGTGGTGATGGATGGAGTTCTGCTCATAGAACCCTTAGCCAGGTTGTTCCACTGTTCCTCTGTCTTGGACTGCACATTTTTGCTGTCTGTGAAAAGCCAAGTTGTCTGAAAAGTTTGAACAGATAGCTTTACTATATCCTGTTTTGTAATCTTTCCAATAAATGTCCAGGAGTGAGACTGCTGGATCACAGAGTAGTTCTATGTTCGTTCATTTGTTTGTTTATTTAAGGAACCCCCCCACTGCTTTCCAGAGTGGTTGAACAAGTTTACATGCCTACCAACAGTGTATTAGGTTTCTGCTTTGGCTGCGTCCTCACCAGTGTCTATTATAGTCAAGATATGGAATCAGCCCAGATGCCCTTCAGTGGAGGAATGGATCAGGAAGACGTGAATTTTACCCACCCAGTACAAAGAGTATTATACCATTTGCAAAGAAAGGGGGAGATCTAGAAAACATTATGTTAAGTAAAGTAAGTCAGATCCAGAGAGACAAAGGATGCGTGTTTTCTCTCATATGTGGAAGCTAGATTTAGCTTACAAAACTTGTAAGTGAATACATTGGGTGATATGCAAGAGCATACAAATGTACTAACTGAAATTTGGTAGATTCAAAAGAGAACTCAAATAGTGTCATTCCTAAGAAAGGCACAGAGTTCAA